>NC_090444.1:1086532252-1086873502 GCF_031143425.1 Pleurodeles waltl | reverse complement strand
TGCCGTTCTTTGCATGCGATGCTTATGTCTTAGTTTTGCTCAGATTCATTGTTTTCATAATTTCAGATTGAAAATGGTATACGAAATGTCATAATATAATTAGATTTCCGCTCTAAAAAAATAATTAAAACCAACATGTAAAACATAATCGTCGAACAAGTCTTTAATAGACGTTGTTATGTAGTAGTAAAGCAAATACATCTGATTCAGCCCTCCAACGCTGGGATGGTTTGTGTAGAATACAGCAGCACTACATATGACTACACTCATCCGAAAAAAAGGGCTAAATATATTTGAATGTTTAATCCAAGCATTATTGCAAAAAATCAAGGGCAAATTGCAAATTTCCTATCAAGTCTTGCCTTTCTTTGAAGGAATTCACGATTGGCATGTCGTTATGGCACATTAGAAGGATGTTTTATAACAAACATTTTCCAAAACATAAGGGCAGATTTAATAAAAGTGGCACTGCACCCAGTGCAGCACCACTTTCCTTGTGCCACTTAGCGCCCCTTACCAGCACCATGGGTGTGTCACATTTAAAATATGGTGCAGGGTAAGGGCAATAGCGTCAGTATTTTTTACGCTATTTATGTACTGTTCAGGGTTAGCGCCAAAATGTTGGCGCCAACCCTGAACAGTATATAGGGGCCCATTTTAACCAATTGTGTGTGCCCTTTTCACATCTGCTCTGAGCAGGCGTTAAAAATGCCGAATAAAATGGCATAAAGAAATCTTTTAGATTTCTATGTGCCATTTTTTTGCCCCACCACCCTTAATGGGAGAACTCCCCCTTGCATACATTTTGCCTGGTGCAGGCATAATGTGGCACACGGGGATACAAAGTGGTACAATGCACTGCGCCACTTTGTAAATATGGCCCAGTGTTTTTGTCATTTCGCTACATTAGCATTGAGAAAATTACACTAATGTGGCAATATATGGTGCAAGAGGCTCTTAAAACTGCCCCATAATTTGCTCAATTCAAAGACTTAGAAGTGTGCGCTACGCTTCCTTATAGTGTCCGATTTTGTAGAGCTTACATACAACATCTCCAGACAGATAAAACAAATTTTGAAATTGGTAACCTTACTCTGATTATGAGATTTTGGGAGAGTTTTCAGGCCAACCAGCTATACTGTCTTTATAATGTCCACAACCAGGAAGACCTTGGTTTTTTGGGGTGTCCAGAGTTCATATATCACACAGACTGCACCATTGTGAGGGCAATCCTGAAAGTCAATGGTTATGTTCACTATGAAGGCATGTGATGAGCCCTGCTTTTTACGTGGGTTCTAAGCAAACCTTATCAGCAATGGTAAGCACAGGGGCTTAGCTTGGTCAGTGAGACGGTGTGGTCGTGTGACTTTTAGATTTCCCAATAATCATGCTGGCACATGATATTAAGATACAAATGACAAGCAGGGTGCACAAGAGGGGCTTAAGGGGCAGAGGAAAGGGAGAGGAATGTGGATTGGTAGGCTTACTAAGTGAGAGAAAGCACATTAGATTGTAAAATAACCAACATTTTTTAAATCTTTCCAAAGAGATGGAGAGATTATGTGCGCATTTTTCTATGTGTGTTTGTAAATATTCCTGGTGAAATCCAACAGACTTCGCACCATACCGGACTGAAAGCACCGTGCCCAACTATTTATCACAAAATACATTTACTTAGGTGGGGTGTAGCACCCTAAACACCCCCCTGCAGCCATGCCCCTGCATGAGCATGCACGTATGGGGGTTTCATCTACTCCCCACTGTGCATTAGTTCTTGGGAATCATGTGGAAAGTGGAACTCCGCTGTCATGCCCATGCACTGCACACTATTGTAACCTGTTGTAACACATGCAATATATTCCAAATAAGATCCTTTTGGGACCTCGTTACCTTTTCACACTCTAAAACTTTGTTGACAAAGAGCTCCTTCGGTCATGGCATTAAGAAAAAACATTAGATTATTTCATTGCCTGTCCTATATCATATGATTCTATGTGCCTTAGATTGTCGAAAGCTACAGGTATCAAAATGGTAGCTTCAATAAAACTATGTTAAGCTACCCTATAACCGGAGCTATAGCAACAATGATTTGCAGTCCAGCCTCGAATCCACCCCTAAATTAACAGCCCAGACCAAACTGCAGAGACACTTTTTCTTGGTCTTATTAGGTTTAGGGTACAATAAGCCCAGGACCCACACCTGGACATTGTTGATGCACAAGGTGTCTTTGAATATGAACAATACATTTTCATGCTCAAACAAAATCGCATCACTGCTGTTAAATTCCCCAATTGAGAACTCTCCACTGACCCCAGCACAAAGATATTTGGTCAGGCAGGTTGTGTGACCCAGACCTGAAGGTTAAGGACTGACTGGTCAGAGGTGGGATAACATTTAGCCAACAGCCAAACTGCACACAGGATGACTTAGATTAAGATCCCGCAGATAGGCAGCTACACTACAATAGTCCCAGGAGATTGGCCCTAATGAAGCACACATGGCCAGAGGGACATGGACGTTCCAAAACACCATAAGGTTTAACGCCACATTTAGTTAGGTACACCTAACCAGTCAGGACGCAACACACACAGCACATGAGGTGACTATGCACCCCTCAAGCCAGACATCTTGACAAGAACTGACTAGTCCACATTTGTTTCCACACCAGATTGGTACCCACCTGCTTTCACTCTCTCTGGAATTTATGTTCATGACTCCAGGACAGCTGTTCTCAATTTATAGTTTGATGGTCCCTGAGAATGGTATAAAATATGTTCTAAACAGATGTACTCTGAGAGACAGTCCTCAGACCCAATTCTGTAACTGTACTCCTGGCTTAATGTTTGATTAAAAAAACTGTTTCCTGCTCTGCCAGATGCCTCTTGTCTTCAAGCAGCAGCATACACAAACTAAATAGTAGATGATAACTTAGCCCAGCAATTGTTTTTACAAAAAGCATATCTTCATAATGACAGAATTAAATATTTACCTTTTACCTTTCTACTACAGATAATTAAGTCCAGCACAGCTCAGTATTTCACTCACTGTTTTCAATAAACACTCCCTTCTTTGACACCACTCAGTTTTATATTAAATGCAGCAAAATAAATGTAATGCAAATGAAAATATATTGTAGGTAATGTGTAAATGATCCAACATATCCTTCATGATATGTTGTATTTACATGCAAATACTAGATAACATAAAAAAACACACATGCTCTTGCATATACCTACATAAAATATAACTCAAAGTGTATGCTTTTGTTGGTAGAAAAGGTACCCAGAGAGCTTGAAAGCATTACAACTTTTGCAATTTTAGTTCAGGGTGCTCCATAGCCAAGTCTGAGGAGAATCCAAAGGCTAGAATTATAAAAAAAAAATAAGGAACTTCCAATGGACTAAGGAGATACTTGCTTCCATTGACCATTTCTTGCCTGCTGACCAAAAGTAGAGACGCAGACCTGAAGGACAGAAAATGGCCCCTATATTGCAAAAATTGAAATTAAACAAGACCACATAAGCAGGCATGGTGAGTACACACTCTGACCGTAAGGACTAAGTGGAAGGACCTTCAGTGCTTCTTCCCTCAAATAGAGAAAATGTAAAAAAATAAAATCAAAGCTACAAGCTTAACAACTAAAATGGCTCCAGTAGTTTGTAACCTTGACTTCTGGGTTAGAACTTGTTGTTCCCAGACAGTGCCCATAATCTAAAGCCTTGAAAAGTAGACCACTGACAACGGCCACCATGTTAGGTTTATTGAAGCCGCTATCTAATTTCTCAGGCACCAGACTTCCGTCACCCTTCAGGATGTGTAGAGTCTGTGTCCTCAAAGAAATAACATACCAAAAAACGTTGAGGGATGTATAAAGTTGGAAAACACACCTTTGCCTACATAGAAATGTCCCCTTAATTTGACCCTGCATCAGGTAGAAGTTTTATGGGATTGTTCATGCTTAGCTAAACTTTTTTGAAGAGCACCAGCTCCACAGCCTCTGTCATAACATTGCAAATCCTAGGGTACTTAGCAACTAGTACAGGAATTTATGCATTGTCTGAAAACATCCTGTTGGACTTTGGCAAACACCCGCGGCAAGGTAGAGAAAGTAAAAAAGAATCTTGGGTACATAGCCACAAAGATCACACAGCAAGTCAGAACAGAAAAATGATCCAAAACAAGCAAGTCAAAGCTCAGAAAGAACAGGCACTCTAGAGAAAACTTGACATTCAGAGGAACTAACATCCAGGATGGATGTGCATTTCCTTTAATGCCGAAAAAGTGGCAAAAGGCATTGACACTCTGCTAGAGAAACAGACAACTGAGGTGAGCAGATTCAAAGTGTTGGTGGTGTTGTAGGGTGCTTCATATAAAAGAGGCGCTCTCCACCTAAACTTGGGAGCTACCCAGATTTTCTTGAATACTATTATTGCATAATTTAAGTAGGTAATCTACCAACAAAAACCATCATAAATACATGTACAATAGACAAAGAGAAAATGCAGAATTTTCATTATTTTAAACAGATATCAATTATACAAGATAAAGTGCAAACATTTTCTCTTTTTTCGTGTATCAGTCATTTCACACTTTTTTAACATGATAACATGATAAATGTTCATAACATCAAAGCAACGTGGCTGAATTTCACCATCTGTGTCATAAGTCTGCAATCCTCCTTTCTTCTTTTTAGTCCTTATCAAATAATCTAAATATTAATGAGCACGAAACCAAATCAAAAAGAAAAGGAAAGGCAATTGAGGAAATTATATCATAGCAATTGTCTTCCTCATTTGTTCTCTTAAATTAATCAAATACATGAATAACCTAATCATATTTATGTAATGACAATTAACACCAATTCAAATGTGCAAAAAAGTTCTCCATCGGAGTGCAAACCTCCTGGTGCACGACTATTTAAATGTATAATGTATTTGATTCCATGATTCTAAGTTTCTTCTCTCTGTCACCTCCTCTCTTGCTCAGAGTGACCCTGTCAATTCCATAAAAAGATAACATATCAGCATTCAGATCATGTTTCTGAGACCAATGTGGTGCTACTGGATAACTGACATCAACATTCTTAATTGCTCTCATGTGTTATAAAATCCTTTTCTTTACCAGGAAAATAGTACTCCCTACATAAAGTAATCTTCAAAGACAACTGAGTACATAGATACAATAATCACTACTGCACATGATTAATTTATTTATATTCCTAACTTTGTCATAGGGGATACAAATACTTTTTACATTCTTACTATGCTTTTAAGCTTTACAATGTCCACATGTAAAAAATGTTATGGTCTTTCAACCAACCCCCAAATTATTTTTGCTTAGTAAAATAACTATGCACCAGTCTGTCTCTTAGGTGTGACAGTTTCCTATAGGCTAGTAGTGGATAATGTGATAGTTCAGAGACAATCGTGGTGTCAGTTGTGATCAGATGCCAATGTCTACAAATTATTCTCCTAATTGTTTTGGATTCTGCATTTTAAGTTGTAATCAGTCTCACCTGTTTTAAATTGTACTTTTTCTTATCTTTTATCACCAACAACTCATCTCTGGTGTTTACTCAGACCTTCCGTATTGCATCCTGCAAGACTCGTTGAGGGTATCCCCTGATTTTGAACCTTTCAATCATCGTTTCTGCCTCAAGTTGATAAGACTCTATACTGCTGAAATTACGTTTGGCCCTAAGTAACTCTCTATATGGAATGCTCCATTTCAGTTTGCTTGGGTGATGGCTCCACCCATGTAAAATGCTATTCCCCACCATGGGTTTGCAGTATAAAGAAGTATGGACTGATCCTTCTCTAATTTGGACCAAAACATAAAAAAATTATATTTTTACCTTCTTAGTCTTATAGGTAAAAGACAAAGGGCCTGATTCTAACTTTGGAGGACGGTGTTAAACCGTCCCAAAAGTGGCGGATATACCACTTACCGTATTACGAGTCCATTATATCCTATGGAACTCGTAATACGGTAGGTGGTATATCCGCCACTTTTGGGACGGTTTAACACCGTCCTCCAAAGTTAGAATCAGGCCCAAAGTCAGGCCATTTCTAGAAATATTCTGAAAGAAGTCTTGAAAGACATCTTTGGACCCTCTCAAATAATAAACAAATCATCAATGAACCTGGTCCAAAAGACAATGTGCTTGGTCCACTTTTCATTCACATCAGTCCATACAATCTGTTGTTCCCATCAACCCATGGAGATTCCAGCAAAACCAAGAGCAAGGCAGCTGCCCATCGCAGTCCCCGTGCATTGTCGATACCTTTTGTCACTAAAGAGAAAAATGTTATTTTCCAAACAAAATCTTGGCATATCCAGTAATATCATGGAATGGTCACTATAACAAATGGCTTTGTCCCTGAAGAAGTACTACATGCAGCAATGCCCTGATCATGATTAATACCCATGTAAAGAGAGGTCACATCCATTGTGTAGGGAAGTGATGTTTAAGGACATTTGGGCATGAATGTCATAAATGGCTTGGAAGAAGATTTTGCAGATCGAAACGCGTTGCCAATAAAGCATTTTTGGAACTCTGTGGAGGAGTGCGATTCATTGGTGTTCATATATATCAGCGTGGCGCCTTATTGTATAATAGCGGGCTCCCCTTTCCCTAAGTATCGCACCAGCCCTGCATGGTGGAAATGACTGGCTTTTGGGAATCTGAGTTTGATATATATATATTTACATATGTATATAACAATTAAAGTACTGTGGGGTAAAGCATTTGGGAGCTCCACATAGTAAGACTGAAGCTCAGTAAGTTCCTCACCCACAATTGCTGTGACAGCAACTAACTGCAAATACCCACATATAGGACAGATATGCTAAGGCAGGGTCTGTAGAGCTGTTACATGTTGTGAAGTTCTAAAATAAACTCAACCAAAATACTCACAGTGGACAAGTGACACCACTTAGGATGTCAGCTGTACCCACAAATTGGACGAACAAACAAGCACATTCAAGACAGTAACAAGGGTCTAGAACTAAAATACACAGTCAATTATAGAAAGGAAGCTAGCAAGGAGGAATGCTTAAACGTAATGAAGGGAAAACAATGGGCACACTTGGCAGAGAGCAAGTAACAATTCACACTAGGTAACTTGAAGTTAAGACCCAATAATAGGAAGGCAGCAAACTAGAAACTGCCAAGGTAAATGGGAAGTGCCAGGCACTGGGAAAAAGGTGAATACAGGTTTGAAAGTTCAAGGATCACAAATATACTGAAGAGTGCACAAACCAGTGGTCCAACCAAAAAAATGCTTTTGTACGTATGGTCCTTAGTTCTTTCAATTGTCTTTTTTTCAGGGCTGACCCTATGTTAGTCCTCTCACAGATTATGACTTCGATCATTTGTTTGAGCTAATTCATGATTAACGAATGAATTACTTTTTGCTTTCTGTAATAATTATATTTTTAATAAGCCCATAAAATTTTATACTGGAATCCCGTCTCATGCAAGTGTATGTTCCTTGGCCTTGGACAGAAGCTTACAAAGATTCAAAATGCCTTAGGAAGGCTTAGTTAGTTACAGCCTTCTGCATTGACCTTCTTTATTAGTTAATTACAACGTCCACAGATATTTGGTGGAAAATGCAGGCAAAAGATTAAAAAGTGCAAATCTTAAAAATCAACTGCATTTTAGAGAGATTTGTGGGTAAAAGGCTAATAATGAAGCTAATTAACATGATGAAAATCTTTGGTTGGCAGAAAGTTAGAGGTGGTTGTGTTCATATTATGTTGTATTTCCATGCAGCAAGAAAATATTTGACATATTGAAGTGCATTGATTCTCATTGTAATGATTTGTGGCTTCGTATTTTGTTGACGTTATTGAAGATTATAGGTGTTTTATGTAAAAGTATTTTATTTATGGAAAATTCAAGTTATATATAATGTCTGCTTAATAAGGAGCGGCACTAGGTTAATTATAAGTTGAAGTTCATGAACTCCTTATTAGTTTAGTTGTGGTGAGTGCTAATGAAGAACTATGCCATTTTATTCTGTGCATGAGAATACACAGATTCCAGGTTGGGTCTAAATCACTGGTCGAGAGACCTGGCTCAGTGTGCATGTAGGTTGTACTATATCCAGTTCAGTGGTGAGTTTGATTCCTTTTCTGTATTCCAGTAGTCTGACAAAGTTTTAGGTATTTTCATTTGCTGATATAGTGTAGTGTGTTTAAGATTTTGTTTTGAAACATGATTTTTACCTGCATAGTGTCGGGGCTGCAAACCTGACTATGCTCCAGAACACACATCTGGTGTTTAGTAAAGTGTGCCCCATAGCAAATCACCTGCTCAAGCATGGACCAATGATTTGTGTTGCCTTTGAACAATGTTTACTTGAGCCAATGCTTATTTTAGAACTCTTGTAGGAATCTGGGGCACCTGTTAACTTGTTGCCTGAGCTTGTGGTATCCTCATGACTCCGACTGGCTGTGGCCAGGCACAGCAGCCTTATGACTCAAACTGTGTGTGGCCAGGTGACTCAGGGTGGGTGTGGCCAGGTGCAGCAGGGTTTTTAAGCAACACCAGTCTTGTGGTGATTACTTGCTATCAAAGGTCTTCAGGTACAGAGTGGGATTCTCTGCTATCTCACGCTTGATCCTGGATTGTCCATTCCACAGCCCAGCATGGCGGATGCCGATCCTAAAGAAGAAAAGATCAAGAAGATTAGCATCATAAAAGGCGGTAATACACTGCACGCAAATGAAAGGCTTTTTACCAGTTACCTTTGATAGTTGATTGCCGGATGTTCAGAAGGGCAGCGCGCATTAGAAGGGCATGTTATCAGTGTCCCAGGTTATTTGAATACTTGCTGTCGGCCGAATATTAACGCTCATTGTTGTTAGCATGCAATGACAATACAGATTTGAGCATGTGTTGGACAGTTGTTATTTTAACGATGTACTATGAACATGTTAGTGACAGTTGAGTTTTATGTAGCATTTTTGTGATACCAATCACTGCCTTTGATAAAGAACACTCAGTGCTTGCCACACATTAGTTTCAAAACATGAATCAAAGGTGTGTTATTTCCATGTTCAATTGTCCCTGTGATGTTACAGTGATGATACAATTACATACAAAAGTGAGCTTTAGTATTGTAACCCTATGCTCGCAGGGTGGTTAAAACAATGAACTGTGTTTATTCCAATACTATCAGGCTGCTCTGATTAACCCCTGAATATTTGAGAAATCTATTAACTGATTTTCATTCTTTATTGCCTGTTATATGTCTATGATTGTGAGTGTGACTGTGTTTTAGAAAGTCTCATCGAGACCCAACGAGCAAGATGTTCATTGAATTTCTGGAACACTTTAGGTAGGTCTTCCAGTGGGGCCACATTGACTTGGGAACAAGGTGGAAATACCTGTAGATAGTATAGAGCACTAAACATTGTATCTGAGTGCAGGTTCCATTCTGTTTCTTGAAGATCTCTAGAAGGGAGGGGAGAGCCATCAAAAGCGGGAAAGGGAAATCTGACAGGTACACCTAGTTTGTGGGAATTGACTAAGAGTAATTTTAGTATATCAGTTACATGAAAAGTGTTATTTGACTAAGGGGGTCATTTTGACCTCGGCGGTCTTTTGCCAAGACCGCCGAGGGGCCGCCGTGCGGAAGACCGCCAGTGGTGGCAGTTTGCCGCTCAGCGTATTATGACCGTTGGCAGCTCTCCGTTTTTCGGACGGAGAGCCGCCAACAGCCATACTGGCAGGCGGCGGGGAAGTGGAGGTTGCTCCACCTCCACCGCCACGTCAACAGAACACCGGTCACCGAATCACGTCCTGTGATTCGGCGTGGCGGTGTTCTGTTGACGGTGTGGTGTCGGCGGAGCAGCCCCCATGGATCCCGTCCCCTCCCGGAGGATCGACGGACCAGGTAAGTCGACCGTCCGTTAGGGGAGGGGGGTGGGGGGGTTTTGTGTGGGTGCATGGGGGTGTGTGTATGTAGTGGGGGTGTGTGAGTGCGTGTATGCTTGCGGTGGTGTTGTGAGGTTGGGAATGAGTGCGTGTATGACTGTAGGTATGTCTATATGGTTGTGTGCGTGTATGTTCGAATGTGGGTGTGCGTGTCTGACTGTGTGTGTGGATGTTGGCATGTATGTCGGTGTGTGTGCGTGTATGTGTGTTGGTGGTGCCTGCGTGCGTGTCGTGTGTGTATGAGTGATGTGATGTTGGGGGTCAGGGTGGGGAGGGGGTCCTGCCACCTTTGGGGGGTGGCAGGGGTGGTGGGGAGTATGGGAGGGGGTCGGGGTGCGGAGACCCCTATCAGTGCAAGGGAAGGAGATCCATACCGCATGAAATCCATGGCGCTCAGCCGGGTCAAAATACTGCCAGCGGTATAGTGACGACCGCCGGGCTGGAGACCCCGGTCTCCAGCCCAGCGGGCGGAACGGAGAAGCGGCGGATGACCATGGCGGTAACCGCCATGGTCATATTTCCCAAAAATAGACCGCAAGCCTGTTGGCGGTCTTATCACCGCTTCTCCGCCTTTCGCCAGGGTCGTAATGACCCCTACATTTTTAATTCATCATAGGAGATATCTGCTCTTCGTAGACCACCGCTAGCATTCCTGATCCTGCCAGGTGACATGCGTGTTTCTCTCTTATTCCTCCATCTCCTTTCCCCCAGAACCTTCCTGTGCCATTCACGTACAAGTAAGTGATCCAACATTGGGTGTACATTTGGCAAACTCTAAGAAACCGTTCTATGGTAGGGAAGTTCTACATCCAGTGTGAAGTGTAGCAGATGAGATGCTGCTGAATCATGTTTAAATACGTGTTTGTGGCTGAAAGAATGGCATAAGGCTACAAAAAGCTGCTATTTTTGGAGCATGGTATGTTTGATGTAAAGAAACTCAAATATTTAAAGTGTATTATTGTTGCTACGAGACCATAACTGAAAACCTGCACAGTTTGAGGTAATGAATGAATGGGATTATGTGCCCAATGAGAAAAGACATCAGAAAATGTTAAAGGTTCAAGTTGGTGGCCATGAATGATTGATTCAAAGCAAGATTGCATTTAAATAAAACAGAGTAGCGTGAGAACATTTTAGAAACTGTGGGTGTGTTTCCTTCGATGGTTGCTGACTCAAAACTAAAGAGTGTAAAACATAAAACAAAAATGGGAAGAAGGATTAAAAAAAGAGTGAGAATAAGAGTACATTTCTGAGGAAGAGGACACGTAGATCGCTTGATAATTATGTCGAGATATGTCAGGATCATACACACAGCACACGGAATTAGAATGATGGTGTCGACTTTAGAGGTTGCTCAGAAATGTGAGGCAAATGTTGTGGAAATGAACATATTAGAGGTTAAACAGGATGTATACCAACTTGTGGATTTGGAAACACTGAAATTTGCTCTACATGCATATGAAAGACTTGAGATGCTGGCTGATGAATGACATGTGGATTTGATGAAAAAAAATATTAGTTGAATATATAAATGAGCTTCACAGAATTTAATGGGCAAAAAGAAGGCATCAAATGACTGAGAACATAAATTAGGAAATTAATTGATTTAATCAGAGAATAGGAGACTGTGAAAAAATACAGCGATGATTCATTTCAAACCTCTGAGAAGTAGCAAAACAGTAAGTTAAAAAGACTCATAAGAGTGAGTAACTCTGAATGTGAAGTGACAGATTAGAAAGAGATCACCTTGCAAGCAGTGCCTGGAGGAACATGTGTGCAATTCCATCAATTCGCTGTGAATTCTGGACCATTACAAAGAATTTTCCGAGGCTTAGAGAGGAAAAAGAAAAGTGACATACTGAGGTAGAGAGCACCTTGACTATTTCAAAAATGCTTTGAGAAAAATTGGACATGCTGTTTTCAGTTACTGTTCCTAAATATTTGTGGACTGAGTGCTACTCAATGACACAATAGCCCAAAGAAGAACTGTGCTGAAAGGCTCCTAGTTATAAGTCTTTGCTAATTTTTATGCAAAAGTATACTCAGGTTATTGAACATTTGAGAGGAAAGGTTCTGGTGACGCTCTACTACTAACTTAGCATTTTGCCTAAAATATATGGCAATTTACATTACATATACGTATTCCCTTAGTGTGATTTTCACATTAAAGTTGGTAATAGTTGGCCATAGTTCATGTAAGCCTCAGTTTAAATGACCCATGCTGATATAATATAATTTTGACACTGTGTTCACTATTCCTTTCTTTCATTTCAGGAGCCAAGCTATAGTAGGTGAGGTAATGAAATGTTATAGATGTTTTGGTTTCTGTGAGAAAAATTATCAACGTGTGTTCCCTAGAGAGCGAATAGTGAATTTTCATACCTGTACCAGGGATAAGATAACCATTATCCTGCCATCCCCCAATAAGATATCTCCTGAATGACATGCAGCTAAAGGCTTCATTTGTGTGATAGCTGAGAAGAGGGTTGATCCCCTGATCTCACAAAATTAGCCTCCTCTCCCTGAGAACAGTGGGAAGGGTTTCAACCTTTTGAAATTTGTTTGGTTAAATTTTGAATTGCTGAATACTCTCTTAAGATTGGATGTCTTATTTTCATCCTACTCAAAGATTTAAACTCCTGAGCAAATTCACCCTTACCGGGCTGAATCATTATTTGATTCTGGCTTTTAGAGTCTTTATTTGATGTTCCCTTCTGCCCTATTTCCACACTCCGGCCTCTTAGCTTAACACTAAAGGGACTTCCCTTCATGGGAACGGAAGTTTAGCTATTTACCTGTGACAACTTTAAAAAGTATTTGTCTATATTTTGAATTGCTTTGAATTATACTAACCAATATACCTATGAGATGATAATTGATTTATGACTAATTTGAATGATTTGAGTTTGTACATTTGCTAATCTGTTAAGAAACCTTCATGGTTTGGAAACCCACTATTCCTAATATGCTTCAGTGTCATTAATATATTGTTGAATTGTTGATATTTAACTTTATCTTGGGACTGAAGGTCCATCCACTGTAGATCGTTTTTTACTTGAATCTGCCCCAGTGATCTGCATGGTGCGCATCCCATACCCACTGCAACAAATCTTGTAGCAGAGGATGATCCCTTCTGAGGTTTAGATAGTATGACAATCCGTTAGAATCTGTCTAAGGCTGTCTGCGTCCCTGAGCTTCTATGGCCCAGTTCAAACTATTGGCGGTGTCTTAGAGTTCCTGAAGCAGTTTTAGTGTCCAAGGAGTGTGATTGTAAGTAGAATTAAGTATTTTTGATTCTGTATTTTCTAGTGTTGTGGTTTCTGAGGCTATGTTGAGTTTGTGTGTTTAGTGGTGTGTTGTTCTAATGAGTCCAGGAGGGGTCTGTGTTGAAGTTGAAACTTGAAATGCTTTTACACATATTGCTTGTAATTATGAAGAAAAATATGCTTGTTCATAGAGCTGAGGTTTGGTTATCAGACTTGTCATTGCCTAAGATCCCCCGATAGATACTGAGTTGTACTAAGTTATAAATTGTCTCTTAAGGTTTGTGGTGTGCGACTGTGAAGAGCCATTGACTGCACTAAAGATAGGAACTTATTATTCTTCCATTGTGACAATGCAGTAACTAAGGCTTAGTCTATGGTTAATCCTTTTGCACAGACAAGTAGGCTGTACCTGCCATGGTGATTATCCGCTAAACAAGAAATCACTTCATGTGTGTGACAGTGTAAGCAGGGAATTATTCCCCATTTCTCCTTAGTGTTAACAGTGACTATGAACTTTCTGTCAGGGAACAGAGAAGAGGTATTGTTTTGTCTTTGATATTCTATAATTTTCTATTTAAAAAACGGATTGTTGTTGAGAGAGAGCTGCTGTGAGGTGCTATGTGTTACATCACAAGGTACCACTCTGGGATTTGTCATTATGTCAGAGTTTGTCATTCTGTAAGAACTGCTGGTTACTTCAATTGAAACTTTCTTGCTTTTGTGTTGCTCTGCATACAGAGTAAAGATGATTTTATATGAAACTGAGATCTTTGTTTAGCGATGATGTCAGATACCTGTCCATGACACCTCCCCATTATGTGACAACAAAGATAGGTTTACACACATGTGTAGTTGGATTAACAATGGAACAAGGTCACTGTGAATGAAGAGTCCTTGTAGTTTCCCCCCATGGTACCTGAGAATATTTGAGAATTTCAGGAGAGTGTTGTACAAGATGAAACTCCCAGCAAAACCTGCTCAATAAGAGGCTTTGAATGCATGGGTGTGGATATATGTGAAGGAGAAGGTGAAATATCAGATCTGAACAAAGAATAATATTCGTAGTTGGATGAATGCAAGATTGGATACAAAATAGAAAGAATGGAAAGAGAATGTAATTGGGAGTCTAAGGATGTATCCTGCATTAACAAGATACAGAGCAGAGAGGAACAAAGTCTGTGAGGAAGGTGGAATTCAAGGAAAGAAAATGAGACGATATATTGACTTCCCAACCACCTCGATATAATATTGTTCAAAAGGCTAGCGGAAACCCACATCCTCGAGGGAACCGACCACCCATAGTCCCAAGTATGAGCGCACCTATAACATTGGGGAGGTCTGCCCCTTATAAAACCAGGTCCATCCATAGGAACCCCAAGTATTACTGTCAATTTCACAGCCCTAGGTACATCCACAGTCACTATGGTCCCAAGTACATCAGGTGCAGGCACTTTTCTAGATCCAGAGGTGAAACCTTGAATAAGACCAACTTCGTTTGTGAGTGTGTCTGTTGTAGAAGTTAAGGAATGTTCTGAGCCACTATCCCTGGAGAGAGATGCCCTTTCAAAAGCGCTGAATATTCTGAGAGTAAAGGCATAGTTTGAAGAAATTATTATAGAAATCTTGAGTTGAAATCCATAGATGAGTGCAATGAACAGGAACTATTGGTCTTGTGCAAATAAACTGCTAGGTTTGCCTGTGTGACCCAAGAGGTTTTGGAGGGAAAAACCTCTGTGATTTGGATTGTTTTGCCTAAATGTCAAAATCTAAAGAAACATTTCAGGATGTTTGTATACAAGGGAATTAGTAGGCAACACCCAAAGATGGAGTGACTTTTAAAAGATAAGGAATGTAAAAAAAAGAAAAATGATGCACGAGGATCAGATGTGGAGGGTATTCACACCAACAAAGAAGTCAAGGCTTACCCACTCAGAGAGGTGTATTGGAGTAGATATGTGAATGTGCCTTGAAGCTGTGGTAATCTTTTTACCTCCACAAATCGAGGAAAATTCTGGATCGTTGGTACACACAGGTTGAATACGAGAATTAGAATACCTTGCTTTTATATTGTCTTTCCTAGTGATTTTTATGATGAGTGTAAGGTATCAGTGCAGTGACTAACTGATAAAGCACCAATGGCTGCTCAGACAAATGCACCTTCTCCTAACATTATAGAAAAGTGTGATCAGGTAAATATTTTTTTGAAAACTAAAGGTCTGCAGGAATAAATTGATTGGTTGAAAATAGCAAAAAAACGACCCAAGAAACTAAAGAGTCAGTGCATGCTTATTATGAGAGACTAATGCAGGCTTTTCTTAAGGATAGTGACATCAAAAAACCGATAAAGGATATCTCTGCAACTTTGGGGCATATTTAAGAAAAGGGTGCAGTGCCTCTTTCCTTGCGCCACTTAGTTCCCCCTTGACGCCACCATGTGTGTGCCGTATTTAAAATACGGCACACCATGGTGCAGGACAGGAGAATATAGTAGTTTGTATGATGCTACTGATGTACTCTGCAGGAGTAGTGCCAAAATTTTGGCACTACTCCTCCAGAGTAAATAGGGGCCCATTGTAAATAATTGTGTGCCCTCTTTTAATGCCAGCCCTGGGCAGGTGTTAAAAGTGCCGAAAAAACATGACGCAAGGAACTCTGTTACATTTCCTTGCACCATTTATTTGTCTCCCCGAATGGGGGGAAATCCCCCTTTGCATACATTATGCCTGTTTGCAATGGGCACCTATAGACTGTTCAGGGTTAGCGACAACATTTTGGTGATAACCCTGAACAGTACATCAATAGCATCAAAAGTCTTGATGCTATTGCCCCCTACCCTGTACCAAGGTGCACTGTATCTTAGATATGGCGCACACATGGTGGTGGTAGAGGGGCGCTTAGGGGCGCAGGGAAGGTGGTGCTGCCCTTGGTGCAGCACCACTTTCCTTAATTTACCCCATAGATTTGTTGGCAGTCAAAACCTTTAGATGAAATTTTGTGCTGTGCAAAGCATTACAGTGATGATTTGGAAGCAAGGCAGGAGAGGAGCAAAAATAAATTAATGTTGGCTCTGAAGAAGTTAGCAGATTTCAGAATGGCCCACACGTGGCAAACCCCAGTTTTAGTCCTGCTGTTGTTGCAGGAATAGAGGAAGTTGGCTATCAAGGTGGTGGTCAGATGATTCAGAATCGGAATGATATCCCATAAGGCTGGGGATGAGGAATGTCAATTGGCCTAGTTTCAGGCACGGGCATAGCCATGTTGAGGAAGACTACTCTATGTCATTATTGTAATAAGGCAGGACGCAGGTTAAATCCTAATTTAATTCAAAATCATGATGAAAGCAATGTTGATGCAAAATATGCAAATTCAAAGATCTCAAAATGCCAAAATATCCCATGCTGGACCTGCAAATGGTCAATAATGTTGTTCTATTTTGTCCTGTGGAACTGAATCCTGCTGTAATACTTTTTCAAATATCCTGCAAGGCTGAGTGGTTCAAGGTCATTGAACAGTATAAAGCATTCTTTCACAATCATATACATGAGGAAAGTCAGCTCCTCTTTGCATTCATATTCCAGTTAAAGTCTCCGTATGGTGCCTTGGAGCTCATGGAGCTTCATTCAGATACTGGAAAGGAATCGGGATACCTTGCACCTACCATAAACTGAGTCTGAGCTCAATATATTCAGGACCTATTGATGGTGACAACAACACAAGATGCGATGCATGTGGATAAGACATCATTGCCACATAGACTCATCTGGCCGAGAATGGACATAAAGGGCCTGATTACAACTTTGGAGGACGGTGTTAATCCGTCCCAAATGTGACGGATATTCCACCTACCGTATTACGAGTTCCATAGGATATAATGGACTCGTAATACGGTAGGTGGTATATCCGTCACATTTGGGACGGATTAACACCGTCTTCCAAAGTTGTAATCAGGCCCAAAGTGTGCCCAGCCAAACTGCAATATTGCCAAAAGGGAGACCTGTATCTGGGACACCATATTGAAAGGGGCTATGAAGGTGTCTCAAAAGAGAATCCTTGCCATTCTGAAAATTAACTCTTCCACAACACAAAGAGAAGTGAGGATATTTCGGATGGGCTACTGTTGTCAGTGGATTCCTAACTTTTCCCTAGTAACAAGTCCTTTACAGAGGCTTACACACAAAGGTGTGTCTTATCTGCTACCTTAAGACAGCAAATGCATCAGTGCCTTCCTCAAGCTGAGAGGAAATCTCTGTTGTACACAAGCTCTAGGAATGTTAGACTATAATAAGGATTTTTTTTGTACTGGTGTGAACGATGTGGGTTCTCGCTGTCTTTGCTTATTAGTCCTGGAACCCCGTTATACCTCCGAAAAAAATTGCTGTCCAGATATTTTTTTGTTGTTGTGGTTTTGTATCATTAGAGAAGTAATTTAGTTTGGGTAGACATTGCTAATCTGGGCCATTTTTTTCTGCACAGCATTTTTCAAAATGGTGGATGTGTTGCGGTCATGATGTAATATTTCAGGAACCATGAGACCAATGTACTTCATTGTGGTGTAAAAACATAGGTTTTGGGGTCAAGTAGTCTTAAATAGACAGAAAATAACTCATTAGAGCAACCCTTCCACAATTTCCCAAAATGGCAGCTCTGTAATGATGTGTGTTAGCCATCATTTTGGTAATATTGTTTTTGTTTTTGTTTCAGGTTTTCCATTCATTCAAATTAGTAGACATGAGCAAAGCAGGTGGTACCAGAGGATGCTTACCTTCTGACAGAGTGTTGCTAATTTCAAAATCTGAGGACTATTTCAACGAAGAAAAATGAGTCAGATGCCAAACTATTTTGAAAGAAAAGCTAACATCAACAGTGGCTGGATAGAAGAGAGTTCAAGATGCTGCGGAAATATGACGTTCTCAAAAGACTGAAGCTGATGGGTCAAATATTTTATCATTGTAACAACAAGTGCTACAAGTCATATCCAATGGTAAAACACCAGGAAAAAAATTGTCAAAAAATAGCAGAAACCAGTGAATTACAACAAGAATCTGAGTCTTCTGAGAAAGTGACGACAACCAAACCTAATGCCGATCAACTTAGAAGATCGATATTACCCCTTGTCCACCTTCCAAAGCTGATCAGAAAGCAGATGATCTTCAATGTGATATCTGTGGGTTAGCCAGACTAAGGGCCAAAGGGAATGATGAAATAACAAAGTACAGAGTATGTGAGTCTCAAAGGGCAAACATGTTTTTATCTTCAGCTAGTTTCTTCCAAGATGAGGTTTTTAGCTAAGTAGCTAATCTAGGCAGCAATGTGAATGTATTTACAGTTGATTTGTATGTCCAGCTGAACTGCATACGTGCGTGCAATAAAAAATATTAAAACAATATGAATGTACAATGAGCTCCCAGCAGCAATGTAACTGCCAGCCTTCAGTTAAGTTTGCACTCTTTGAAAAAGCAAATTAGGTTTTAAAGCCACTCTTGAGTGCTGGCTACGGGTTCACTCTAATTGAGATCAGAGAAATAATGATCAACATTGACGAAACTGTATGGATTCATATCAATGAAATTAAGATTTTTCTGGTGAGAATGTACAATGACAGAACTCGTTTTTGTAAATCTAACAGAAAGAATGAGCCACTTATGGTGTTCTCAACTGATTTGACTCCTGAAGTTCTTGCTGCCAATATAACATCACAAGATGCAGCAAAGTAAGCAGGAACCATTTTAGGAAATATCCTGAAAATTTTAGATTTTGGACTTAATGAAAACTTTTGTTGATGTCCCAGAGCTCTGAAAATCATGGGATTCAATAAGAATGCCTGATTTTGTCTTAACATTTTTTACAGCATTGTCTTATATCAGCAAGGCAAAATTGTTACAAGTGAAAGTTTTTGAGTTTGGAACAGAAGCCGACGACATTGATGATGAATTTGAAGATATAAGTGAAAAAGTGGAAGACAATCCTATGGACCCTTCAGGCTTGTACTGTGCAAATTGTACTGTCTTTTCCAAATCATGTTTTATGAATTATGTCACAATAAAAAGAAAAATCAGCTACAAATGGTGACTGCCCACCCAAATTATGACAAGTGCAAAAGTAGAGAGTAAATCACTTCAATGAATAGGATTGGTGAAGCAACAAGTTATAATGACATAGTACAGAGCAGGGAGTTGTTAGCAGCTCATGCTGTGAATTTGACAGCTCACCACTTACAAGACACTACCCAGAAAGGATTTACAATTGCTGCTCTTGATAATTGTGATTTTGAAGACACCTCTTCTTTGTCTGGAACATCGAGCGCAGAAGATACTGCCCTGGTGCCTTTTCAGGACTGTATTAATGAAGTAGCTGCTGGAAAACAAGCTGTGTCCAATATAGGCATAAACAAACAAAGCTGCAAGCTTATAATGCGACTGCCTTGCA
This sequence comes from Pleurodeles waltl, assembly GCF_031143425.1. Lineage (NCBI taxonomy): Eukaryota > Metazoa > Chordata > Amphibia > Caudata > Salamandridae > Pleurodeles > Pleurodeles waltl. The sequence goes on along the minus strand of NC_090444.1, from coordinate 1,086,853,864 downwards.
AAAGTGTGCAAAATCACTACAAACCATTAACATGTCACAGTCTACAAGAAAGTGTCAAAGTGGCTGAAAACTTGGATCTTTTTCCACTTGATGCTGTGGTCCACAAAGCTGACTTGACTGAATTTATCATATCACCTACTCTGTGTGGTCTAAACGATGAAGAAAAGGCAGTTCCTCCATGGGCTGGAATTCATGCTCTGATCTCCCACAGTACTGTCCCACTGAAGAAGGTTGGGTTTTTACCAGTAATACCATCTCCAGTTACAAACTACACAGCAGTATACACAGCTCTTAAACATTAAAATAAATTGGGTGCTCAGCTTGAAGACCAGACTGCTTTTTGTATTGTAGATGACATTTTTATGAGCAATCCAGTAGAATTTGATTATCTTTATTTACTGGAGGGCGTTTTGCACATGACAAAAGTTGCATTGCGGTCTGCAGGAAGTTGTCTCTGTGGCATAGACAATGCACTTATTGAGGCAGACATCTTTGGAAGCAAAATTGTTCAGTCAGTATTGGGGTACCTCATTATGTTTGTTCAGTATTAGTTATGCTCATCATAGTTGAGGCTATAGAAAGATTGCTTTGGAATGCTTTCTGGAACAAAAATGACAAATTAGGTTTTGCATATCTCTTCTCAGAAGTGAACAAGGCACAGAGTGCACTTCATTCATTCATTCAAAAGACATAGGGGGTCATTCCGACTCCCGCCGGCGGCGGAAACCGCACTCCTGGCGGGAGCCGCCGAATGACCGCACCGTGGTCAAATGACCACGGCGGCCATTCTGGCTTTCCCGCTGGGCTGGCGGGCGACCGCCAGAAGGCCGCCCGCCAGCCCAGCGGGAAAGCGCATTCAACGAGGAAGCCGGCTCCGAATGGAGCCGACGGAGTTGAAGGCGTGTGACGGGTGCAGTGGCACCCGTCGCGATTTTCAGTGTCTGCTTGGCAGACACTGAAAATCAATGTGGGGCCCTGTTAGGGGGCCCCTGCAGTGCCCATGCCATTGGCATGGGCACTGCAGGGGCCCCCAGGGGCCCCACGACACCCGTTACCGCCATCCTGTTCCTGGCGGTGAAAATCGCCAGGAACAGGATGGCGGTAAGGGGGTCGGAATCCCCATGGCGGCGCTGCAAGCAGCGCCGCCGTGGAGGATTCCCTGGGGCAGTGGGAAACCGGCGGGACACCGCCGGTTTCCCGTTTCTGACCGCGGCTGTACCGCTGCGGTCAGAATGCCCATGGAAGCACCGCCAGCCTGTTGGCGGTGCTTCCGCGGTCGTTGGCCCTGGCGGTCGGTGACCGCCAGGGTCAGAATGACCCCCATAATGCAAAGCCAGGCAATGTTCAAAACACTCAGATCAAAATCAGAAAACCAAGGGGCAGATTTATGAAATGTGGTGCTGTACATAGTGGAGCACCACTTTTCTTGCATCCCTTAGTGCCCCCCTAATGCCACCATGTCTGCGCCGTATTTAAAATATGGCAAGCCATGGTGAGCCTGTTTTTAATACCTGCTCCAAACAGGCATTAAAAATCCTGGAAAAAATGACGTAAAGAAATCCTTTAGATTTAGCCATTTTATCAGCCCCTCTAACAGGGGAACTCCCCCCTTGCATACATTATGCCTGGTACAGAAATAATGTGGTGCAAGGTGTTACAAAGTGGTGCTATGCATGCGTTGTACCACTTTATTAACATGGTGCAGCATTTTTGGCCTTCGAACGCCACATTAGCGTACAAAAAATTATTCTAATGTGATGTTGGAATTGCACTAGGCCTTCTTAAATCTGGGCTCATGTTCGTAGAGTTTGTCAAAGAATGTAAAAGATAAAATCTGAACTTTGCAAGTACTGTGGAAATGTTTTACACGTGATGGCTTTAGTGAAAAACTTGGTACATACTGATCGGGGAGGTGATTGAGAGCTGCACGTGATAACTGTGGAGTCAGTGATTACTGTGTTTCACAAATTCGATTGCATGAACTACCTAAAGTACAGGTCCTGGTATTTGGAAAGAGTGAAGAAACTAGAGATGGAAAAACATGTCTCTACAGAAGAATCATCCCAAAACATTTTGTGGTGAAAGACAGAGAGGGAAGGTTCAATGCTGTGGCACCAGATATGAAACTAGAACAGACGATCCTGAGATCACAGAAAAGCTGCAAGGGAATTGTTGGTCAGACATGTAAAAGTGAATATGTTGCTCAATGACAGCTAGTTTACAATGAAGTCCTTTCTATTTGCAATGTTTTCAGAGAGATCGCAAAGCCCAAATTAAGGGACCATCGTGACAATGTTCCTCATTGTGAACTTCTGGAAAAGAGTGAAACATTTGAATAAACATGTTGACAGCCTTCCTCATTTTATGCTGCAGCAAGGAAACCCCTTTGACAGGACAGCCTGTGCAACTACAGAACTTTGGGACCAAACAATATGTGGATAGCGATATAAACACGTCTACTAGATGTCCTGGAACATGGATTGAAACTATATGCAGAACTGAAGCAGGAGAGATTTGCATTGAAAGAGAAAAAGCTGTTTGACATAATAACTAAAGCTAAACTTCCATGCTTTAATTGCCATAGTAAGAGTTTTGTCCAACCAGGCACTGTAAACTCAATAGAAAACAACTTTTGCAAAGTGCTTAGGAAGATGAATGTAGCAAAAGAAAGGGGTCAATTTATCAAGGACATTCTGTTGCATGATCTTTTTCCAACAAACACATTATTTGATGGAGATACTATCACCTGAAGAATGTCAGTTCGAAAAAGTGTCCTCATTGAAAACTGCTGTTGTTGTGGACTACATGTCACAATTGTGAATGGTCAAGATTTCATCCATGAAAAACTTCAGCGAGGTTATTCAGACTGTTCTGCATATATCAAAATCAGTATGCACCTTGCAACAACTGCACATTGTGTTTGACAGTTATCTTGAACTATCTGTAAAAGGATGTGGGAGAATCAGACGAATGTCTACAAGTGGAATAATTGACCTTGCCTGCATCAAAAACTTGACACCTATGCCTGTGCAACTTGATAAAATCTGTTCATCAACATCAAACAAGATTAACTTTGCTGACGCTTCAGTGAACCCTGAATTTTTCAATTATTGCAAGTGGAGTGATTGTCAATGAGGAGTTGGTGCCTGCATAGATATTCAAAATGTGCTGGCCATATTGTTCAAAAACTTAACAGGAAGCTGACCTTTATGTTGTGCCACATGTTGATTGGGCTGTTCAAAATGGTTCCAATCGAGTCATTGTACTGTCAAATGAAATAGATGTTATTATTGTGCTACTTAGATTTGTGCAGAAGAAGAATGAGACTTCAAAGACATACAAAAATACCTTGTGTGTGTGAAAAACAAGTACTGACTGACACACATTTGACAATCTTCGGTACAGTGATTTCAAGAGATCAGTTCCGCAAAGTGACCTTCACCGATGTCATATTCTGTCCATGGACAAATTAAAGGAGCGTTCTACTTGATCAGAAGATGTGCAAATGTTTTGGATCATGCATATGTAGAGAAAGATCTGTGTGAATTTAGTTGGGGAGATATTGATGGGGTGTTAAAACCTGCAAAATCTTTAAAATCTCTACCCACAGAACTTACATATACATGTACTTGAAAAATCTATACTACAAAAAGATGTCCCTGTCGATATGATCTTCTTCAAAATCTGTCTAAAACAGGAGTGATAAACATTCTTTTTTCATAGTCAGATCATAAACATTGTTTGGTGTACACATAAAAGGATTAAAAAATAATTATTATTTATTTCATTTCAATATATGCCTATTCTTCGTCTATCAGGGCTGCCATTTTGTAAAATGGTGGAAGAGTTGCTCTGAGGAGTTATTTTCCTTCTCTAAAAGACTACTTGACTCCCTCAAAACCTATGTTTTAACACCTAAATGAAGTAGATAGGTCTCATGATTCCTAAAATATGACATCATGACTGCAACACATCCACCATTTTTAAAAATATCATCCGGAAATATTCAGCCCAGATCAGCAATGCCTACACAAGCTAAATGACTTCGCTAATGATCCAAAAGCACAAATCAAAAATGAAAATCTCTGGACAACAAATTTTTTATGGAGGATTATCGGGGGACCAGGATTATACACAGGTCCAAGGCAATTGCCTACTTTCTGTCACTTTTGATCCTGTAGCTGCAGCATTGCTGGGTTGCCTAAAAGTGCTGGTTGCAGTTGGTGTCAGAGTGCAGCAATGTAAATAAATAGTAATGGGCTATCCCTTTATAATTATGGTCCCTATTCTGCTGAGATCTTGCTAACCTGCACGCAAGCACATAACACTTAGTAGGCTGATCAGGTATGAACAGCACATTTTTGCCACAGACATCATTACTCTACTTAAGTGTTCTTGACTCAACTCTTTTACACAATAGCCTTTGTCTTTACTTGATGAAAATAATGATGTGGTTGACCACGTCTTTCTTGACGTTATAGAATTGTGAACCTAGTCAATACCCGACATTAATAATGTCTGTATGGAAGAGCTTGATTTTATGATGTTTGTAGACAGCTTTTGTTTAAGAGATCAAGGAGGGATATTAAAAACAGCCTAAGCTGTTTGGACTTTACAAGGTGTAATCGAAGCCTCTTATTTATGTAATTAATTTCCTCATGGGTGGCTCAACTGATTGCTGCTACCAGAGCCTATTGAGTTTCTAACAATGTGAGAGTCTCCATCTATACTGATAGCTAAAATGTTTTGGAAGAAGAGGATTTAAGGGCAAGGGAGGAGATTCGGTGACAAAGGGAAAGGAAATGAAAGAGAGCAGATTTGAAGCTTGAAGAGATATAGAGTCATCTATATGATGAACTAAGAGATCTAGAGGAACCTAGGTGTAAATAGAAAAAGTCAACAACTGGCATTTGAAAATAAGTCACAGGGGGATTTATGAATATATTATGTGATGACTATCTGCTACATTAGCTGGTGAAATTGGTGATGCTCTGTCAATATTTTCTGTTTTGTCTAACATATATACTAATTTGCTTGACATATAAATATACCCATAGTCTGATTTTAATATCACAGTTGAACATATTTAGTAATGCCCACCTTAAGTTAGCCATAGTTAATGTATTCCTCAGTTTAAATGACTCATGCTGATATAAAAGTAGACTTTTGCTTGCAGTTTTCCTTCTCTTTCTCTAATTTTAGGACCCAGACTATAGAAGCTGAGCTAATGAAATATTGCACATATTTGACTCCTGAGCAAATTCCTTCTCTCTTCTCTGGATGAATCATTATTTGATTCTGCCTTTTACAGGCTTTATTTGCTGACATTTTCTGCTCTATTTTTCCACTCTTTGAATTCCTTAGCTTAGCATTGTAGGGGCTTTCCTTCTTGGGAAATGAATGTGCATGAAATGCTCATGACAACTTAAAACCTTCTGTCTGTATTTGTAATATTTTAAATCATGTTGAATTATAGCGACCAATGTATTTATGAGTTTTTAGTTTGTAACTTTGCTAACTGTTTAATAAATCTTCATCATTTGCAAATCTACTACTCTCTGTCATCCTTGTGAGGTCTAATCTGCTTCATTGTCATTGAGGTATTGTTGAATTGTTGATGTTAAACCTAAGCCTGGGCCTAAAGGTCCATCCACTGGAGTGCAGCTTGAACATGAGTTTGCACCAATGATCTGTGCTGTACAACTAACAGCCCTCTTGCAAAAGTTCCTGTGTAACAAGTTAATTGGTCAAAAATCATGAAGGCAATGCAAAACACAAATTGGTCAGTATATGCATATGAGAGAGACAACATAGTGGAGTTCATGAACCATCAAAGCAAGGTGTGTCAGGGTTTGTTTCTGTTTATGTGTTGGGTTTGCATTCGGAATTGGTACACATCTTTAGTAGAGTGTGTCACGACTCACGTGATGCTGGCGCCTGGAAATTGCAGATCTGGTGGCGTGGATCTTCAATGTTCGACTTTGGCCCAAAAAGGGGCGACTCTTTCTGGTAGCCATGGTGCTGTAGGCAATGGAGACACCAAGAACAGACCGTGCCCTTCAGAAAATAGCGGCAGAGGGAAAAAAACCCTTAGAAAAAGGGGAAAACCTCCAAACAGGAAGATTCCTGGAAAAAACAAGAACAAACAAACAGGAATCCAAAAGGAGCAAAAGTCAGGAAACACAGAATGCTGAAATCCAGAGCCAAAAGGTGAGGAAATCAGGAGCAAAGACACTAACTGAGCAGAAAGTGTTGCAGCGCAAAGAAAGAAGAAAACACAGCCCTTATATACTAAAAAACAGGAAGTGACCCACAGGAAGTAAAAGGACACCATCTTAGACAGGGAAACAACACATAGAACAGAATAGAACAGGAACCATAGAGAATAGGAAACAAGGAATGCTGGGAAAGAACAGGAATCTGGGAAGGGGGAAAAGACATAAAGAAAGGCACAACAAAAGACTGCAGTAAAGAAGAAAAGAAGAAAAAAGGGAAAGAAACGAAAAAACAGGTAAGAGGGGTCATAGACCCCTAGCATAGTGGAAAGCAGAAGGTAGAATGAGGCCCCATGCAAGTCTGGGGCCTCGAAATGCGCAGGAGAGGCTGGGGGCGCGCCGCGTCCTAGCAACGCGGTGCGCGGCCCGAGCCGAACGCCCGGCTTGAGTTGAGCTCTCGGCTCGCGCCGCACCGCGCGGCGCGACAGAGTGTGGTGTGTTGGCAATTGAAACTATTAGGTAAGATACTTGGTTACATGAAGTAACGTAGTGATTATTATGATGCAAAACAAGAAATTGAAGAAGGAAAAGTTTATGATGGCACAGACTGAGTTCTTTTAAAAAGGTGACCACCTTTCAGTTCAAAGTGCTTTTTCAGATGGTGTGTGTTGGGCCTGGCCCTTTTTACAGGGTCATCCCCAAACCTTTTGCCTCCTTCCTCTTATTTTTCCAGACCTGTTTTTGTTCGCTTTTGAACTCTGAGAACTTTACCACTGCTAACCAGTGCTAAAGTTCATATGCTCTCTGTGTAAATTGTACTGTTAATTGGTTTATCCATGATTGGCATATTTGATTTACTGGTAAGTCCCTAGTAAAGTGCTCAAGAGGTGCCCAGGGCCTGTAAATCAAAGGTTACTAGTGAGCCTGCAGCACTAATTGTGCCACCCACATAAGCAGCCCTGTAATCATGTCTCGGACCTGCCACTGCAATATCTGTGTGCGCAGTTTTAAACTGTAAATTCGACTTGGCAGGTGTACCCACTTGCCAGGCCCAACCCTTCCCTTTTCCTGCATATAAGACACCCCTAAGTTAGGCCCCAGGTAGCCCCATGGGCAAAGTGCAGTGGATGGTTAAGGTAGGACATATACTAATGTGTTTTATATGTCCTGACAGTGAAATACTGCCAAATTCGATTTTCACTGTTGAAAGGCCTATCTCTCTCATAGGTTAACATTGGGGCTGCCTTTAAACATGATTAAAGCGTAGCTTCCCTTTGGGAGCAGATAGACATGTGGATTTAGGGACCTCTGAACTCACAATTTAAAAATACATCTTTTAGTAAAGTTGGTTTTAAGATTGTGTGTTTGAAAATGCCACTTTTAGAAAGTGGGCATTTTCTTGCTTGAACCATTTTTGAGCCTCTGTCTGATTATGGATTCCCTGTCTGGGTTAGTTTGACAGTTGGGCTGTTTGCACCTCTCTCCAGACAGTGACACAAAGGGTGCTGGGGTATCGCCTGCATACTCTGATGAGCCATCTGTGCTAGGAGAGAGGAGTGGAGTGGTCACTCGCACCTGGAAGGGCTGTGCCTGCCCTCACACAATGCAGACTCCAACCCCCTGGTGCCTGGGCAAGGCAGGATTTCACAAACAATGAGACTTTTCCTTGAAGTAAGCCTACTTCAAATCCCAAAATGGATATAAGAAGAGGACCCAAACCCACAGACTTGACACACGTCTTGTGGCCTACACTCTACCTCACAGACACTTCTGGACAAGAAACCTGCTTGTGAAGAATCTCTGAACCAGACCTGCCAAGAGGAACTGCCTGGCTGCCCAAAGGACTCACTGAGACTGCTTTTCTGACAAGTGCTGCTGCCTTGCTGTTACCCTGCTGCCTTGCTGCTCCCTGGCTGTACTGAGAAGTGCTCTCCAAGGGCCTGGATAGAGCTTGCCTTCTGTTCCCTCAAGTCTTAGGACCAAAAAGACTTCACTCCTGCAACTGGACTCCTGGTGTGGCACAAATTCAACACACAGCCTGCTAAAAATGATGCACAAGCTGCCCTGCGGTGAGAAATTCACTGCACGCTGAGCTGGAACAACGCAGCCCGACTTCGCAAGGAGAAGATCGACGCAGCTCCTGCATTGCAAGTGGAACTTCGACGCACAGCCCACCGGATCGACACACAGCCAACCCGGGACGATGCAGCCCGACTTCTAGAGAGGAATCGACGCAGCACCTGCCGTGCATAAGAAATTTCCACGCAACGCCCACTGGATCGACGCAGCGCTTGTGACTTTGCTCTGCAAGCCCAGGATTCCACGCGCACTCCCCGGGGTGATAGAAAATCCCGCAACCAGAAGAGGAACCAAGCCCGCTCCGATATCTCAACATCTACTTATTGCATTTTAATCGTTTTGACCTGCATTTATCTAGATAAATATTATATATTTTTCTAAACACTGTGTGGTGTATTTTTGTGGTTCTATATGGTGTTATTGTATGATGTATTGCACAAATACTTTATACATTGCCTTCTAAGTTAAGCCTGACTGCTCAGTGCCAAGCTACCAGAGGGCGGGCACAGGATACTTTGGATTGTGTTTGACTTACCCTGACTAGAGTGAGGGTCCTTGCTTGGACAGGGGTTAACCTGACTGCCAACCAAAGACCCAATTCCTAACAGTGTGCAGGGTGGGAATGGTTGTGGTTACTTGAAATTTTGGTAGTGGTAATATTTGTAACAATGGTCAAGCAAGATCGAGAGCATGTCTGTAATGAAGGGTATTGGAAAAGGAGTTGTAGGTTTAATGTGGGTAGTTTTCAAAATAAGATGCAAATGGTCTCTTAAAAGAATTCTATGCGTAGAATTTCAAATTTAAGTCCAACTCCAATGGAATAGAATGGGATGATGTAATCAATGGTCTCAGCTCTACCAGTACCTGAGAAGAACATGCAGAATACAAGGCAGTTCAATAGGAATGCGCTTTTTAGACTCTGTTCTACAACAACCTAAGCAGACTAATATAACAGGATTTCAGCCAATTTTAAACTTGCAGCAAGAGCATTTAGTAATTAATGGCACTTTTCCACAAATAGCAGCTGCACTTGGAGTGCCTTCTGGACCAAATCAGGGACAATGACGGGTCATGACTTGTGATAGTGATTGCATACTCAATGCAATCCTAGAGTTAGACCAGGAAGGCCATATGTGGAAGCAGAGGATAATGGCTATCCCATTTTATTTTTGATTGGCATAGTTGCTACTTGATCCACAGTTCGATTTGTGGAATTTTCAGACCCACCCCTGTAGGGAAAACATATCCAATTTGTGTGCTTTTTAAGTAAACAAGTGAGTAATAACTTGTCAGGAAATGTCCTTGTAAAAATTGGATCAACTACATATAATCATGAGTTTATAATTAGTGAGACAAGTCCGGTGAATCAGTTGTGCTATCACCTACTATGCAAGTTAAGTTGCATAATTTATTGCACACGGGATGGTGGTTACATTCAGACAAAGTATGATGATAATGTTGACTTTAAATCAATAGCTCAAGAAATAAAGATTGATTAAATCTGATTCTCAAAACAGAGTACCTACCTCCAAATGTAAGCCACACTGTAGATAGAGAGGTTTGGAAATGTACAGGAACAAAATGGGCTGAATAAACATGCAGAACCAATGCAAATTACAGCAAAACTGCACAGGTCGGATCCCCATTCTCATCCATACTAACGTACCAGTGTAGCAGAAAAATTGCACTTGTCATTGAAAACATGATGGAACAGGGCTTTTTGAGAGAAGTCACACAGAGTGCATGTAACTCACCTATAATGGGCTTACACAAACCCAAAAGGAAATGGAGAATAGTACATGACCTGAGGAAAATTAATGACATAGTGATCATGTAGTACAGACTCCAGCATTTCTTTTATGATCTATCAGGCAGACAGTGACTCACCATGATTGATTTGTGGTCACCATTTTTCTATATTCCTCTTCCAGAGACTAGTCAATTTCTTTTTTGCTTTCATATTCCAAAATAGGATCTTCATTTAGTGAAGGATTCCATATGTATACTGAAAGTCCCCCAGTCTTTTCCCGAATTGTAAAAAAGATTAAGAATCTTTAAAAATAATGCCTTATGACTCAGTACTGGGACAGCACATTCATGATTTGATGGTTGCAGCAAAAACAAAGGGGGGTCACATGTTAGACATCAATGTACTGTTGAATGATTTGGCTGAAAATAGGCAGAGCTCCTCTCTTACTAATTTGCAATATTTTGAAAAATAAGTCATTTATTTGTTACATCTAATTGGGAAAGGAATGAGGAGGGCATACCAGTGATTCTGAGAATAAATCTTCCCACGGCAGAGAGAAGGGAGGATTCGAGATTGTTGGCTACTGTCATTGGTGGATTTCAATTTTGCCATGATTTTTTACAATTTACAGAGGCTTACGCACAATTATATAACAGATCCAGTGCTCTGGGATTAGGATGCATGCAAATCTTCCCAGAGCTGAAAAACTATTGTGTACATCACCAGCCTTAAGAATGCCTGGTTATGAGAAATATTTTTATCTTTTTTGTCATGAAAAAAAGTGTGCACCCTTTCTATTTGCACACAACCAGATGATGCATCACACTGAGGGATGTTGTAATATATCATACATTGATCATCCTTCACACTCAGTTGAAGCACTGTTAACTTGCAAACAAACTCACCATTTGACAAGCAGCTATTTAAATATGAGCGAGTCATTTTTGCTGTGAGAAACATTTCTATAAGGAGGTGCAGCATATCAGATCCTGCTACATTATTGCCAGTTTGTAATGATGATAAAGGAGAAACAAACAATGACCATGAGTCTATTGATGTAACAGGATTATTTTTGAAACCATGACCAGATATTCAAAATGTACTGCTTGAATTGACTGATTTGATTTGATTTGATTTGTACATGGCTCATGTTTGAGAGCTCATCATGAAAACACTTTAGCAATATATGCAGTATGTACATTGTCATATATCCTCTGGAGCCATCATGCTTGTGTAATGATACCTCAGCACAAGTAGCTTAATTAATTGCCATTACAAGAGCAGGTTGCATAGCCAATAAATTGAGTGTTACATTCCACATGGATATCCAGTATGGTTTTAAAGGGGTCTGTGTCAATAGAGGTCCCAGTAGGGGTTTATGACATCTGCTAGCACCCCAATTAATAATGGCCAATGCATCTTGGATCTATTGAGTGCTCTAAAGTTGACTAAAAAGATTACCATTGTGAAATGTGCTGCACATAAGAGTGTCAATGTGCAGGTTACAGTGGGTAATCCATTATCAGCTGAAACTGTTAAACACTGTTCTGTTATGTCTGTTACATAACCAGTTTCAGTTGACAATATAGAAGCAGATGATTAAGTTGTTGAAGCCTTAAATGCTTTTCTTTCCAAGACAATTCAAACTATGAAGGAATTGGGGGATCTGGATCTGCACACTGAGGTACCAAATGAGGAAAATAAAAAGAGGATAAATCAAGATGGAAACAGGATAAAAACAAAAACTGTGGAGATCAAAAGATCAGAGGTTTACTTTGCCAGACTCCTGCTACTGCCAGTGGCAAGATACACGAATAGGCCTGCACATGTGGGACATGATCGGATGGTGAGCACATGTAGAAAACACCGAGTTTGTCCACATTTTGAAACATTGCAGAAAATATGTATCAGAGATGTATCACATGTCAGAAGATTAATATAGGGCAAGAAGCTAGAGTGACTAGAAGTCTAACTAGAAAATCAGAAGGTTCATTCCTGAGGCTGAAGGTATATTTTTGTAAAGATGCCGCCTTGCAATAACTTAAAGTATATTTTGGTAATTATTTGTATGTTTTAAAAATGATATGGTTTGCTGTCTTCTACAGACACAAAGGTACATCATTTAAATGTGAAATTACAAGAATTTTATGTATAGCACTAAAGATCAAGCAGAAATGTCATTGCAGCTATCACTCCAAAGCATCAAGAGTTGTGTAGAGGGTTAATGGTATGATAAAAGCAAAACTTGCCCAAATATGTTTTTCAACGATATTGAAATGGCCAGATGTGCTTTCCTTATTAATACCTAGCATGAGAAACATCCCAAATATGAGGACTGGTTTGAACCTCATGAAGTTCTTGTGGGGACAGCCTAGTGGATTCAAGGTATTACATCATCTACAGCTCTTATTATTGGTGATCTAGGCTTAGATTACTGTAAATGTTTGACTGGTATAGTGTGTTCTAACCCTTGTTAGGTGAAGTTTCCAATACCATTTACAATAACTGACCTCTGCCCCAATTTGGTGCCTAGAAACTGTTTTTTGGCAGAGAAACGTGAGAAAGTAATGTCTGGAAGCTAGATGCAGTGGACCATGTCAAGTCATGCTAGAGGTGGGCACTGCTGTGAAGTGTGGAGGTTTGCCTTTTGAGCCTCACATCTCACAGAGGGGGCAAAAGAAGAACCAAGATTTCAAGAAGAAGAAGAAAAAGAAGATCAAGATAATCAAATTCAGGAAAATCAACATTTTCAAAACCAACAATAATAAAATCTAACCCCAAAAACACCAAGTACAAGCCAGAGAGCAAACAAAATTCCAATAGCTAGAAACAGTGCACATCAAAAAGCAGAAGGTTGTGACATAGATCAAGCAAATGGAAGGGAGATGCCAGTTTGATCCAAGCTGAATGGCCTGGAAATGAAAGATAAGGAAGCAGACCATTGCAAAACAGTCAGCCTGTAAAATGTGATCTAAGTTCAGCGGAAGCAGCTGGTAAAGCAGTACTAAGAAGATCATCAAGAATAAAAGTGCTAAACAAGAAAACATAGTTCCTGAATGGGCATATTTGACAAGGCCAGAAGAAAGAGACATTGACCAGAAAGATTTAAAATTGTTCTTTGAAGAGGTACATGAACTAAGGAATGACATACTTGTTGCTGAATAACTTCCTGATAATGTAGTGCACACCAAACAGTTTTTACAATTGATTTTGAGAATACTTTTTATGCCTGAATAGTTTTTGATCACTTGGGTTTCAACTTCATCCAGCATTAACTCTCCATATTATTTGTCCACATTCCTTTTTATTTGCCTGTATGAAAATACTCACATGTAATGTCTAAGATCTGCTAACATATAAAATCTTTTAAAAAAAATTGCCCGCATTTATGCTCTTGATCTGCCTGCATTTTTAGCACCCATTTTTTTTTATTCCCGTGTCCTTTTTGAATTTGTGAATTTTTGATGCTTACATAGTGATGAAATCACTAAAGTGTCCATAGAACTGCTTAACCCTGTGAATTTTGAAGAACTGTGTTTTGAACCTTGCATTTGGAATCGAACATTTATTGAGCAACTGGATTGTTTGTTGAAGGAGAGAATGACCCTTGTTCAAGCAACAGACACAATCCCTGTCAGGGTGAACCACAAAATTCACGAAATTAACCTGTGCTTTATCTGGTAGCTTGGGACAATAGGTAGGGTCTCTGTGTCTTTGGTGCCCAGACACAGCAGAGGCTTTTCTTTTAATAGCACAAGATCTCTGTTCCCTCTGAAGTAGCCTCCTAGAGATGAAAGCACAGGTTGGTCTAGTGCCTCCTCATTCAGCTGTGCTAACACTGCCCCTATGTCATGCCCTGAGGTATCTGTTTGTACAATTAATTCCCTGGAAAAGGTTTACACATTGAACAGAGTGGATGTGCACATAGCCTATTTGAGGGAGTCAAAGGCTTTATGATAGACCTCTGTCGAGATCACCTTCTTGGATTGCCTCTTAAAAGTCAGCTAAGTCAAGGTGGCAACACTCTCTCCATATCCTCCTATAATAAGCAGTGAGGCTCAGGAACACCCTCAGTTCTGCCTGTACCCAGGCCAGTATAGTCTCTATTTTGGCTCAGAGCAGCTGCACTTTACCTCCAATCACTAGGTATTCTAAGTAAACAAAGAATCTTGCCCTATTTGGCACCTAGCCTGAAGCACCTACTGCAGTTGTAACTGATGGCCCTCTCAGCTATTACTGAAGACTGCTATGTCTTCCAGATAAGCAGCACTGAAAATGTCCATACCAGCTAAGGACTGGTTCACCAACCTCTGGAAGGTGGCAGGGGCATTCTTCAATCCAAAGGGCATTACCTTAAATTGGAAGTGGCACACTGGTGCTGAGAAATCTGACCTTTCGTTAGCTCCCTCAGTTAGGACAATCTGCCAGTACGCAGAAGTCAAGTCAAAGGTATTCACAGTCATGCCAGTCCTTAAACATTCTATGAGTTAATCAGCTGTGGGGTTGGGGAGAGCACAGGGATGAGGAGAGCACCGGTTTTGGGCACTAGGTTGAAGCCCCTGTAGTCCACTCGAAAGCAAAGTTTTAGGGCGGTATCCAGTTTGCCAACCTTGGATACCAGCAGGGAGTACTGCAGTGATCAACAACTCCCAGCTCCAGCATCTTGGAGACTTCCTCTTTGATGTTGGCCCTCACTTTGTCTGACAGCCTCCATATTGTGGGTTTGATAGGCAGATTGTCCCTAGTGTCAATGTCATGGGTCCACACATCTGTAAGCCTAAGATTGAGGCAAACTGTCCCAGCAACTGGCAACAGTCCCTCTGCTGTGCTGGGGTTAGGGCAGGAGGGAGGTTGACGGATTACACCTTCTACTGGCAAATCTTTCTCTTTAGATGACAGGAGGTCAGGGAGAGATGAACCCTCCTCTTCCTCACCATCATCTGTCACCAAAAACATTGTCACCTCAGACCTCTCAAAGGAGGTTTGAGGCAATTGGTGTGGAGTACCCTTAAGGGCTTTATGTACACCAGATAATTGGCATCCCCTTCCTCTCAGTCACCACATAGGGCCCAGTCCAATGATCCTGGACGGGCCTGAACTCCAAGGGCTGCATCACCTACACTTTCAGGCCCGGCTGAAACTCGACCAGAGTGGCTGTCTAGTGATACCACTGTTTTATTAATTCCTGGCTTGCCTCCAAATTCTCAGAAGCTATCTTCCAGAACATGACCATTTGGTTTCTGGGGGACAGCATGTAGCTCACCACATCTGGAGGGATGTTTCTTGGGAGTTTGCTTCCACCTCTCCTTCACCAGACTGATATGTCCCCTAACAGAGTGATGATACAGAAGTTCAAAAGGGGCTAAACCTAAGTGCCTTCTGTGGTACCTCCCTGCAGGAAAAACAAGGCATGCAGGATGGTGTCCCACTTCTGCCTCATTGGCTTTAGCATGCCTAAAATTACACATTTTAGGGCTTGTTGAACCTTTCAAAAAGCCCATTAGTTTGTGGATGGTAGTGGGTTGGTAGGGAATGGAGAACGTAGAGGTTGCCCCACTCTCCTTCCACCTGCACTTCATGTATGCAGAAATGAAGCTGGTGCATCCCCAGATACCACTTCTTTGGGGAAACCCACACTGGTAAAAATTACCGTCAGGGCCCTACCCACTGCCACTGCAGTCAAAGTCTTGCATCTCTTAGGTTAACCTCTGGATATCTAGTAACATGGTTCATCAACACCTTCATAAACCTGTTGCTTAAGGCTACCTTGGGGTCCAAGGGTCCTCCAATGTCAATGCCCAAGCTTTCAAAGGGGGTACCCATGACAGAAAAGGGATTCAAGGGAGGCTTTAGCTTTTCCAAGTTTTGTCTGTGGTCTAGCAGGTGTGACATGTCCTACAGAAAGTATCTGAGGCCATCCTCAGCCATGGTCAATAAAAGTGTTTAACATGTGTAGTGAAGGTCTTGTCCTTTCTAAGATGTTCTGTCGGGGGCATATCATGAGCAAGTCCCAGCAACAAAGCCCTGTAGCACTGGGGGAACCACAAACACATGTGTTACCCAATGCACAGGTGCCTTAGGTGCATTATATAGGAGGTCATTCTCCCAAAATACTGAGATAATCACCAGAGGTATCACCTACATGTCTGAGTCCCAGCCTGACACCTCATGCCCTCATGGGTTGTGCACTTTCTTTGCCTTACAAAACTCCTCTCTGGTGGGCCCAGTTCCCAGTGCTTCACCAAAGGAGTCAATGCTCTCCCCAATAGTTTCCAGGGGAGCCTCCTCTGGCATTCCATCCACCTGTACTGTGGAAGTTTTAGGGGCTGGTTTCCCGGGTCCTTGCCCTTCTGTTTTTTGGCAGCTGTCTAAACCATTCTTCCAGTGTCCAGACCTCCTTGACTCCTTGTGCAGCCATGCACCTTGTGGTCACATAGAACCACTCCGGCAACCCCAACATTTCCAGGTGTGACCAGAGCTCCACTTCCTTCCAGGCAGTGTGCTCTAGATCATTCCTTAGCAAACTGTCGACATATGTGGCAGGCCCCTCAGCTTTAAGAAGATCTGTGACCCCCCTCATTAAAAATTAATCATAGTCACAGCGTGTGGCTCTCTCGGTTGTCTGCTACTAAAACCTAGTGGTTGGTTGTCACTTGCTCTGAGAACACCAGAGGACGTTTGACAGTAGTCGTGCTGGCTCCTGTGTCAGCTCCCTCCTTTTCCCATTGATGGTGACACACTGCCTGTCCCTGGAAATATTAGGCATAGGGGCTTTGGGTACCATCTCTGTCACCCAAAGATACTAGGCTGAATCCAGATGTCTCTCCCACACTAACTGTGCCAGCCCCTCCCCAAACACTGTACTGGCCAACCGTGGGGCCTGCCCAACATCCGTGCTGTGTCCTCTTCGGACACTTTGCATGTCACCCTTGGTGTACCCATACTGGTAGATCTCCTAACACCTGCGGACAAACATACTAGTGCTTTATCAACAAAATCTTTCTTCTGGTGGCCAGATTGGGAATGTAATCCTTTTTCCTGTGAACTATTTTAGGGGCCTCTTTCTTGTTTTTATCTTCCTCCTCCTATTTCTGATGGGATCCCTGATCACCCTTTAGAAAGTCCCCCTAGATACCTTATTGTGGTCCCTGGTGCTGATTGAGTGGTCGGCCACCTTAGCAAGCTCCCTAGGGTCAGTGAGCTTACTATACAAAAGGTGTTGGCATAGCTCTGTAAAACAAGGAAGGAACTTGTGCTCTGTAGCAATAAAGTTATACAGCTCTATTTAGTCACTCACTTTACTGCTCTTCACTTAACCATCAAGTGCAGTGCAAAAATGATCCACAAAAGGTCTGTTGGGGTAGTTTCTGACTGTCTCTAAATGTGTGCCAATACATCTCTGGGGTGAACCCATATTTCCTGGTAAGGACCTCTTTGTTCAGAGGATACTTGATCCTATCCCATTTCCCCAGGGCTAACAGGACATCCCCCCTTCATATGGAAATTGCCACCAGAAAACGGCTCCCCAAACATCTTCAAGGATGCTATTCATCTCCAGGACTACCTCAAAGGCCTCAAACCCGTTGTTTATGTCATCCTAACAATAAAGTTAGGTACCAGATCCTTTGGGAGAAGGACCCACCCTTCTCCGGTGGACACTGGAGTAATACTGCCTCCTGTTGCTGGACTCTGGGATATGTCCGCATTTGAGCTCCAGCTCTTTCAGTCTCATTTCATGTGCCAGCAAATGTTTCTTTTCAGCCAAGGCCCTCTCTGCTTCAACTTTACTCTCACCTGCTTCCAGCTTAATTTTAGCCAGCTGTAGTCTGAACTCCCTCTCTGTCTTTCTGTCCTCCACGTCCTCTGGGTATAGGACCCTGGCAGACACACTGCTCCCTGTCCTATTCTGGGCCTTCTTTGGAGTTGAGATAGGTTCTCTTTGCAGCTCACGATACAGCTTCAGTCCTCATTCTCCTCATTAATCAAGTTGGCTCCCTCCTACTCTGGGCCATCCTCCTTTGTGGTTGCCTGCCACCTCTGTACCTTCTCAATAGCTTTAAGTGCTACCTTAACATACAATTTTGAAGACTTCCTGCCAGTCTTCAGCCCCTTCTCTTTGCAGACCTTCACCAGCTTACCTCTTTCAGAGTGTCAAAGTTGATGCCATCCACCTCCATGGTACAAAAAGAAAGGTAGGGCACTTAAATTTAGAAAAGGGAGAAAACAGCCATTATAGAACTAAATAGAATGTAAAAGAATGTAAAAACTCTAGTGTCAACAAATTTACATGGGATCCTTGTATTTCACAAATCTCTGAATCTTACTGTACAAAAAAGACAAGTCCTGATTCACACCGCTAAACACTAATGTAAGAAACTGGTTTGTTGGTTGAAGAGGAGTAACCCCTATTCATGCAACAGCCACAAACCTTGTCAGGATGGGGCACAAAATTCAATAAATTAATCTGTCCTTAACTCTCTGGTAGCATGGCACAAAAGCCGTCAATCTTAATGTAATGTATACATTATTTATGCAGCACACAAACAGGGAAAAAGTGATACTAAAATACAAGAAAAATCCCATGCTAATTTTAAAAACTTGAGTCATTTTTTAATAATAATGTCTTTAACACCAAAAAGACAAAAATCCAATCAATAGAACAGAGATATGGATTTTCAAAGTTGCAATCAAAAACAGTGCCCAAAAGCACAAAGCGCCAACTGTAGTTATCTGATTGCATTGGACTGGGACAAAGTCACAAGTTCAGGCTGAATGCAATAGTGTGCAGGTCAGATATAGGGACCAAGTTAGACCTGCTGAACAAAAGTACCCTAATTCCTGGTTGCAAAGCAATGCAAAGTCCAGTGTTGAGGATGCGTTGCACAGCAGTGGTGATGTGAGTTCCTTGCTTGAAAATACATCATACAGTGGAGGTTCTTGGGAAGCTGATGTGGTGATGCGAAGTCCATGCTTGGAGGTGCATTGCAAAGTGGCTGTCCCAAGCAGATGCATCCTGTAATGCAAGACCCTGCATGGAGATGTGTTACAGAGTAGCAGTTTTGAGAGGCTGTGGGTTGCTTTGCAATGTCCTGCATGGAGATGCATCACACAACGGCAGTTACAAGGGGCTGTGGGTCAAAATGCTGAATCCTGAGCTGGGCATGCATCACACAGCAATTTTGATGCATAGTTTTGCAAGGTGATGTGTCTCACTGCATCAGTTCTGCTGGGTCCATAGAAGATCTGGCCAAGCACCTTCAGGCCCACTTCAAAGGGTCCAGGACTGGGGTGGCACCACATCAGGGATGGGACTCACAGCTGGCAGAGTCCAGGTGCTGGGTTCAGAAAAGTCAGAGCCTATTCTGTCCCCAAGGCTCTGGACAATAAGCCAGCCAGTTGGCTTTTTGAGTCACTCTGGTGGTCGTGGGTTCAAGGTACAGGTCTAGTTCTTCACTCAGGCAACAGGACGGCAAGCAGCTGGGAAACAGAGTAGCAGCCCTTTTTGCAGAAAGGCACATCAGTCCTTCTTCCACAGGTCCAAAGGTGTCCTGAAGAGTGGGTTTGAGTGTCCCTTTTTTAGACATGGACAAGTAGGAGAGGTTTCTAGAGCATTCCTTCCGAAGTGCTTGATGTTTCCTGACACCTATTCAATCGATATTCCCTGCTGGATGTGGTCCATTAAGAATTATGGTCCAATATATGTTAATAATACATAGATTTATAGGTTAGGTCAGAGAGATGTTTCTAATGAAGATCTGAGAGACAATTCTTATATAAATGTACTAAATAATT
The DNA here is from genome assembly GCF_031143425.1 of Pleurodeles waltl. Lineage (NCBI taxonomy): Eukaryota > Metazoa > Chordata > Amphibia > Caudata > Salamandridae > Pleurodeles > Pleurodeles waltl. The sequence goes on along the minus strand of NC_090444.1, from coordinate 1,086,834,028 downwards.
AGAGGGTAATGTTGTATTTGTCTGATTGTTATGTTTGCACATACTTGCCCACCTCTGTTTCTGAAAGTGTATTATTTGTCGTGTTACTTCTTACATACGGCTTCTCTTGTTCTGTGATATATGACGTTGTAAATCATCAGGATTACGTCTAAGAAACATATACGGATTCTGATCTTTCTAATGGTAAAGTCCCTTTTGAGAAATGAGAGAATTGTAAAGTAGCTAATCCTGTCAGGAAAACTATATCATTTTATAGTACTAATAACAAAGCTAACAATGTAAAGACTGTATGTGAGCTGAGTGAAGACAAGTGTGAATTTATTAGAGACTCTAATAGAAGGAGATCAAAGGAAAGATTGGAAGGACTGGAGAACATCAATCTAATTTGAAAGAAGAGGTGGTGATCAAGAATTGACAGTTCTATCAAAGTCTTAGAAACCCTTTGAAAAGAAAAAGAAGGAAATGTGTGTGTAACACAATTGAGATTAAATGAGTATGCCAGACCAGTTAAAGTTGGAAATAGTGAATGTGGTTATAGGTATATTATAGATAGGTTATACATGTTGGATAAAACTGATTTTCTCTTTGAAGAGATCTAATATTTCTATTAAGGGACTGATTATTTCACACTTTGCAAGGTTGGGTCGGGTCCTGCTATTTAGGATTAGTGTTTTCAAAAATACATTATATGAATAATAAGTGAAGTAAGTGAAGTGAGTGAATCATAGAGGGGGAAAGAGAGAGAACATTGATCAGCAGTTATTAGATGTGTTTGGTGTATTGATTCAGTCCATAGATGGGGTTTCGAATGATGCAAAGATTAGAAAAATGTCTACTTTGGTCGAACACTTGGCTCATAATGCTTCTTGTGCATTAACCAAATTAATTTAGGAGTTCTTTGCTATTCTCTCAATGGTAACACAAAAATGTCTTGTTTTAGCTATGTTTTTGGAGAAAGAAAGTTGAGTGTGTCACATAATTAAGGTGCAGCAATGTTGCACCTATCTTCCTAACTTCCAATATTTATATATATTCACTGCAAAAAAACAAAGATGACAGAGACGTTATAGTTAGGCTTACATTTTAAATGTACAAAACCATTAAAATTCCCCTGTTATAGTTAGAGTGTTGGAAAATGGGTTATTGGAAAGGGCAGGTAAGTACCTACACTTAGCAATAGGCTACTAATCTCCACTTAGGTCCATGTAGGTTTCAATAAATTAAACTTAGCTCAACCCTTGGTAGCTTGGTAACGAGTGACAAGGCTTAACGTAGGAGACAAAGCATAAAGCATTCAAATATCACAAAATAGAATCAAATAAAACAAAGGAAACAGTTTACAAATCCAAAACCACTTTATATCAATAGGAAATATTTTTAGCTTTAAAATGACACCAAAACGAATAAAATCGGATAAAGGGAACCAGAGATATGCATTTTAAAGAGTTAATGATTTTTAGCACTTAGAAACAAATAGCGCCAATATGATCATCTGTTCGCACCTCGATCGGGGCTAAGTCAAAGTTTAAGGCCGACAGCGATGCTGTTTTGCTGCAGCCCGCAGGAGGCCTCGGTCAAAAGTTTACCTTTGGACTTAGACGTTTTCTTGAAGATCTTCTTCAGCGGGACCAAGTCGTCAGTCCAATCCAACTTCCTGGAACTATTTCTCGGATACGCGTTGGAGGAGCCCTTGGTGGAGATTTTTACCTTTGGACTTAGTTGGTTTTTTTAGATGAAAATCCTTCGACCGGGGCAAACCTGAATATTGATCCGATGACCCTGCAGCCCTCTTCCAAAACACTGCCAGGGAGATCACGGTCAACTTTCTACGTTCAGACTTAGTCAATATTTTAGAGATTTTCTTCACCGGGGCAGACCTGCAAGTTAGGCTGGGTCGTGGTTTAAGCAAGCCAGCTACAGTTGCTGCGACAGGTTGGTCCCTTTATGGAGTTTTTTTCAAAAAGTTCTCCAAGGTTCTCCAAATTTCTGGATCTTCTCCCAGATGTTCCTTTAAGTTTCATTTGAGGTCCACAGCTCACCACAAGGTTCCAGAAGCTCTGAGATGCTCCTTGAGGGTGCAGACTACAACTCCCAGAATGCAACAGGCATAAACTCCAAATTGGCCACTGGCCAGTGGTCAGCTGGTCATTTTCTTCAGGAGTTGGTGCAGGGGACTTTGGATTGCAATGTTTCACCTGTAGCAATCAGGGAGTCCCTCCTTGAACCAGTTAAAGCAAGGCAAAGTTCTTCTTGTGGTGAAGCTCAAGTGTGCAGCTGGTGCAGTCCTCCAGAGTGCAGTGTCCAGGTGCATGCCAGGGATCCACCAGGGCAGTCCTTCTCCTGTAGTTCTTCCTTGTAGGGATCTGAGGTGTGGGTGCAGGTCTGCCAGTTGTATCCTTGCTCCTGGCATTGCACTACTTTGTAAACCCTTCTGCCACATTATGCCTTTGTCAGGCATAATGTATGCAAGGGGGGTGTAACATTTTCTTGCATAATTTGTATCTGTGCTTTTAATGCCTTCTCAGAGCAAACGTTAAAAGGGGCGCATACCATTATTTATAACGGACCCCTATGTATTCTGCAGGGGTAGTGCCAAAATGTTGGAGCTACTCCTGCAGAGTACATGAATAGCATGAAAAAAATGATGCTATTGTCCCCTACCCTGCGCCATGGTGCGCCGTATTTTAAATATGGTGCACACATGGTAGTGGTAGTGGGGTGCTAACGGGCGCAAGGAAAGTGACACTGTACTGGGTGCAGTGACACTTTCCTTAAATCTGCCCCTGAATCTTTCAGGCCTAGTCAAATTAAAAAGCCTTAATACACATTAATACAACTGATGCATTAATTAAACCTTTTGTGCACCTTACAATTTAAATCAAATGCAAAGCAACTTATTTAATTGCAAACATTATTTTCGACATGTTAGAACAGTTTAAGCATGCATTTATTTCTCTGTACACATTGAACCCACATTAGTAAATTCATTTAAATCTATGTGTGAATAATTCATGTTCATTTGATACTTCAATTCTATTTTTCATCTATTTAAGGACACTTATCGTTAATTCATATCAGTACTTCATTTAATATAAATGCAAACATATCTTCATTTTAGAACATGACGTCAAATATGAATGGAGGCCACATGGTCCACCATAATTCAGAAATGTACATTATACATTTAGGCCCATATTTATACCCTGTTTGCGCTGAGTTAGGTTCATTTATTTTGACTCTAATTCAGCGCAAACTTAACTCCATATTTATATTCTGACGCTAGACCCATCTAGCGACAAAATATTGGAGTTAACGTTATTTTATGGATGCGTGAAACCTCCTTGCATCAATGAGATGCAAGGTAGGCCTTCCAGTCCAAAAAATGACTCTAAGCCCCTAGCGTCATATTTATCCACCCGGCCAAAAAAGATGCACGGGTGGGAGGCGGAGCTAAGAAATTGCATTAACTTTTTAATGCCTGTGTCAGACCAGGTGTTAAAATAAGGCAAACACATCACTACTTGAGAAAAACACACAGAAGCAACATCTCAAACCCACAGGACAAAATGGAAGTGCTACTGCTCCAGCTTCCTAGATGAGACAGAGGTCAGCATCAACCACAGCAACCACCACCAAAACGCGGCTGGCAATGCAGAAGGCAGAAGATGGTATTCAGAAACAGGGCAACCCTCCATGGTCTCAGGGAACAAGACATCATAAGGACATACAGATTCAACCGGCAAGCCACACTTCACCTGCTGCACCACATTGAGCCACAAATCACAGCCAGCCTGCAGACCCCAACAAACATACCACCTGTGACAAAGCTGCTAGCTATCCTGCACATGCTGGCAAGTGGCTCATTTCAATCAACGGGTGCCCTGATTGTTGGTGTGTCACAGCCGTCTTTCTCTGCATTCTTGCCAAAGGTGTTAGATGCAATAATCATCCTGACACCCTACCACATCAGCTTCCCCAACACCCAGCAAAAGCAGCAAGGGATTAAACAGGGGTTCTACCAATTTTATGGCTTCCCGCATTTGCTTGATGCAATTGACTGCACCCTTGTCTGACTTGTGCCACCAGCAGCAACTGAGCACATATACCGGAATCACAAGCACATGCATTCCATCAATGTGCAGTCCATAGTGGACTACAGGGGACTATTCACAAGCATTTTGGTCAAGTATCCTGGGAGTGTGCATGACGCCTACATATTCTGACACAGCAGGATCGACAAACTCTTCCAGGATGGATAATGTGGAAATGGCCTACTTGTGGGTAAGTCAACAAACCTAGCAATATACACACAACACAAATCCTGTAGGACACACAAGACACACACCACTACAAAAACACATGGCCAGGGTAACACAGATGTGCAGCCAACATCACATATGCACCATGCTACAGTACAGCACAATCAGTGCACACCACAAACACATACACCCACATGGACGTAACACACCCACAACTTGTCAGGGACACCACGTGAAGGACAGGTGCAGAGATGTACCATTTGCCAACAGTAGAAATACACAAATCACTACAAGTGCCCACAGGTTGCCTACTATGTACTCTTCACAGACAATACACCAAACAAAGAATAACACAGCAATGTGAATGGAATACACCATGCTCATGTTACGTAAGTCTCACATAGGCAGAGATCCCTCAAATCATGCTGTGCAAGTCACTGCCAGAACAAAAATCAAATGCCAGACAACTGCTGCCAATACCAACTATATCTTATCAACACATACCTGCCTTACCTGTAGTATGCATATACATCTGCCTGACGCATACCAAACAGTTTTTACAATTGATTTTGAGAATACTTTTTATGCCTGAATAGTTTTTGATCACTTGGATTTCAACTTCTTCCAGTATTAACTCTCCATATTATTTGTCCACATTCCTTTTTATTTGCCTGTATGAAAATGCTCACATGTAATGTCTAAGATCTGCTAACATATAAAATCTTAAATGTTTTTTGCCACGCAATTATCCTCTTTTGATCTGCCTGCATTTTTAGCACCCATGTTTTTTTATTCCTGTGTCCTTTTTGAATTTGTGAATTTTTGATACTTACATAGTGATGAAATCACTAAAGTGTACACAGAACTGCTTAACCCTGTGAATTTTTAAGAACTGTGTTTTGAACCTTGCATTTGGAATCAAACATTTATTGAGCAACTGGATTGTTTGTTGAAGGAGAGAATGGTATCCAAGGTTGGCAAACTGGATACCGCCCTAAAACGTTGCTTTTGAGTGGACTACAGGGGCTTCAACCTAGTGCCCAAAACCAGTGCTCTCCTCATCCCTATGCTCTCCCCAACCCCACAGCTGATTAATTCATGTATTGTTTAAGGACTGGCATGACTGTGAATACCTTTGACTTGACTTCTGTGTACTAGCAGATTGTCCTAACTGAGGGAGCTAACGAGAAGTCTGATTTCTCTGCACCAGAAGGCCACTTCCACCTCTTCCTGATGTCATCCCTAGCTCTTGGATGCTGTCCCACTGCGTTGACCCTGTCTATGATACTGCGCCATAGCTCCATCTTTGACGCGCGGAGGTGCTAAGAAGAGGTTAGCGTCATTTTTCCTGATGCTAACCATTACGCCTTGTCGTAAGGAAAAATTACGTTAACACAGGTAAAATGACTCTAATCCCATTTACGACATGTAAACACGTCGCAAAACGGATATGTGCCATTTTCACTGCAATAGCGTCAAAAAGCGATGTATACTGAGCAAACAGTGCAAAGGAGCCTCATAATGAACCAGAAGCCAGGAAAGGCCCCAGGGAGACCCCAGACAACCAGGAACCAGCCAGGAGGACACAGACAAGACCCAGGGGAGAGACAAGAAGAAGAGGAAATGTCGCTTCAGTGCAGAGGAGCATGAAATACTGGTTAAAGACGTGACAGAGCACCAGCATCAACTCTTTATTACCTCTAAATTGCCAATTGGGAGGAGAGAGGCAATTTGGCAATAGATTGTGGACAATATTAACAGTGTGGAAGAGGTCAGGAGAACTGTCATTGAGTGCAAGAAACGCTGGCATGACGGCAAGCAGAGGACAAAGGAAAAAATGGCAAGGAACAGGGAGGCAGCACTGCAGACCGGAGGTGGGAGTCTAGCACTGCAAGAGGACTTGGACAAGATGGAGGAGATGGTTGTAGCCATCATCCCGGAGGAAATCTTCACTGGTATCGCAGGACAGGATATTGCAGACTACCAGGAAACAACACATATGCAGCGTAAGTTGCATGGGGGACCAAAATGCCTGAATGTCAAATGCAAGAAGGGGATGCACATACGTACTACACAATGCATGTTAGCCCTGCAAATCAGGCAGTGGAAAGTGCAAAGAGGCATGGCATGAGACTCCCTGCACTGCCCATGCAAGGTGCATGGGCTGTGCAGGGGCATCCAGGGGCACAGCACAACACAACACCAACAACCTTTGCATGGGGATACACTGTCATGCCAAGGCTGCTGGAAATGCTGAAGCAGACCAGGAGGTTAGGGTAGAACATAAAACTGGTCTGGTGTCACAAGACAGCTGGTATTGTCAGAATGTAAACTAGGCTCAGTCTCAGGCCATTGGCTCAAGCAGCATTCCCCCTTGATAACATTTTCCACCACTACCTGTGCTGTGTGCGCTGGTCAAATAGGAAATGGCAGTTAGGTGCCCATGGAACAAACACACTTGAAATGAGGGTTTAATATGACTACGTGATCAATCCCCATCAATCCCTATCTAAGTGCAACTCCTGTCAACTGGTCATGTCCATAGACTCAAAAACCAACAGGCACTGTCACATACATAATGATGTACACAGCAGTAATCACGTACCCATGCTGCTCAACCTCGGGTTTACCCCTGAGCCTGTTTCACAATAGCTTCAGTTCCACCATGCAACATCTCAGGTATCAAAGTGCTAAGACAACTGCATTGAGGGGGAGGACATATTTGTGTAGGAAGGCAACCACACCCACACAGTCACAAGAGGAAATGGAACTCTGCCAGGTCCATCAGTGCAATGCAAAGTAGCACACATACGCAAACATCAACATGAGAACCTACCAGGAAACACGTGCATTGTCTCATGGAAATGCCATGCATGGTGTGGTGCTAGGTCTCAGCACCGCATAGTGTATGTGAAAAATGATAGACTGGGACAGGACCACAATGTTATGTGTGGTTCCATGTCAGCACACCAACAATCATTGCAAGGCCTCACCATGCAAATGGAAGCAGAGGAATGGCTGATAAGGACAGGAAGGTGGCAAGCCACAATTTGGACAGAACCAACACCTAGAAGATGTGACGCAGACAATTGCCCAAACTGCCCACACTACATGTGACATGCAGGCGGGGCATATGGCTGAGAGACTGCAAACATTACTGATAGGAACAATGCATGGGAACCAAGATGATAATGTACCACCAATAGGATGTCAGTGATGTCACATTACAACTGGCACAACACATACACACTAATTGTACAGTATCGCATTGCAGAGGACAATGGCTCTCCTGTGGATCTGACTGTCCTGGACTACCCTGATGACCTGGATGACCAGCTGACAACCATCAGACAGGAAACCCTCCAAAATGTCTTGGGAAAGCTCCAGACACCACCTCCAGTCTCAAGGAGGAGCACTCATGTAGCAGCCATCCCAGAGGACACATCCACCACCCCAATAATACGATCTGCCAGCTCAAACACAGCTGAGGACTCTGATGACACAGAGACCACCTTTGAGAGGACAATAGTGGGAGTAGAGCAGGAGCTGGCCAAGGAGGTGAGGGTAGGGATACAAAGGGGCATATTTATACTCCGTTTGCGCCGAATTTGCGTCGTTTTTTTCGACGCAAATTCGACGCAAAACTAACTCCATATTTATACTTTGGCGTTAGACGCGTCTAGCGCCAAAGTTCATGGAGTTAGCGTCATTTTTTTGCGTGAACACCTTCCTTGCGTTAATGATATGCAAGGTAGGCGTTCCCGTCTTAAAAAATGACTGCGATGCATACGCGTCGTATTTATACTCCTGGGCAAAAATGACGCCCGGGAGTAGGCGGGTCTAAAAAACTCGCATTTGCGCCGGATTTTAGCGCCTGGGTCAGGGCAGGCGTTAAGGGACCTGTGGGCTCAGAATGAGCCCAGAGGTGCCCTCCCCTGCCCACAGGGACAACCCCTGCCACCCTTGCCCACCCCAGGAGGACACCCAAGGATGGAGGGACCCACCCCAGGGACATTAAGGTAAGTCCAGGTAAGTATTTTTTTTTAATTTTTTTTGTGGCATAGGGGGGCCTGATTTGTGCCCCCCTACATGCCACTGTGCCCAATGACCATGCCCAGGGGACAGAAGTCCCCTGGGCATGGCCATTGGGCAAGGGGGCATGACTCCTGTCTTTGCTAAGACAGGAGTCATTTCAATGGGGGATGGGCGTCGTAAAAAAATGGCGCAAATCGGGTTGTGGCGATTTTTTTGCCTCAGCCTGACTTGCACCATTTGTGGACGCCCATACGCCATTTCCCCCTACGCCGGCGCTGCCTGGTGTACGTCGTTTTTTTTTAACGCACACCAGACAGCGCCGGCGGCTAACGTCATTGAATAAATACTGCGCCCGCATGGTGCTTCAGAATGGCGTTAGCCGGCGCTAATTTTTTTGGCGCAAAACTGCGTTAGCGCAGTTTTGCGTCAAAAAGTATAAATATGGGCCAAACTATGGCAGCCAGCCTTGAGGGGATGCTCATGTGCCTGATGACGTCCGCAGAATAGACAGCAGCCAAACAAGTCACACAATCCCTATTGCATGGAGTCCAACAGTGTGTGAGGGACCTAACCACTGCTGTGAGGGAGTTGCCACAACACCTGCCCTCACAAGCTGAACTCCATGCACCGGGAACTGGCCTGCCTCAGGGCAGACATGGCTGCCTATCACATGGATGTTGCTGCCATACTCAATAATCAGCAGCTCCTCCTTGCTGCAGTGATGCCATTTGTAGTTCCAGAGATGGCAGCTGCCGCACATTTGGTGTCCACTTCTCCAACCACCACCACCATCAAGGGCAGAGGAGACGACACACACATCAGAGGATGAAGATGTGGAGCAGATCATCTTCACCCGTACGAGTACCCGGTTGCACCAGCCCATGCCACATGGGCAGTGATTTCCCTATGTCCTGTGCTTGACAACATGCCAGTGTTGCTACAGTTGGTGACATGCACTCTTCTCCGACACACTGTTAACCTTTCCTCTATAGACTGCAATTGTCTCTCACAGCTCCATTGGCAATTCATGTTTCCCTGCACTGAACGACACTTCACCTCAGCATGTCCAATGACATGTCCCCCAACCTTGCACTTGTGTTGCATCACAATAGAATGCTTTACACTTATGGGGTCACAGACCTAGACTACGTAAATATAGCCCTACAGTACTTTAAAATATACAGCACCTACACACCCACTTTGACTCTGTGTAATGTGACACATCTACTTTGCTGGAGCTTTGGGATGCATGTAACATGTCTATGGTCACAGAGTGTCAATACCAGAGTGCAGCATTAATGTGGGCAGATACCTACGCCCAAGGTATCTACAAGATGAACGTCAATGCTGGCCACATCCCCTACAAGCAAGTCACTGTGTCTGTGACATTTGCTTCAAAACACACATGCTTCACCCGCAACATAGAGCAGGAATGGCTGTGTAAGAGTGCTCGGCCAATAACATCAGCTGGGAGTACAATTAAAATAAATTGGCCTAAAATTTGTATATTTGACCTCATCTGAAATTGCCACTACTCAGTTTAGCAGTGTTGACATGAACTTCAGGCTGCAGGCAGATGTCCCACAGTGCCCAACACCACGACACAGGATTGAAACAATTACAGCTTACAAAGCACACCTACCTGTCCAATACATGTGAACCATAGTCACGTTGAGTGGTGGGTACAAAGGATGGCAGATGCATTGAGATTTAGAGTTGTTGTAGCTGCCAATGTGACAGCTCAGATGGAAGTGGGAATTAACATGTCAAGATAGGGATGTGGATGCAGGATGGAATTCACAGGCCAACAGACAATTGGTGTTGTACACTCATGCAAAGACCCTGAGCCCCAAGCACATGACACATGCAGTAAGGGGGTACATACATTTTTTATAACTATGTACAGAACAGAACTTAAAACTATATAACACACCTACACTAACCTAATCTATACTAACTATATATTACCCACAACTGGCCCTAACTACCCCATGCTAAGCTTACTTACCACATTTAACAACACACTCTAAACATTTTCCCCCACACCCACTTATACGGTGAGACACATTTAAGACAACATATATTAACCTAAACATATACTACCTAATACTAAACAAATATATATATATATATTTATTTCTTTACATTTTATTTTTTACATAAAATTCCCAACATTAACGCCCACCCACCCACAAACTAACATGTAATAATATGAGACCCCCCAAAACTACTTATCCTATCTAAACAAATACCATACTCTAACCTATCACTAAACCCCTTAAACCCACTACAAAACAGGATGAGGAATGAGGAGGGATGGGACTGAACTAGGGGTAAGGGGAGGCAAGAGTTCACAGGTTGGCCCTCCTCAGTGTCTTTTTAATTGCCTTCAGTCTCTGTGTGTCTTTGTCCACATCCTTCTGAATGCTGTCCAGCTTTTTAGCATCTTCTTCATGTACCTCTGGAGGTCCACAATTGCAGCCATGTCCATTGCAGCAAGTGTGGTGGTTTGTGTTGCGGAGGTTGATGGTGCAGCAGGTGTGGTGGTCTGTGGTACAGAGGCAAACAGTGCAGCAGGTGGGGCAGATGTGACGGTGGTGGCTGTAGGATTGTGTGTAGTTGTGGTGGTGGCTACAACTTTTGTGGCCAATGCCGGGCCCCCTTGGCTGAAAGACCGCCATTCCCTTATGATTCGCTCTCTTTGCTAACGACATGCCATCTTTCAGTACCCAGACTCCACATCCAAGATATGTCGGTATCGCACTGCCTGCTTCTGGAAAGCCCTGATTTCCGCAACACCCATGTTTTCATCTATAAAAATGAGACATGCAACTATCAGTGTCATCATTGTGTGATTCATGTACAGATGATAATCTAACACTCTGCCTCGATTAGCACATGCAGTCCAAATCACAGTCCAGATAACACAATGTCCCTGATGAATGTAATGGCAATGCTGCCTACCCATCATGTCTTTTACACCACAGCATAGCACAACAAGAGATGGACCAAATAAAGTGATCTGTGCATTGCGATAGTGCAATGTGTCACAATGCAAAGGCAGCAACTACTTCACATGGGCAAGGGCGACTGATCTTAATCATCTGAGTCAACTTCAAAGCACACAAGACAACTGATTTGTAGATGTAATTGGCAGAATGGTATGCAGATGCTAATCATAGGGGATCAGTGTTGTTTGTGACACATGCATGCTTAAATGAGATGACTTTCATCTACACTGTGACCATCACATCTACCTACATATATGTTGTTCCCCTACCCCTGTGTCTCAAGGGGGATGGGCAAGCAATACATCATCACAACTGTCGAGGACAACCACAAAGGCGTGTCCACTTGTACATGGATTTAGTGAATGGAACACATGTGAGGAAGGCTGCCACCTAGAAATAAGGTATCCACAGGTCATTCACCTCTACATTCATGTGTCTAGTTGTGGACAACCATCAACACCTTATCTGCCAAAACATTTCCCAAAACACCCACATTGATGCCAGCACATGTCTGGCCTTGACCTGCATGCATACCTATTATATACCACATAAGTGTCACGTAAATTGAGTACAACTTTTGGGGCTAGATGCTGGGGGTTAGTTACCCATGCAGTCCTACATGTACATTACAATAGAGGGATGCAGAATTTTGTGTGGAAAACCGATGCATCACTGTGTTGTGGGAATGAGGGTATGACCCAGTGCCAATATATTGACACTGGAGCATTTCTAAGTCACATGTGGGCCTACATGTGGCTAGTAATCACCTTGTTCATACGCTGCTGCCTATTGCCAGTGCAAGACTCCCAAGATATGACTCCCTGCCTGTGAATGTGTAACCCTTGTACGGAACACTATGTCAACATCCAGCTGAGTAAGATATCAGATCACGTGCCAGCTCATCATATCTTGCAATGAGTGCAACGCACAAGAGTCACTCACACAAGAGCTGCAATCACTACACAGGACAGACATTATCACACTTACTGGATACATCTGGGTCCTGAAAACGAGCCACTTGAGATGGAAAGGAAATATATGCTCAATGTCAGATCACTGTACAAATGTGTGGACAAAATATCACAGTGTGTAACATTTTACATGAGTGAGCTGGTGATCCTGCATGTAGACAGTACAATAGACATACCACAGCAAACTCATATTGACACTGACACTCCAATGAGCAATAGCCACACATCTTCACATGTGCACTGGGCCTAACAATCATGTGGTGCTAAACCCGACTACAACCGTTTGTGGCTAATCCATTTCAGATGGTACTCCATGGCATGATTTGTATTTTGGTGACAATTTCAAAGGCACTTCCCTGGTGCACTGTAATGCGAGTGACTCAGGTATTATGGCCTGTGCATCAAGGGATACTGGGTTACTGTGTGATGGATATGTGGCTCAATTTTTAATCTGCAATTATCATGCATTTAATGGTCCTTGACAGATGTGGCACAGTTGTATGTAGGTAACAAATGGCCCATTGCCAGTGTCAATCAAATACAGATTACACAGGGTTCCATCTAATTGTGAGTTTCTTTCAAGTGAGAAGCTTTGGTCAGTGATTGAGAACCAAAGGTATTCGAAGCAAGAGCCCTCACTCACCATCCGGTGACATGCTTCATCATAGGGCTAGCTCCTCGTCAGGCCGGCGCTGCAATGCCTGACGGGCCCCACAGGGGGGCTCTTTGCCGGAGATCTTTTATGAATCGAGTGTGGCCGGTCAGAGACAAAGGAGTAAAGGATTGGTAAATAAAAAAATTAAAAATGTCTAGAGGTAACTACTAATAATTTTAATTCTTATATTTATACCGCTGACAAGATTAAAAACCAGAAAAAAAAAGGGGGGAGTTAGTGGAATAATGACCACAAACCCCACAGAAATACACATCGGTATGGTAAAAATAATGTCTCTTAGAGAAAAGTGGCATATAAGAGACAGAGCACACAGGGTCCCCTGTGTCACTCTATGTGATGGGTCGACATGTTTCTCGCTACTTATAGAAGAATTAACTTATGCGATTCATCAGGACCTAGTAACATACCTAATCCTATAGAACGTGGGAAATTCCACACATATGATAGTCAAAAAACCTAGAAAAATGTAAAAGAAAGAAAGAAACCACAATTAGCATAACGTAGTTCATATACAGGAAAAACTTCACACTAAATTACATAGTGCAACCCCAAATTTGAAGTGCAGAAACACTCAAGTGCCAAGTGGTATATGAACATTTTATACGGGCAAGGACAAGTGAAAGGCCAATAAGGCAGAAAAACATCCAGATTGCTTACCCTCCAACAATTAATGGTAGGGCCACATCGGGGGAGTCCAGGCTAAAAAAATCAACTCTGATCTAGATATATGTACACAAAAGAGGAACATGAAAACAAATGTCACTGAAAAGTTACGAACTCCATTAAAACTAGTTAGACAGCATGATGAAATAGTAAATAAAATACACTACTATGTTCCTGTGTCCAAACGTTAGATTAATCTCAAATATAAAGGGAACATAAGAAATAACAGAGAGTATTCCTATCTGTCAAAGCATGACCGAAAAAGAAAACAAGTTGCAGCAATGAAACAACCAGGTTTCAATAATGAAACACCCCCGGTAGTGATGCCCATGTGGTGCTGTCAAGATCGGGTGTTTCTGTAAATACAACCGATCGTGCTGAAAAATGGTAGGGGAAAGCATGGTAAAGATAAAATAACAGCGCGTGTATAATCGCGAGTAATATAAAGCTGTTACCGCGTTAGGTCCTGATACGGTGAAATGTGGTACGCTGACAGTGTCTTACCTGATCATCGCTGACAGAATGCATGGGCACAGGTGTTGCCATTGCATCTGAAATATGTGACTAAGGGCCACATGTACGAAGATCAGGTTTTGTGAGTCATATAATGTGAGACTTAGCAACTCACAATTTGGGAGTAGGATAATCTGATGTACAACACTGTCAATGACACTGTTTGCAAATCACAAATGGGGTAGCAAATGACCTACCTCATGAATATTAATGAGGTGCGTCTCATTTTGCAAGCCCCTTAGGAATGGCAGCACTAACAGGGATGCTGGCCTGCTGGGCTCAGCAGACCACCATGTCTGTGACTGCTTTAAAAAAAAGATGTATTTTTTTTTTAAATGCAGCCTCATTTCATTAAGAGTAAACAGAAAGCATCTCAAAAACAAATATTTGTTTTTTTTTTTAAGCAGACAGTGGTCCGTTGGACCACTGCCTGCTCTCAAACAATTTTTTGGCATGCATTCACAAAGGGGAAGGGATCCCATTGGGACCCCTTCACTTTTGCAAATGGGTTAGCACCAACTTGAAACTTGTGGTAACTGCAATTGTTTTGTGACAACATTCACGGTCACCAAACAATCAATCAGTGGACTGTGACTCAGAAATAGGAAGGGAACGCCCCTTCCTAAATGCCACTAGCAAACCCTGTTTTGTGATTCGGCAATGTGATTGCAGAATGGCATAATTGGGTATGTGCCTTGAAATAAACATTTTTTCTTGACGTCAACACACAAATTCTGAAAACTAGGCTGTTTGTGACAATTAAAAATAGCTTTGTACATGTGGCCCTAAGTGATAGTACTACAAGACTCAACAAACCTCAGGCCTGCATTGTTAACATGTATAGACATGTGGACTCCATCTCAGTACTGGGACACTAACACTTTGTTCTGCTTGCATTCCACTAGGCCATAACCAGCGCATGCAGCACGTCAAGACATCTGCTACTCAGGAGCATTCTACTGTACACATTTGTTAATGTGATACTCACCAACAGGGCCACCAATCACCACACCCATGTGGTGCATCAGATAATGCTCTCTTGCCACCAGGTCAGCTGAGTGATGCTTCATCTGGTGCTCATTCCTGCTCGTATGGTAGACTCTTTTGAGGTGGTAGAGCACCTTGCCCCTCTGCAGCCACCTCGCCTCTGTGTGATACCCCTGTATCACCCGCCCACCCATCTTCAGCATCAAGGTAAGGAAGTGGCACACCAGCCACACAAAGCCCCCAAACTCCTCCTCCCCCATGCGGGTCAGCCTCGCCCTTCCTGACATGTCCCTGAACCATAAATCAAAACTGAGAATGTGTAAAAAAAAAGGAAAATAAATGAGAAAAAAGGAAACTTACAGCCCAAACCTAAGAACCCCAACTAACCAAACTAATCTAATACCCAACAAGACACCCGACAGCACAAATACAATCTGAAAAAGACACTTAACTACACAAAATCACATACACAGGTACAAGAAACAAACAGATTTCACAAAAGGCACAAGAGAGACACCACAAGATACAAGAAACGCAGTCGACAGCGAGACACAGCCACACAGTCAAGAAATAGCACAGACTGTAAAGTGAAAGTGAAAGTACACCCACTGTACCATGCCTGTAAACAGGATTTCCTATTACATCACTTCCTGTCCCCTTTGTGGCCCATTTTCCGTCATGCGTGTATTTTTTTGACACATATGTTTGCGTGAATATTTTTGATGTATAACCTACATGTGCGGTTAAATATCATGCATTACCTGTAGACTTCAAATTCAATGGATATCCGCATGCTTGTGGTGCGCAGGTGGTATTCACGCTAAGGGCCCATGTATGTTTAGTTTGTGTTTACGTGATTTTTCAACGCATGTGTGGAAATATTTTTGACTCAATCTGTGATTGCGTGATTTTCTAATATTAAACATTCATGCACCCTGTATCAACATGAAGATAGGATGGTATGGCCTGCAGTGTGTGGTATAGTGGTTGGCCACATGTGGTAGAGCATGCAACTGTTTGTTCTGGGTCTGAATGATCTGTAAGAACAATATGTGTGTTTTTGAAGGAACGGCATGCAATACATTGGACGTCATGAAAATGTATGAATGTTTTCCAAATGGGTATCTACATCTGATGGCAATCAGTGATCTACAACAGTCAAGATATGTGTTTCTAATATGTGTTGACTCATGTGATGTGTGTAGTTGTTTGACTTTGGGGACATTACATTTTACACGACAAACAAAACTCAGGGATGTTTGAGTATGGCTGATGAGTGCTTTGTAGGATATGTTACCCCTCATATGTCATTAATTGTTGGTTACGACTTCATTTTGACTTGTGTTTGCACTATACAAATGTCTGACATGTGTACATGTTTGGTACATACTGTGTTTGAGACACTGTGCTTAAATTCCACCCATAAAATTTTGGTGCACGTCAGTGTGACTCATTACAATTACCTATGTTACTTGTGTTGCTGTGGTGGCCCTGCTGCCCTGGCTGCATGTGTTCACATATTTTCAGATGTGCATTCCACAGAAGTGTCCAGTTCAAGTGTGTGGATATGTGTACCCTGTTCCAGAATTGGGCCCCTTGGTGTCACAGTTTTGGGCATGTCTAGTCAGGATTCTCTTAGGGGCACCCCTTAAGTTCACAGAGTATCTCGCAAGGAGGTAGTGTACCAAACCAGAAGAGCAGCTAACGGCATAGAACGGGAAAGCCAGCTATGGTAAGGCAGAGAAAACCGAAATGTGAAGGCAGAGCAACCTTAGTATGAACAAATATGGAACAGGTTGGTAATGGACAAACACGCTGGAGTTATCACTAAGGTTGTGCACAGGGTAGGGCTCAGAACTTCCAACAGCAACAGGGAACGTCAGTGCCTCTGTGCAGATTAATCTTACAGATAGTCACCACGCAAGTCCCATAGAAAGGAGGCAGCAGAAGTGATTCTGTGTCTGGATCTTTAGGGCACAAACCAGGATTGTACTTACATACACAAGACTAGCCCTTGGGGGTCCGGCTGGAGACACATTGGCAATTCCTGGAATACAGCCATAGTGCACTGTCACTGTTTGGCACTAAAGACTACATGCAACACTAGACAAAGGATCGGGGCTGGATTTGCCTCCTGGAAACTAGGTGCCAACCCAAGTACAAAGAAAAACACTTCTAAACAGGTGAGGACTGATAGGACACTTACCAGACACGATAACCCAAGAGGAAACAGAAAACCAAGGTACCAACTAGGAGGCAAAGCCAGGAACAGGGAACAGGCTCAGGCTGACGCAAAGGCTGGAACCGGTCTGGGAAACAGAAAGCAGCCTCTGGCACAAACAAACATGAACAGGGCTGAGGAACAGGGAGCAGACTCTGACTGGAACAAGCAGGAACATAACTGGGTAAACAGAGAACAGGTTCAGGCCTAATCAAGACTGAAACACAATCCAACAAGGATTCTGGAACACAAAGAAACCGTACTCCAATGGACGATGAGGAGCTTCAGGGAATGGCAGCTTATAAGCAGTTCCAGGCAGCAGCAAGGCCAGCGCAGAGTCACATGGCTGGGCTGCACAGGAGAGGTCACAGGTGTATGCAGCTTCAGTTTCTCACTAGTCCTGGAGGAGAGAATCCAGCATAAGGGGACAACCAGACTTCTCCCATAGGAAGCAATGGACAGAAGATTACAGGTCTTACCAACTACCAGGCAGTGCATTGTGGTACCTGAAGTCCATGCACGCTAATGTAGTTCTTCTATAGCATGCCATATGGAAAAGGGAAGCAAATAGGAGTAAGAAAGGAACTCTGGGTGAGCTTTAATGATGATTCCCAGGGTACAGATTGTCTGTTTACAGCACTGCAAAGAGATGGGAGGGAGAGACGTAACACATGGCAGTGGCAGGACTTATTTCCAGAGATGGACTGCGAATGGCATGTGTTGTGTACATTGCTTGTCATACCTGGGACACTCATGCTATCCATTTTCACAAATGATATCCCCTTGTCACACAAGCTCCTTGCAGAGATTGCAAATGTCACACCTACTAATGTCATGGGTCTGTTCATACATTCCTGTTTCCACTGATATTTCACATCCATTGCCTCATGTGTGGTGCGCTTAATTACCTTACGATTGGAGTTGTCATTGTTGTGTGTCATGTGCTACAGTAGACCATGTTGCCAAAGTGGATGTGAGTCATATGCTGTGGTCCATTGATTCTTTTCTTCTTATGTGAAATTCAAGAGATGAGCATTTTTTTTTATGTGTGTGTTGTTTGCTAAACAATCATATGCATCACATGTGATGCTGCATCAGAAGTAGTCAGCTTTGTCTTTGTAACATATTTCCTATGGTAATACTCACATTCCTAAGGAACATGTGATGGAGAATGAAGAAACCAGAGCAGGATTGTGTGATCAAGTAAGGTGTTTATTTACATATCTTAACAAGGTGTGTAGAGTGACTATTGAGTGAAAAAGTTTCGTACAATTTGCTGTCAGTGGCGCATTCCTGCAGCTGTGTTGTGCTGTTCATCCTCATTTTCCCTGCCACCATCCTCCTCCTCCTCAGACAATTCTTGCTCTGGCTCATATAGAGGGATGTTCTTCCTCACACAAATGTTGTGCAGGATAGCACAGTTAAGTATAATTTTACACAAGATGTTTGGGGCATATAGGAGGCTGCCTCCTGTGATGTCCAGGCACCTGAATCTGGACTTCAGGATACCAAAGGTCCTTTCCACAATGGTGCATGTCTTTCGATGTGCCTCATTATAGGCACGCTCTGCTGCTGTGCTTGGGTTGGGGAGGGGGGCCATGATCCATGGCTTGATCCCATAACCCTGATCCACTGTAAAAGATAATAGGAGTGAGTATTTTGTTAGTTCTTGCAACAGGAATGTCATGTAGCATGGCAGTTGACATCTTGTGTCACCTGTGAATCCTATGTGTTTGTGGTATTGTGTGAGATTGTGGGCTTCTGTGAGGATTTTTCTGCAGTGGGTTGTTTGACTTGACATCTTGTCTTTGGCTCATTGACCTGGGATCTATGATTTTTTTCTCCAAACTGTTGGTCAGTATGTGTGTACCATGTGTTGTGTAGTGTTCAAAATGTTTTAGTGTGCTTTCACTGGAGGGTACATGATACTTCCACACACACAATAGACTCCAGTGTGGTGGTAACATGGTTGCAGCACATGGCCTGGACATCCCATCCATTTAGGCTTATGTCATTGCAGATGAAATGCAACAGTGAGGCCCTTTGATTTGGCTAGATGACAATGCACAACACATCTCCATAAGTTGGCAGCACTGAGGTGTTCAGTATTGACAATGCACAATTGTCCCATGTGTGACTTGGTTCTAGGCAAACCTTTGTTGTTCCCTCTGCCAGTAGCTCATGTACAACCGTGCACCGACACTACCAAACTTGCTCCAGGGAACCTGGCTAACTGCCTTGTGGAAGTAGATGTATCTGTGCAGGAAGGGCCATCTCCCTGTACATATGCTATTTTGATGGACAATTGGCTCTTTCATTGTGTGCAGCAGTGTGCAGTTTGAATTTGTGCCACATCAATATGTGTTCATAGCACAGGCCACTTCTTTATTGCAACCTGGCAATGGCACCCCAATAGTGATATATGATGCTGGGACTGCCTCAGTATTTCCGTGTCACCTACATGTGAGTCAGCATCATCATGCTATGTGTCTCCTGGTGTTAGACCTGCTGCAACACACATTGCACACCCCTTCCACACTCCATACTGCTTGGGAGAGTGTCCAATTGACCATGTGGCCTAATGTAATTGTAAATGGTTCATCTTCCAAGTTGTACTTCCAGTGCAGGCCATGTCATTGTCACTGTGGGCTCTGACATTGGTCCCTTGTTGCTCTAGGGTGGCAGCTAATGTTTGTGGCAGCAGTCATTTGTCCAGAGGTGTGTATCCCATTGTGTCAGGGTGTACAACATAACTACCATTGTCACACCTCAATGTCATCCTGCCCACGTGTCAATGTAGTGGTGTATGTTTTGTGTATCCTGCAGGGTTATTGTGCTGTGTGTATACTGCTAGGATTATTGATTTACCGACAAGAAGGCCATTGCCATATTGTCCATCCTGGAAGTGCTGATTGATACTGCTGTGGTGGAATATGAATGAATAACAGACATTCTCAGGATACTTGGCCAAGATGTAGTGAACAATCCCTGGGGTCAACTTTTGCGTGCACATTGAACTAATGCATGTGCTTTCTGTTCCGGAATAGGTGCTGTGTTGCTGCAGGTGGGATGATCTGGACATGGGTGCAGTCAATTGCACCAAGCACATGCGGGAAGCCATAGATTTGGTAGAAGACCTGTTTTATCTCCTGCAGCTTCTGCTGGGTGTTGGGAAAGCTGATGTGGCAGGGTGTGAGGGAGATTATGGCATCTAGCACCTTTGGCAGGAAGGGCGAGAATGAGGGTTGTGTTACCCCAGTGACCAGGGCACTCGTTGTCTAGTAGGAGCCACTTCCCAACATATGCAGGACAGCTAGCAGCTTGGTCACCGATGGTAGGTTGTGTGGTGTCTGTAGGTTAGCTGTTAGTTGTGACTCAATATGGCGCAGCAGCTGCTGTGTCGCTTGCCAGTTCAGTCGATACCTCCGGATGATGTCCTGTATCCTGAGGCCATGGAGGGTTGTCCTGTTCCTGAAGACCCTCTCCTGCCTTCTGTGTTGCCTTTGTGGGCTGCATTGGGGAGGTAGTGGCTGCTGCCGTTGGTCCTGTGCTCGGCGTCGTCAAACTGCATCAGTAGCACCTCCATGTTGTCCTGTTGATCTGTATTGTTGCTTGTATGTGTTTTCCTTAAGTAGTGGTGTGTTTGCCTCATTTTAACGTCTGTCCTGACCCAGGCGTTAAATTTTGATGCAAATCGGGTTTAGCGTCATTTTTCAGGTCCGCCTCCCCTACGTCATTTTTGCCCAGGAGGGGAAATATGGCGCTAGGGTGTTTGAGTCATTTTTGGACAGGAACGTCTCCCTTGCATCTCATTGACGCAAGGTGGTTCACTCATCCTTAAAATGATGTTAACTCCATATTTTTGACACTAGACGGGTCTAGCATCAAAATATAAATACGGAGTAAAGTTTGCACTGTATGTGTGCAAAAAAAAAAATGATGCAAATCCGGCGCATTGGCCCTATTATCTCCTCCTCAATGCAGCCATCCTTGCACAATGATACATGAGATGCAGCATGGTGGCGGTGCAGCTAATTTGACATAGGCACAGGGACAGACCCGGGGATGGGCAGCATGGGTATAATATTTTTTCTGTGTACATCATTAGGTATGTGACAGTGCCTGATGGTAATTGAGCTTATGGACACGGCCAGTTAACTGGAGTTGAACTTAGGTCAGGGCCTCAAGCTAGTTTGATGGTGATTCTGCAGGTAGTCATACTGGTCCCTCATTTCAAGTGCAGCAATGCTATCTCCACCTGATTGCCACTGTTTATATGACCACCCCCAACAGTGCTGGTGGTAGTGGCAACTGTTGTCAATGGGGAATGCCCCATGGGCCTATGGCCTATTAATGGCAGGTTTCCAGCATTTTATAGACTGCCAATGGCACCTGTCTCGTGACACCAGACCAGAATTACGTTCAACGCTACACTCCAGGTCTGTTCCTGCATTTCCACCAGCCTTTGCAAGGCGGTGAAACCCCCATGCAAAGGTTGGTGGTGATGTGGTGTGATGTGCCCCTGGTTCCCCTGCACAGCCAATGCACCTGGCATGGGCAATGCCGGGGGTCCCATGCGCTGCCCCTTTGCCCCTACGAATGCCTGATTTGCAGAGCTAAGTGCAGCATGTCCTATCACACCCAATGCATCCCAAGACTGGTACTGATTCCATTTGAACCATCTGAATGTTGTGCTAAGTGCCCCACAGAGCTTCATGAGCAGACAGATTTCCACCCACCATTCCAACGTGTGACTAATCATGCCAACCGCAAAGGGTACACTGCACTGGCAGTCTTACCAACACCAGACTTAGCCATGCACCATCCCCCACCTGTCAATGTGGAATTATACACCATTATGTTCACAGTCATATCCCATGTGTTGAATGTGTGTTTTAAATTCCCCATTCCTATGTGTCTCACATGGTTGTGTTAGAGTAGTTGTGGGCTCAGCTTGTAACTGTTGTGACCTACAGTTTGCTATCTGTGGTACATATTTTCTGTAGTGGCACATTTCTGTTCTGCATCAAGATGTGTGGTTTCACACTACACCAGTTTAGTTGATCTGGGTAGTGGCATGTTTCCAGTGATACAGGACCACCCTTCTATTCCCCCCAGTGCCTGCTCAGATTATTGTTCCCTGCACACAGGGGGCATCCTCACTGCATGATGGAATGGCGGATGCCTTATGTGGATGTGTTGTCAATGTGCAGGGTTGTGGTGCTACCGGCACATGTCTGATACAGTTGCAATGAATTGTGTGCTGTAAGATGCAGCACACGTCTTTGGGCAAGAAGGCAAGGCAGTTGCAAGGTGTTAATGCAAGGGACACCACCATAACGTGACACCATGTATGGCATTCACTGACTACCTAGACTCTGAAGTCTTGGTCATGTTGGTAGGGTTAATATGTCTATATGCAAGGGATGTTGTGATGACACAACCAGAGGTACAGTCATTATAGATGCCATCCATCCCATGTGCTGTATTTGTACATGTAGGTATTTAGGGCTGGTGAGTGACATATGTCCAGGTTGTGTACATGTTTTGGTGTATTGCACTACCAAGGTGTAGGTACATGTGTAGTTTACGTCCGCATGGTGCAACTTGCTTAATGTGCAATGTGCCCCTCAGCGCTCCTTTCACATGTATTGTGTGAATCCTATGTGCCTCCCCCTTCCAGCAATTTGACATTAATTTCCCCCATGCAACTTACCCTGCATTTGTGGTGTTTCCTAGTAGTCTGCCTTGTCCTGCGATTCCAGTGACCAGTTCCTCCGGGATGACCGCTGAAACCATCTCCTACATCTCGTCCAAGTCCCCTTGTGGTGCTGGACTACCACCTCCAGTTTGCAGTGCTGCATTCCTGTTCCTTGCCATCTTTTCCTTTGTCCTTCGCTTACAATCATGCCAGCATTTCTTGCGCTCTGTTCCAGTTCTCCTGACCTCTGCCACACTGTTAATCTTGTCTACTATCTGCTGCCAAATTGCCTCTCTTCTCCTAATTGGCAATTTTGAGGTGATGAAGAGTTGATGTTGATGGTCCGTCACCTCTCTCACCAATGTTTCATCCTCCTCCGCACTGAAACAACACTTTCTCTTTTTCTTCTCCCTCCCATGGGTCTTGTCTGGGTCCTCCTGGCTGGTTCCTGGTTGAATGGGGTCCACCTGGGGTCTCTCCTGGCTTTCTGGGCCCATTTTGCCTCTCCTTTGCACTGTTTTCTCTGTTAGCGTCTGTATTTGATGCTAATGCGCGTAGGAATGGTGCATTTTTGTTTTGCGACAAAACGTGTAGTAAAACGGGTAATTTTTACAGCGTTAACATCATTTTGCCTTATGACAAGACGCAATGGTTAACATCAAAATATTTGACTGCAACCTATTTTTAGCACCACCCACTGTCATAGTATAAATATGATGCTCGGGTGGCGTTAAAAAATGGCGCTAGTCAGCCCTAAACCTTTTGACGCAAAACTGTATTTGTGAAACAGGCTATAAGAATATTTATATTGTTACATGTTGTGGGGTACTCTTTAGCATTTTTCCAGCAGAGAGCGGCGGTCTCATCATGGATAAACTCGCAGCTGGACACATCATAACTAGGTGAAAAAAGGTATTCAAACAACTCATCAGGAACTGTTATTATGGTAGTGTTTGGTAGGTTTGTACATTGAGCAAATTTTCCCCATAAGGAGTTTAGACAGAGCTTGGCTAGCTGGCGCCTGGGGGAATTGACTTCGATGAACTCGGGTCTCAATCTTATACCTTCATGAGCGTGGAAATTGTCTATGTACTTTTGCTTAGAGGCGCATCAACACACCATTCAGGAAAGCCCAAAGCCTCCTGTTTATCTCTCAGAAACTCACACAGAGTTAAAAAAGTAGTTATGAAAAGTTAAGAAAAATTGTACAAATGTTGCAAATGGTGCAACTGTTTTCTTCTGGCATTGCCTGTCTTGGGAGCACTGATGAACTAAAAGGCAAGAGCATCATATGGTTGTTTTTCACTTCTTTAGAGAATACAAGGACATTAGAAATGAGAACAGAAAATGACAGTATTTAAGACTTAAGTTAGGTGCATGAGAAGAAGCAAGAGAGTGGGGCATAAGCTGCCATACAATTAACTAAGGGGCAATCTATTACAATGTACCCAAGACAATTAGTTGCAAGTACCATAAATAAGTAATCACCCAAACAATAAACAAGTTTAGCTGTGCCCATTATCATCATGATCCATGCTCACCTTAAGTTGACAAACAATTAGAAACTGCCACTCGAGACCCTATTCTGCATTATTATAAATAACATCTAAAATCAAGGGGGATATTTCAAATGCCCTAGCGCCACCTTGCGCCACATTAACGGGAAAACCCCGATCTATATTTACAGGGTGGTGCAATGCGTGCATTGCGCCACTCTGTAACCCTTTGTGCTACTTTATGCCTGCGCCAGGCATAATATATGCAAAGGGGGCGTTCCCCCAATAGGGGAGCTGGAAAAATCATTACGCCACTTTTAACGCCTGCTCAAGAGCAGGCTTTAAAAGGGGGCTTCCATTTTTTAGAATGTTGCCCTAGGTACTCTGCAGGAGTAGCACCAGTATTTTGGCACTACTCCTACAGAGTACATCATTAGCGTCTTGAAAAAGGATGCTATCGCCCCCTACCCTGCACCATGGTGAGCAGTATTTTAAATTCTTTCCATAAATCTGAACCCAAATCTTTCTATTTCCAATCCACATTAGTAGGCCTCTTCGGATCCTTTTGTTTCCCATAGATGTAAACAGTCTTTTTTATTGTTGAGATTACCAAAAAGAGACAAACCTGTTTAGCAAGAAAATAAAAAATATTTTAGTATTATTCTTGACAAACAAAGAAGTCTCAAAAGAATCAAGAGATATTTGCTTGCAGAATACCAGAATACTAATCAGAACTAAAACTCTTAAAATTAACAGTGAAGGAAATGATCACCCAAACATACAATTCAAAGCTTACCGAAGATGAACCAATTACATGATTCATCATTTGTCATTTATTGATGCAAGTTACCAGGTCCAAATGTGGTCTCAGTCTACCTTTTTAGGCTTTTCTTTTTCCCAATGACTCGACATGAGACTTCAAGATGCAGATCCTTATTTACAGCTGAGCATGTGAATGCAGGGTTAGGCATTGGAAATAGGAATCTCATTTTTTCAGGGAATGGTCTGGAGGTATCTACTGCTGGCTTAGATACTGAAATAGTTACCATTGATTGTTTACTATAAAACCTTCTGTTGACGCTAGTCTTGAAGTTGTTTTTTTCTTTTTTTGTCACCATTTATCATCACCCAGTTTTCAATGATTATTTATCTGTGCAGCACACCCTTGTTCATTTACATTTATTCTCATTAACAGCATATCAAGTTTCAAAATTATTTTTTTTCCTGTTTTACAGCAGAGGTCAGTTGACTTTTTTGTTCAATCTATAAAGTAGAGTTCATCCTCAACTTCAGGGGATTCGTCTGGAGGATAATCACTCATGACACTTGTCATCTCTGAAAAATGTCCCTCATACACGATTGTGTCTTTTAAAACCCTGAAATGAAATTTTATTACTTTTAATCAACAGGAACAAACCAAAACTGGCCATGTATTATATGTAGTACTTAGGCACTAAAAATAAGAAATGAAATGAAATGTACTAGGCCCTCGTCCACCCAATGGGTGACAGGCTTCATCATTGGGCCTCTTCTGACACCCTTCCAAATGGTAAGAGTGTAAGCTATTACTCACATACTATATGGGGAGCTACAGTAGGTGTACCTTTTGAGATGTATTATTATACTGCTCCTATGGTCTCCATAAATGTGTAAAAAAGATAATCGGAAGTGTCTAAGTTAGTCTGATACCTAACACAAACAAAAAGTATGTATGTGCAGAGGGGATAAGTGTATTGATTTAAAATACCTCTTGAATGCAATAAATAAATGTATTAAGTCACCCGGTGGTAAAAGATAAATAAAGTGGGAACTAATTCTACCTATTACTTGAGGTCAGCATGTTTCTCTGCCTTTATTATCCTGTCATGAGGTGTCTATGGCATTCTTCAGGATCAAGAATGCCTTCTCTGCTTTTGAACCTAAATCTTTAGGAAAACTATTGAAAATGATCCAACCTGCAGATAATGTATGTTCTTATTCCAGACGGTCAGCTCAACAATCTGTAATGTTAGATTGCAATACACGAAATGGTATACCAACACTTGATGATCAATATAATCCCTCATTACAACTTTGGCAGTCAGCTGACTGCACGCTAGCGGTGAAGACCGCCATATTACAATCAGGAGGTGATCACATCCAAATACAGCCAATGCCCCAGCCGAACTGCCAGTGTGGTCCGACCTCCGACGATGAAGGTTGCCATCTTCAGGCCGGCGGAAGACCATTCACTACCCACCATATTACAACTTAGCAGAAGGCCAGGATTTCTGGGGCAGTACCACCATAAAAAGCCTGGCGGAAACAAGCTCAACAAGAGGAGACACTCACCTCTAGAGACACAGAGGAGTCCATGGCCACAATGGAACCCGAATTGGAAGGCTTCCCAATGCTGTACTACGTGATGGAAGTTCAAGAGCAGTAACGTTGACGAAGACGACAACTGTGCGTAAAGCCGCCAAGCACACAAGGGAGGGAGAAGAGAGTGACACACACACATGCAACTCACACACCCACCACGGAGTGTGACCATACATACACCCCGAACAAACACCCGTCCTGATACACACACACATCGAAAAACCCACCACTACACACAAACTACAGACACGTAGACCCAACACTGACACAACACCCACAACACACACCTTACAAACATACCACACACATGGAGAACAATCTGCTGTAAAATACAACAATTACATAAGCCATAAGAAAAGAAAGGCAGGACAAATGTCCATATATATCTCAGGGCACGAATGGCCCGCAGATAGGCCCAATTTGACTCGTAACAGTGCATTTGACTCCACTGGGCAGGGACATCCATGTGGAAGGCAGGCATCTCAGGGGGTAGGGGTGGTGGGTGGGTTTAGTTTTGGAAGTGGGTCCTTGGACTTTAGTTTGGGAGGGGGAGTGGGTTTGGAGTAGGGGGTGAGAGTGGCTACCTTTTGCTTCGTAGTGGGAGTTTTTTTTGGCGGGGAGGGGCATTGGAAACACTAGTGGGGTGAAGGGAGGGCTGTGAGATGGAGGGACTAGGCTGGGAAAGAGGAACCTGATGTTTAGCGACAACACGGGGTGGGTCAGGAGGAGACAACAGGTCAAGGCGGGCAAGGAAACATTTTTTGGTACAGTGGGGCGGACTGTGGGAGTAGGTTTGAGAGTGGAGGTAGAGGGAGCGGTTGTAGGATGTGTAGGTGTGCTGGACTTGGATGTAGGTGCTTGCAAAGTGTGCTTGTGTGAGGTGGATGACTGTTGGGTGGGTGAGTGGTGGGGTTTGTGTGTTTTGGGAGAAGGGAGGAAGAGAGGGTGGGAGAAGATCGGCAGGTAGTGTGTATGTATGTTGGGGTGGTGTCTGCAAGGAAAGTGGGTGTGCCTTATGTGGTTGTGTTGGTGGTGGGGTTACTGTGCATGTGGTGTATGGGATGCTAGTCTGCGTATCTGCTGTTGTGGTGACTGTGGGCAAGGCTGAACAGGTGGTAGGATCTGGGACTGAGGATGCAGTGCAGGTGTAAGTGCTGATGTGACTGTAAGGGAGGAGGAGGAGGGCGAGACAGTGGAGGCAGTGGCTGTTTTTGTGTGTTGGCTGTGTGTATGCTTGTTGTGAGACCTGTAGTGCTTGTGCTTATCTTTGTGAGTCCTGTCTGTTGTTTTGGGTGCATGCTCATCTGATTGTGTGCTTGGGGTGTGTGGGGGGAGAAGGATCTGGGACTGGGTACAGGTAGTTGGAGGAGGAACAGAATAACTAGGGACACTGGCTGCCGTCAAAGAGGAGGTCAGAGCCAGAAACGATCTCTGTAGGCCAAGCCAACGTGAATGCCCTCCAGGTAGGCATTGCATTGCTGCATCTGGGATGCCAGCCCCTGGATGGCATTCACTATGGTTGACTGTCCTACAGAGATGGACCTCAGGAGGTCAACAGCCTCCTCATTGAGGTTGGCAGGGCTGACTGGAGTAGGGGCTGAGGTGCCTGTGGCGAAGGAGACACCCACGCTCCTGGGTGAGCAGGCACAGGCAAGTGGGTGGGGAGCTAGTGGGAGGGTGGTGCTGGAATGGGAATGACAGAGGATGATGTTGCTGGGTTGGTCCCAGAGGGGTCCACCACCACCAGAGAGCTCCCATCAGAGGAGGAATCAGAGTCAGATGTAGCAGCTCCTGTCTCCCCGGTGGGCCTTCCCGTGCCAACCCACTGGTCTTTTTCGGCGTTGGTGGACATTGCCTCCTGTGTCCCGTGGGCTGCAGCTCCCCCACTCGCTGGTGCCCCTGCTCCTTCACCAGATGATGCTAGTGCACACGATGACAGAAGAAGAAAAGAAGGGAGGGTGAAGGAGAAAGAAAGGGAGCACAGGGTCAATAACAGCAATAACAGCACTTATGACATACACATCATAATAACTCCCTGGTAATTTACGCTGTGCAGTGGTAACCACAAGACTGCATCATTGCCTGGAAACAACAGCTGAACATGAAATCTGAAGAAACTACCATCCTCCATAAGCAACTCTGTACTTTGAAATCTGCACATCTATTAAGACTCACTAATCCATGTCTGCCTGTTGACAAAGGTACAGCTTCACTTAGTCCATTACAGTGTCTGAACAATTTGCAATTGCCAGGACATACCACTTAGATAGAGGACATCAGAGTATCACTCATGCACTGGAGAGTCAGGATGTAGGCCCTTTCTTATGTAGAATTATCAACAAATAACTAATACCTATTGTACATACCACTCACCAATGCTATGCAGAATTGTACAACATTACCAACAATGGCTTACTTAGGCATACACTGACTATTACCTATCCAAAGACTATGCCAGTCTTAAGGAAAAATAGAACACTGTGAGCACTCACCCCCTTGTGGCTGCTGTGCCGCCCTCAAGCCCCCATCCAGCTCTGGGTAGGCCAGTGCCAGTACGCACTGTGGAACTGTGGTATCTTGTCTAAGGCCCTTGCAAAATTTGTGTCTTGTCACTACTAGTGTTTGGAGTTAATTGCAGTGCATTATATCAATTTGATGTGACCAGATGAATGTAGGCTGGTATCTTACAGGGGCTCATGTTGCTTCACTTCCCTTTACTTCTAATTTGAATGTCACTAAAGAATTCCCTTTTTTCAGATGTTGGTGTGGTCACTACTGTGTACTCATGGAATGCCTTCAGACTGCTACCACACAGTTTGGTGGATGGTGACCTGTGGCAAACACTTACAACGGTAATGTGTACCCCAAGCTGACTGTTCATTGTATGGATTAACAATTTACATTATATTCGCACAGGAAAATAAAGGTCAAGACATTACATTATAAAATAAAAGCACAAATTCTTCCTTCAGTTGTGTTTCAGTGTGTTTATTTAAATTACATAAAGGAAGGGATAGTGCAAAAAAGTGGGGTGATGGTGGACAAAATCGTCAGTGTAGTGGTCCAGGTAGTTTGTAGCACAGGTCTAGAATCCATGGGACCATAGAAAAAAGGAGCAATGACAGTCCAAAGTAAACAAGGTGCCTCAATGGCACACAAGGGAGACATATAGGAGAGGCTAATTTCTTGGCTGGTGGTTTTGGTCTTTGCTACAGTCTCTGTATGATGTCTGACTTGTAGGGAACATTTGCGGGATGGATCCTCTGCTACAGAGGGAGGGGTACTGGTGGGCTGTGAGTCCTGTGGCAGGGCCTCTAGTCCACTAGCTGCAGCAGATGTAGAGGGCTGGTCAGTACTCTTGCTAGTGGAAGGGACCCTCTGGTGTGTTGAGGACATATGCATGATGGTGGCAATTTCCCTAAGCACTCCTGCAATGGAAGCCATGTTGGCATTGAGGGCCTGCAACTGCTGCATGACCTCCTAGTAGTGTTCCCTCTGCAGCCTCTGGTTCTCCTGCAAGGTGGTGAGTACCTGGCCCATCCTGTCATTTCTGGTATTCTTCCTTGGCACACAGATGCCCCCCCCCCCCCCACTGGCCCCCTGTGCCTCCTGAACTGTGTGCCCACTCCCACTTACAAAGGGAACTTCTTCATCTTGCCTGGGAGGTGTTGACTCCGGTCCCTGCACAGGTGGGCACACTGTTGATTGTTGATTGACATGTCCTAGGAACAGAGGTTTGGGGATGTTGGGTGGCTGCTATTGTAGTGAAGTATGATGCGGGGTGCTATGGGGTGGGCTGATCGATGGTTGTGGTGTCTGACTGACCAGAGATGCCAGATAAGCCAGGGAGATCTTCTAGATCCAGACATCTAGAGTAGCTGTCATCACTGGGGCCTTCTTCTGATGGGGGACTGGGTAGACGTGGCACATGCTGCTGGCTGACATTAGCTGGGGTACCTGTGGCATGTATGATAGTTGTTCATATCATTCGCAGCTATTAATATAGCTAAAGCAGGGAATTAGTGCTGGGTGCTTGCTCTCCAGGTATGGCATTGGCAGTTGACGTTGATTTTTTTACTGTATTGGCGAAAGCATTTTCATATGAATATTTTAATTAAAAAAATAATGTTGTATATATATATATATATTTAGCAGTAAATGTCATTGCCACATCCTGGTTTGCTATTGCCACCTCAGGTTTTCCAGGTGTAAATATGTTCAGAATTGATAAGGTTCCCTATGATATGGGTGGTGTGATTAAACATTTGGTTTGTATGTGGTGATGTATTGTGGGATTAGTAGTGCTTCATGCTGACCATGCATTACTTATGTGTGTGAATGATGATGTTGGAGAGGTGAAATTCCAGTGAGGCCCTCAGGATGCAGGATAGACAAGACCTTCTCCTCCCATGATGTTAACTGTTGGCGAGAAGGTAGGGGTTCACCACCTGTTTTTCTTTTTTCTTTTTTCTTGTCTCCTCATTGGGTTGAGTGTTCTGTACCCTTTTGTGGAAGTGTGCATCTAGGTGTTTTGTGATTTATATGGGAGTATCATGCACAGGACCATTTTTCGCTGTCTTTATAATCTCCCACTACTCTAGTCCTCTTTTTGTTGATTTTGTATAGCAGCATAGCTGTAGGGCGTATTCTTGAGATTACACAGGACTATTTCCTCCTGTGATAATCATGTCACACATACAAGGTTTGAGTTTTAATGAGGACACTGTTCAAGCATTACTTCAGACCTTGTCTATTTTGGGAGAGAATAACAGTGGTCCATCAGGATGTTCAAAGGAAGATTGGGATCGATTATTGTCTTTGAAAAAAGAATTAATCAAGATGGTTTTACATGGCACAGTTATCACAGAATATTTAAGGGCCAACATTTCCCCCAGTGGATTAATTGTCACTAATGTATCCCATATTTCTTTACAAGAGTTACAGTTCCGCAATGAGTGGGCACAGATATCTTGGAAGTGTAGTCGCGATTGGTTGGTGTTGATTATTAACACAACTGAACGATTGGGAGATTCCATCACTATACAAATCTCTATGATGGAAACATCCATCAAGACTACCATCCAGTTGACCCAGTTCAAGTCTCAATTAGCAGAGATGAACTCAGAACTTAATGAGATTAAGGAACATCTCACTTGCCAGAAAATTATGAAATTGCAAAAGGATATCAAGAAATTCAGTAGAGAGAAGATGTACCCATATACCAAAAAGGATTATGATTATCAGGGTGGCTCGGAATCTTCAGATGAAACCAATAATTTTCCACGTAAACCTCACACCCATTACTACAGTTCCAGCTCAGATGGTTGTAGTAGTGATGTGAAATGGAAAAAAAGACCATAGTCGTCAATTTCAACAAATGAGTATGGCCCCCCCATTTCCTTCTCCACAATTTTCCATGTCACAACAACCTCTGTGCCCATTTTTTCAACAACTATTACAAACACCCTACAATCCTTTTTTAGGAAGAGGTAGAGCCAGAGGCAGAGGCAGAAACAGAGGAAGAGGAAAGAACGTACATTGGGCACAAGAAGAACCTCAGATGTTAACCAGGAGCTGCAGCGGTGCATTGACCAAGAAACCTTAGTTGTCAATCTATTGGGCAAGTTATTAACTCCCACTGAACTAGCAGTTTTGAACAAACGTTTAGGTTTTGTTCCCACACCCAAAGAGGATTCTTTCCAACTCAACTGCTTTATTTCAAAAGATCCTTTTACATTTGTTTTTCAAAGAACGTCCAGCAATGACCTTGACAGGAGATACTAATTTGAGGAATCCATCTTCTTTTATGCCCCCTCTCACTGCGGTGCCCATTGAGGTCCTTACTTTTGAAAAAGCAGTATGACACAAGATTGAACAACTACGACCTTTACCAGCTTTTCAGAATTCATCTAACCTCGAGCGAGCAGCTATTCGCTCCCTGTCCCAGGATCCAGACATTACTATAAAACCTGCAAATAAGGGGGGAGCAATATTAATACTAGATACCACATCTTTTAGACAAGAATGCTTGAGACTGCTTAGCGACAAAACACATTATGATTGCATTTCTACCAACCCCACCCAACACTTACAACATACCATACGAGGGATGATAATGGAAACTGAGATTGCGGGCTGGATTTCACATCAAGAAGCAGAATTTCTTGACACCAAAGAACCAAGAATTCCATATCTCTTCTGCCTTCCTAAGATACATAAAGGCACCCCTCCTCCAGGTTGCCCAATCATGTCAGGAATAAGGTCTGTTTTAGAACCTCTGTCCAAATTTTGTGACTTTTTTCTACAACCCTTAGTCCAACAGACTTCCACCTTTTTAAAGGACACTAAAGGCACTTTGGTCTTGCTAGACCACGTAAATGCTAGTGGTACTACTGATATGTTGATCTGTTTGGATATAGAGGCGCTATATACCAATACACCCCAGGATGCCACCTTAGAGGCAGTTGAAGAGATCCTCACTACAATGACTTAGACTTACAAGACTCCTATCAGTTTTGTCTTAAAATGTGCAAGTTTAGCTTTAAGAGAAAACTTCTTCCAATTTGAATTTCACCAGATACAGGGGACTTCAATGGGAAGCACTTTTGCTCCTAGTCTTGCCTGTCTTTATATGTACACTTTTGAGAAACACCATACTCTATCACCTTCACAACCTTTCTTCCCCAATATTCGATTGTGGCGTCATTATATGGACGAAATACTGGTAATTTGGAAGGGGGACTCAGATCAAGCTAAGAGTTTCATTGATTGGATTAACCCTTTGGATCAGCACTTACATTTCAGTGCCACCGTTTCCAACAAAAAAGTGGCTTTTTTAGATTTACAGATCATATTGACAAATGGGATTTTACATTCCTCTATCTTCCACAAAAAGACCGATAGGAAGAATTTGTTATTATTTGACAGCCACCATCCTGGATCTTTGAGGACCAGTTTACCCTTTGGTCAGTTCTTAAGATTGAGACGTAACTGCACTGACATTGCTGACTTCTATACACAGGCAGATACTTTAAGCCAGAAGTTGAGGGACCGCCACTATCCCAGACGGATAATTGCACAGGCAAAGAAGAGAGCCCACAATATACCTAGAGATGTTCTGCTGACTGACTCTATATGCAATCCACAAACCTGATTAACATGTGTCACCACTTTTACACCTTTAAACAATAGGGTTAAGGAGATTATCAATAAATGTTGGTCCATACTGAACAGTGCTGGAGAATCCCTGGAACGTCCTCTTTTTGCTTTTAAGAGGACACAAAATATTAGAGACCTTTTAGTATATACCAGACCTAGGAGAACCAAGAAGTGTGACATTGTTCCTTTTAAATCCTGGCTTGGGGTTACAGGTCATCACCCTTGTGGGGGATGCAATGTTTGTCCACTATCTATGGACACCTCTGAGATTGATTTGGACGAGACCAGAAAATGGCAATTAATTGAACACACTAACTGCCGTAAAAAACTGCATTTACATAATTGTATGTCCATGTGACCTACGTTATATTGGGATGACTATGAGAATGGTTAAGACATGTATCAATGAGCATCATAGCACTATCAGATGCCATCGATCTTCTACAAAAAGGACAAACCATTACATTGAGCAACATCACACTCCAGATGACATGAAATGCATAATTTTGGAATGTGTTACAGACAATAGGGACTGCACTAAGAAGTTATTTGAAAAAGAGCAACATTGGGTATATAGATTAGGCACGCATGTGACGGGACTGAATGATGATGTACCTTGGTCTGAATTTATATAAGTCACATATTGTTTAATGATTCGGTTTTCACCTCTTTGTCAAATTTCTCTGAATTTCTCTGTTTTTCTACTCTATAGACACCTGTTATTTCATTCAGCTTTTACATGAACTAATATGGGATATCCATATTGTAGGATAGCTTCTTGGTCCTGGGTCAGGAATCTATTCTCTAAATTAAAATTTATATGGCTTTTTAAACAGATGCTTACTCACTACAATCTGGGTGTTAACTGGCCAGTGATATCTATTGTAGGCTGGTTTTTCCATTCCAAGATGGCTGCCACTGTTTTCTTCCTAATAGCAGTCCTTCCACTGTGTTTATGACTGAATTGTTTATAACCCAGCCTGCCTCTCGACTTCCGTGTTTCAGGGAGTGCGAAGCTGGGGTAGGTGCATTAGACCGATTCATCTGTAAAGAAGTAAGTGTATTTCTTTCTTTTTCATGGTATGTTACCAACGAGAGCACTTTGTCGGTTACTGCAGACCTCATGATACTCCTGGCTGCAGTCATTATTACAAGGCGTTGTTTCCAAACACAACGCTATCGGAATGTTTTTTCTATATCTCATGCATTTCAGCATCTACTCATTTATCTTGGTGGGAGCTGTCATTTTACTGCGGAGTCACTGACCGCCTGATTTATGATGTAGCATTTATCTGTTTTAGATCATGTATATATATATGACTGTGTTAGGAGTTGGTAAATACTTCTTTATAATAACGAAGGCTTTTATCAGTCTTCCCACCTTCGGATATGTCTCTTGGTGGGAGCTGTCATATCTCCACAGTGCCAGTAAATGTCTGACTAGTGATGTAATATTTACCTTCTCTGGATTATTTATGTTCAGGCGACCATGGTGAAAGGAGGTTGCTACTTCTCTATAGCTACAAAGATTTTTTCTCCTCTCCTCACCTCTAGCATAATACTGACGATATAGTCCAAAAAAAAAAGAATGTATTTTGCTAAATATGTGTTGTGAGAGGTACTAACCTGTTAATAACTTTGCGTGTTGTACATCCTTTAACTATACTTATGGCATGTGCTTAAAGATTGATCAAGAATTTGTCTATTTCTTCCATGACATTCATATATATATGTAGATGTCTGTTATTGACTGGACCATTGAAGCTCTCAGACATCCCTATGAGGCCTATCCTTTAATGTGAGGAGGGTAAGGATGTTTTCTTCATTGATGATAAGATGTGAACATCTGTTTTCACAAGGTGTTGATCAC
The DNA here is from genome assembly GCF_031143425.1 of Pleurodeles waltl. NCBI lineage: Eukaryota > Metazoa > Chordata > Amphibia > Caudata > Salamandridae > Pleurodeles > Pleurodeles waltl. Next base: position 1,086,798,106 of record NC_090444.1, on the reverse strand, counting down.
CACACAAGGGTTTTTTCACCAATGTGTCTTGTTTTTCTTCTGCTAGTGCACTTGGTCTGAGTTTTATACTGTGCTTCATGTTTCTTCTTCTCTTTTTACAGGTTCCTGTATTACATAATTAATTTAGTCCATTGGTGGAGTGAGGATTAGGTAGGTGATTTAAGGTCCTGATGAATCGCACTAGATCTTGATTGACTACTTGAGCGAGAAACATGTTGACCTACTTGATGGCAGTAGAGGGATAACCGATCCTGCCTTAACCACATTCCCAGAAAATAGGGATTGTTGTCAGTAGACATAGTATATAATAGGGAAGAATAGACATTATTCTATTTTCCCCTTACTCATTGTTTTTAACCATGACAGAGGGTTTTGTTTTTTGTCAATAAATTGTTCCATTTAGATTTTTCCCTCTAGTATTTTTTTACCAGCTTCTTTACCAATCCCCACATAATTGCATTCACTCACCGGCAAATATCTTCAACAAATGATATCTGGCAAAGAGCCCCCTTGAGGGGCCCGTCCGGCATTGCAGCGCCTGCCCGACGAGGAGCAAAGGCCGATGATGAAGCATGTCACCAATTGGTGAGTGAGGGGTCTTGTTCCAAAATATTGGATATTCACAGGGACCTGTTTTTCTTTTTTCTTGTCCCCTCATTTGGTTAAGTGTTCTTTACCATTTTGTGGAACTGTGCATCTAGATGTTTTGTGATTTATATGAGAGTATCATGCACAGGACTATTTTCCGCTGTCTTTATAATCTCCCACTACTCTAGCCCTCTTTTTGTTTTTGTTCACCACAAGCCTTCATAACGGCAATCTGGTGCCTGCATGCCACTGCACGCACCTTCCCCCGGAGGTCTTTCCACCTCTTCCTTATGTTGTCCCTTGTGCATGGATGGGTTCCCACAGAGTTCACCTTGTCTACAATTCTTCGCCATAACTCCATTTTCCTGGCAATGGATATCTGCTGAACCTGTGCACTGAACAGCTGTGGTTATACCCAAACGATTCCCCACAGCTCATCATCAGTGAAACGGGGGAGCTTTGTGGGGACATGCCAATTGTGGAGTGAGTGTAGTGTGTGTGTTATGCAGAGGGTGGGGTGTTTGGTGGGGGTGCAGAGTGTGTGTAAATGTGGGATGCTGTGAAGTAGTGATTGAGTGCAGTGGTAATGTGTGTGTTTGGTGAAGAGGTATGATGTGCAGTGAGTGACGCATGAAGGGTGTGTAGGAGGCTTTGGTTTGTGTGTGCAGTTCTAGAGATATGTGGGCTGGCAACATGTAGCAGAATTTGTGAATTTGTGAAAGAACGACAAAGTCATAATGAGGGCCAATGACTTCAAATCATTTGAATGTTAATGAGTGACAATAAACCCACTGTAGGAGATCTTAAAGCTCAAAAAACAATTAACCCGGTAAGACACAATTTCTGTCAATCTCTGTCAAAGCCTAAATAACACTCTCACTCTGCAAATTTTGGTGCTGACTCTGCTGACCCTGCCCTTGGCATGTTTCCTCTGATGTGAGGAGATGCTTTCTGTGGTGTAAAGAAACTTGAGGGGGCTCCCTTTCCCCTGGACCTGTTCAAGGGCCTACCGCCCATGCACAGTGCACTATGCTGAGGGGGCCCCATGGAGTTCTGGGGCCTCACCCCATGGGGGCTGCCAGGGCCTTTGTTACACCACTAGATGCTATATTGTGGAAGTCTAGATGACAATGACCAAGTTTACATGTAATTTGATGTGAGGGTCTGTTTGGGACACAACATTAGCAGTAATTGGGAGTGCTATGGTGCCATATTTTTTAAAATGTTTATATTTATGTTACATGTGCTGTAAACAATATATTATGAACAATAACTCCCAACAAGGTTTGCAGAGATTTGCTGAGTCCCCACACCCAGTAATGGCAGCTGCAACATTTTCCCTCATTGTTGTCATTCAATTGGATTGGTTCTGTACCACAGCTCCATTTTAGAATCTGCTTTGCTGCACTGGGAAAAAGTCACCCTCATCCAATCAGATCTGAGTTTTTTTTTTCAATGTTGGCATTGAGGAGGTAAGCATTTCCGGCTCCTCTGCAAATTAACACCCAGATACCCCTGAAATTAAGCTTCTTTATGCCCAATCGAAGTACCTATGTACACAAAACAAGGTACTTACATGTGTAAAATTCTAGTTTCATGCCAAGTTGGAGGTAATTCTATCTAGATTTTGTTTCTGTAACAGAGAACAAATATTGCTTACAGAGTAAAAATGGTACATGTCCCACCTTGTTACTTCCCCCGAAAGGATTTGCACAAAATGTATGTGCCAATCCTGAAGCAATTGGACATTGTTAGGAAAATGTTATTCAGATTCTTCGAATGGTGCCAAAACTATTTGCACAATGTGTCAGGTGGGTTTCAAAGGGAAAAGCATTTGTTATCTTGACCATTAATTCTCATATCCAATGCAGGTTTGCATATCTACAGAGGAAGTGTGAATCCAATTAAACATAGAAGCAAGGAAGTTTTTACCTCTGTCATCTATTGCAAATATGCACAATCCACTGTGGATTTGCAACTCTTCTGTGCTCTGATTGGCAGAATATTCTGTTGCAACCTCCACTACCCACTATGGTGCACGACAAAAAGGGCATAGGGGAACAGGGTGGGCCCAACCTGACTTTCCGACCGTAGTGGCATTTATTAAAATAAATGTGCAATAATACATTTCTTTGCACAATTTAGTGTGTGAATTTTGGATTGGGTGGCTTTTTTTGACAGAAACATTGTTAATAGTAAATTATGGTTTCTTTTGCTCATAAAACAATTTGTGGCATCACCATATGTTTTACAAAAAATCCTTACAAACTACGGTTAAAGTGAAGTCATAGTTATTAAAATAATGTTGTACTTTGCCCTATGTAAAACAGCAAAAAATTGATTTCCAGGTGTTTCTTGTTTTGATAGATTATATAGGGCCTGATTCTAACTTTGGAGGACAGTGTTAAACCGTCCCAAAAGTGGCGGATATACCACCTACCGTATTACGAGTCCATTATATCCTATAGAACTCGTAATACGGTAGGTGGTATATCCGCCACTTTTGGGACGGTTTAACACCGTCCTCCAAAGTTAGAATCAGGCCCATAGTGTTCCATAAATATGGACAAGGATTTTAGGGTTATGTATTGAAATTAAAGATACATCTTTTTAGCTGGCCGTAGTCTGAAGCTTTCCAAATTAAAACATTTTGGTTTTACACATTTATGGCATGTGGAGAATGTGTGGTGTTAGAAATTAGGTATTTGGTTGCCCCTTGTCCAAGCAAGGACCCTCATGCTAGTCAGGGTAAGGGAGAATCACACTTAGTTATCCCCAGCTCACCCCCTTGGTAGCTTGGCACGAGCAGGAAGGCTTTACTTCAGAAGCAATGTGTGAAGTATTTGTAACAGCATACACAGTAATACAGTGAAAACACTACAAAATGGACACCACACCAGTTATGAAAAAAAGGTAATATTTATCTAAATCAAGCAAGACCAAAACAACAAAAATCCAACATACACAACTCAAAATATGAATTTTCATAAGAATAAGAGTCTTAGGTCCTCTTTATGAACACGGCGGTATACACCGCTGACCGCCTTGGCGACGGAGAACAGAAGACCGCCATTGGCAGTGAGCAGAAACCCACCATATAATGAACCAAAAATCTGATTCCGACAAAAATCATCAGTCCATCAGTATCCGCCAGGACCCTGTCGGCGGAAATGCTGGACCTCTCACACTGACATCGCTGAGTACACCCACATCCCGCCCTCCAAATAATGATGCACAAATCACCTTGGCGGTCAGTGGAAGCCGAACGACCACTGGCGGTGCAGACCGCCACAGGTGGCAAGTGGACCCAACAGTAAGAAGTGCACACATTGGATAAGTTAGAAACCCACACACCTGACACACATCCACAACACCATAACACTCACAGACACACCCCACAATCCTATGCAACGAAAATAGGCCAACAAAGACAGAGATCACCAGAAGCGGACACCGAACGCCACAATCCACAAGACTTACACCCAACCACAGAAGAGCACCCTCACCGAGATTCCACCCCAGACACCATTCACCACACTCACCTTGGCACCCCCCATATACCCACGCTTCACAGAAAAGGAGCTAAGGACTAAGGTGGACGAGATCCTGAAGGTCGAGCCACAACTATTCGGGGCTCAGGTGCAGCACACACCCATCACAAGTAAGATGGAGCTATGGCAGACCATCGTCAACAGGGTCAATCCAGTGGGACACCATCCACGCACCAGGGACGACATCCGCAAGAGATGGAATGACCTGCTGGGGAAGGTCAGGGCCATGGCATCCAGGTACCACATTGCAGTTCAGAAGACTGAGGCAGGACCTCCACCAATACCACCCGACTACACTGACTGGGAGGAAAAGGTACTGGCCATCCTGCACCCTGAGGGCCTCACTGGACTCACTTGAGGAATGGGCTCGGGTAAGTCATCTACATATACCCCATATCCATCACACCTGTAATGCATGCACCACCCCACCCCTCCAACACCCACAAGGACCAACACCCCACCCAGCCCACAGGCACTGAATCCACCACCCCTGCATGCTCACAAATCCACTAACAGGCCCACATCACTCCCCCTGTGCACAGCCACCCACCCCTGCAAGTAAACACAATGGCCTATAACACCCACAATGCACCTCCACTTACAAAGCTAAAAAGCAATGCTAACCCCACTAAAGCATCCTGCATGGCCCCAAAGTGTGTAAGCTGCACAAACCCGCCCAGGCCTCTGCACCCCATCCGACCATGCTAATGTAACAGACATGTCCATTTCACCCAACAGGCACCACCACCCATGCCATCCTGACGGACAGGACAAGGAGTGGCAGTGTCCCCCAGGGAGACAGAGGCACCTCACAGGACACTGGTGATGGAAACCTGGACACTGATGAGCAGGCTGTCCCCTCACACAGTCCTGGACTGTCACCATCCAGCAGCTCCACCCAGGATACCACTGACACCCAACCACCCAGTCAATAACATCAGTCCAGGGCAACCGTCCACACACCTGTATATCCAGGCCACAGACTGGTGGAACACGGGTACAGAGGCCACGGTCAATCCTTACCAACAGGCAGGAAGACGATGGCCCACGTACAAGTGGCACTGCCAGACTTGTGCAGGGTACACAGGCACAGGGGGCTAGGCCCAGTGGGAGGGCATCACTGGCCCAGGGGGAGGCCACAGGATGGATGCTGCAGCCCAGGATGTGATCTCTGAGGTCTTGGGGGCCCACGACCATACCCAGGACAGATTGGCTCAGATAGTATCTACCCTGGAGCAGAGTCAGAGGTTGCAGCAAGCACACCACCAAGAGGCCATGGAGCAGTGGAAACTGCACAACGCCACAATGTCCAGCAAAGCAGGTGCGCCGCAGCAGCTTGTCCAAACCAAGCCTGAGGCCCACACAGTACAGGAACCACTGTCACTTGAAATGAGCCTGTGGCCAGGAAATGGAGTGCAGAGAGCACCTGCACTTCAGTAGGGATGGCATGCTGATTACGATTTGCCGGAGTCAGTGCAGGATCCAGTAATGCACAAAGTTCAAGAATAGTTGCACGGGCGAGTCGGTAATTGATAATGATGTGACGCTCCACCATGATCCGCAAATCCACAAGTGGTCTGTACACCGATGGGGCCCTTCTTCGCCACAAGGGTCAGTACCTAGGAGGAGTTAGAAACACGTGTGACACATGGGCACACATTGTCAGTCATTGAGCACTGCTTACTTGATTGTAGCAATACAAATGCATAATGTGTTTGACATAACATCAATGTGACCACAATTATAGTTCAGGGCTTGTCAGGTGAGGTAATGTTAATAGTCACATGCCTATGTGTGTTTGGGGAACATTAGGGTCTGCATTGTGCAGATGGCAGTTTTATAAATACGTAGTTATTGCCAAAATGTCTGCCCTCTTGTAATCCAGAACTGTCATTGTGGAAGTAACCTCACACCGCTAACGGTTGACGTAACAGCATAAGGCGGTGTTTACCGCCGTGCGCAAAATCATTGGTTAAAATGGATGTCAATGGGGAATCCTAGCATATCATGATCGCCGCTGGCAGTCACGGTGCACACCGCCGCTGTGTGTACGCGAAGTCGTCAACACAACTTCACTTGACTCCCTGATCTTGTGCAAGCAGGTACTCCACTGAGTGTACTGCTGTGTCCTGCCTCTGGTCATGGAAGTGGCTCGTGTTGCAGGGGAAGGGGCCCCGGCCTTCACCCAAGAGGAATTGGAGAGGCTCGTGGATGGGGTCCTGCCCCTGAACACCAAGCTCTACGGACAGCCAGAGGTACAGGTGAGCACTGGGATTGTGGGCCATATTTGTGTGTAATGGATGGTGTTGGCAGCATATATGTGTGCACCTCTGACCCTAGATGGGCCATGGTTCCTGACATGCTGCGTGTGTTTGTGCTGTAAGTCTGTTAGTACTGTCCGTCCCACAGTGGACGTATAGCCAGCTGTATATGTTTGCCAAGTTCCTGACCTCTGTGTTACATTTCTGTGTGTCCCTTTTAGGTAAGCGCCCACCAGAAGATGTCACTTTGGCATGCCATCGCCAAGAAGGTGCGGACCCTGGGGGTCTACAACCGGCAGAGCACCCACTGTAGGAAGAGGTGGGAGGACCTGCGGCGCTGGGCGTGAAAAATGTGTGAGGCCCAGCTGGGGAAGTCCTCCCAATGGGGAAGGGGTGCCCGTTGGGCACTGACCCCCCTTATGCTACGTATCCTGGCGGTGGCGTACCCAGGCCTGGATGGGCGCTTGAAGGCTGCACAGCAGTCACAAGGGGGTGAGTACGCATACCATATATTTGACCCTTGAAGGATGTTGGTGTGTGAATTCAGGTTTATGCTGCTTAGTTGCAGGGACTCTGACTGATGTCCATCTACATGATGTCCCCCATGGGGAGTAGGGGTGTTTTGGTCAGGTCTCCTACACATCGGGTCCTCAAGTTGTTTAGGGAATGGCTGTAGAGCAGGGTTCTGGGCACTAATCAGTGGCATAGCCATGGGTATAGTGGAAGGTGCTGCTTGTTGGAGGGTCTGCTGGGTAGGTGTATGTATGAACCACTATGTTCACTCCATTCAGCTATTTACAAGTGTCTGTCCTGTTTTGTCTCCCCATCCCTGTTCTCTTGTGTTGTCTGTGTACATCAGCATCATCTGGCGAGGGAGCGGAGGCACCGGCGAGTGGGGATGCAGTGGCCCAAGGATCCTTGGAGGCAGAGTCCTCCGATACCAAGGGGACCAGAAGGTTGGAGGACGAGGGGAGTACCACGGGGGAGGCAACTACCACTGGAGGTACTGACTCCGATACCTCCTTCGATGGGGGCTCCCTGGCGGTGGTGGACCCTAGTGGGCACACATACCTACTGTGCCATCTTCTGCCATCCCCCATGCCATCACCGCCCTCCCATTTGCTCCCCACCAAGTTGCCCGTGCCCACTCAGCCAGAAGGGTGGGCGTCTCCTTTGCCCCAGGCACCTCTTCTCCTGCCCCAGTCAGCCCTGCTGCCCTCACGGAGGAGGCTATTGACATCCTGAGAACCATCTCTGTAGGGTGGACAACCATTGTCAATGCCATCCAGGGGCTTGCCTCAGAGATGCTGCAGATCAATGCCTATCTGGTTGGCACTCACTGTGCCGTGTCTGGCCTACAGAGATCTTTTCAGGCTCTGGCCTCCTCTTTGACGGCAGCCAGTGTCCCTGGTCATTCCATCCCCTCTCCAACCTCCTCTATCCCATCCAGCACCCCACTCCCTTCACCTGTCCAAAGCACACATTCTGACACGCAGGCACACACATCAATGCACAAGAAGCACACTTCTAAACACAAGCACCACACCTGCCACCACAAGCATTCACACAGCCAACATACACATGCACACACAGCAACATCCACTTTCCCCAGTGTGCCCACCTCTTCCGCCTCCCTGTCTGTCCCCTCTACATGCACACCCCCAGGCACTGCACCTTCATTCACTGTTGCTAACACTATTCCTGCAGTCACCACAATAGCACACATCCATACATGCTCCCCAGACACCACAACTGCACTCACCACAACTACTTTAGTTGACACATGCAGCACACTCACCAGACTTGCGGACACCCAAACAACATACATTCACACTGGCAGCCTGTCTTGTCCCACTGTGTCCACCCTCTCTCCTCCAAAAACACACAAACACACCAAAACACCCACCCATCACACATCCACCACACCTCAGCATACTGTCCAGTCACCTGCACCCACAACACGCACACCTACACCACTTCTGACCACACCCTCTACCTCCATTCCCACGCCCTCCTCCAGGTCCAACCCAATTGCTCCAAAGAAACTTTTCCTCTCCTGTGCTGACCTATTTCAACCCCACTGGCCCAACCTGTCTCGTCCCCAAACGTGCACACCTCCTTGCCCTTTCCACTCCTTCCACTTCCCAGCCCGCCCCTGTCCGTCCTTCACATTCCCATGCCCCTTCCCCAGAAAGGAAGAAGCCCTGTGCCGAGCCAATTCCATCTGGCTCCACCCAGTCTAAGCACACTCCCCCACCTTCCAAGGCCAAACCCCCTCCACCTTCCGAAAGCTGAAATGGCATTGGTAAACTGGACTTATTTAAGAAGAACTTTCCATTTCTCAGTGACAAGTCAACAAAGGGCATCCGCGTTCGTGGCGCAGGAGCCGCAGTCGTGGTAGGGGGACAGCACTGGTGGCAGGGGCCTACACTCGTGATGGGGGCCCCCAACTCATCATGGGACCTCCACAATGAGTAAATGCAGTGCAGAGATTCCGCACAAGTGCAGGGCTACTGCCAAAAGTGCAGGCCCCACACCATAACTGCAGGGGCTCTGCCACTAGTGCGGAGGCCATTTGTGATTCAGTCCCTGAGTTCCCAGTGCTTTAGACCGTCCAGGCCACTATGCCTAGTATGATACACTAGGCAGAAAAAGATGAACAAACTCCCCCTTGCTTCGGAGAGAAAACAAGGACATTGCATTTTCCTGCACCAAAACAGAAAAACTGCTTTGTCAGTTTGACTTTTGAAAATTAATTAATTGCAGCTGATCTTTTGTGCGGCCATGGCACTGGAAATCAGGTAGGTTTTTTTCCTATAATGTTGCCCTCCATGTTTGCAGGGCACTTTGGTCAAAAACAGTACAGGTACTTGCCTAAAAACTGGAAAGACAGCCAATGCAAGGCGAACGCAAGGGCATCGAAGAAGGTGACCTCATCAATGAAGCTGTATGGTGGCTGGCCCTCCCTGCTCTAATTAACCTTCTAGGTTTTTCGAAGCCTAAATGCCAAAGTTGAATAGTATAGGAAAGTATTCGAATTGGAGGAAATGATGGGTTTCCATAGAGCCATTGCTCAGATTTCTCAACATCTTTTTTTCCAAAAATCCTTGCCTACTGCCTATTGACTGACTACTTAAATTTTGAGCGCATTATAGAGACGACTCAACATCTTTCCCAGCCACATTAATAACTCCAGCTGCAAAAAGGCGAAGCGACTGTTCATGAATCGTTAATACCATAAAGATCACAGAACATCTGCATCATCACTATCCCTGTTTGCCTTAACTGTTATTCATTGGTTGAGTAGGAAATGTTATATGTTTTTACATCTAGCACGTTGGCCTTCACATCATTGTGTGTACATACATAGGCATGTGAAAATGTGAAACACATTCCGACATTTTTTGTTTGTACCTTTACCCACATAGTTATCAAAACTTAGGCCCATATTTATACTTTTTGACGCTAAACTGCGCTAACGCAGTTTAGCGTCAAAATATTTTGCGCCGTCTAACGCCATTCTGAAGCGCCATGCGGGCGCCGTATTTATGGAATGGCGTTAGACGGCGCAATCAGACCGGCGCTGCCTGGTGTGCGTGGAAAAAAAACACGTAGACCAGGCAGCGCCGGCGTTGGGAAAAAATGACGTTAGGGCGTCTTAAAATGGCGCAAGTCCGGTTGACGCTAAAAAATCGTCTTAACCCGACTTGCGCCATTTTTTTTCGACACCCATCCCCCATCAACATGACTCCTATCATTGTAAAGATAGGAGTCATGCCCCCTTGCCCAATGGCCATGCCCAGGGGACTTATGTCCCCTGGGCATGGTCATTGGGCATAGTGGCATGTAGGGGGGCACAAATCAGGCCCCCCTATGCCACAAAAATTAAAAAAAAAAATACTTACCTGAACTTACCTTAATGTCCATGGGATGGGTCCCTCCGTCCTTGGGTGTCCTCCTGGTGTGGGCAAGGGTGGCAGGGGGGGTCCCTGGGGGCAGGGGAGGGCACTCTGGGCTCATTTTGAGCCCACTTGTCCCTTAACGCCATCCCTGACCCAGGCGTTAAAAAGCGGCGCAAATGCGCCGTTTTTGGCCACGCCCACTCCCGGGCGTCTCTTTTGCCCGGGAGTATAAATACCACGTAAAGGCCTGGGAGTCATTTTTTAAGACGGGAACGCCTCCCTTGCATATCATTAACGCAAGGAAGGGGTTCACGCTAAAAAATGACGCACACTCCGGGCACTTTGGCGCCCGAAGCGTCTAACGCCAGAGTATAAATATGGCGTTAGTTGGCGTTAGTTCTGCATCGAATTTGCGTCGAAAAAAACGACGCAAATTCGGCGCAACCAGAGTATAAATATGGCCCTTAGATTTGAATTGTAAAAGTGATCTAAAAAGTGACGCTATGTAGGAATAAAGAAATATTTCTTGATGACTATCAATTTGAATCTCATAGAAAATGCGGATGAAACACACTAGAAGAGGAAGCAGTAAGGCACAAAAAAGAATGGCAAGTAAAAAGCTACAAGCCCCGGGACTTCTTTTAATAAAGAATGTCAGACTTTAAACGGCAGAATAAAAAAAGCCACAATAGTGACACTATTGCATGTTTTTTCTGTCGCCTGATAATTAGCGCACCATCCATCTCATGTCAAATGCACCAAGTGCCCAGGGTAAGTCAAGTAATTTTTCAGTGATTAACAATATTGGCTGTCAGTCCTATGATTAGAAAGCAAGGTAGCACAAGGTGAATAAATTACGTAGTAGCTGGTAATGCTGCACATTTGACCTGTAAATATGTTCATGATATAGTCCTGTGTAAAATGATCAATTGCGCTTGAGTGATATGAGTAGTTGGTATAATTTTTAATTACACAATGTATGTAAGAAATCGGAAATTACGCGATAATGCATATTTTTTTGCTTCATAGGCCTGGTAAGAACAAGGAACAGGTTTGAGCAGAAATGGTGCTGTAGGGTAAATTTTTCCAACAACTCATTCCCTTGCTGGTAAATTGCGTGCTTATAAATGTGAGGTGTGATTTGACATTTAAGTTTTATAGTTATCCCAAAGAGCATTTTGCCTAATTTACGTGTATTTTAGCATCATTTTCCCAAAGTTTTATGAAATATCAGGAAAAAATATCTGAGTGCGACACTGGGGCAGATTTAAGAAAATTAGCGCATCTTTCCTTGCGCCCCTTAGCGCCACCCTACCGCCACCATGTGTCCGCCTTATTTAAAATACAGCGCACCATGGTGCAAGGTTGGGGGCAATAGATTCATTTTTTTACGCTATTGATGTACTCTGCAGGAGTAGCGCCAAAATGTTGGTGCTACTCCTGCAGAGCACACAGGGGCCCATTATAAATAATGGTATGCCCCCTTTCAATGCCTGCTCTGAGAAGGCATCAAAGTGCTGAAAAAAATGGTGCAAGGAAATCTCTTAGAGTTCTTGGTGCCATTTTTTCGCCCCCACCTACCCCCTTTTCATCCATTATGCCTTGTGCAGGCATAATTTAATACAAAGGTTTACAAAGTGGCGCAATGCATGCATTTTGCCACTTCGTAAATATGGCACATCGTTTCTGGCCGTCTAATGCCATATAAGCATTAAAAAAATTACGCTAATGTGTTGTTAGCATGGCGCTAAGGGCTCTTAAATCAGCCCCTAATGACTTGGTCAAAGAATTGGAAGCCATTAGTGCCCTCTCAGATCTAGGTTGAGACTCTCATGACAATGGTAATGTAAGATCAGAATCCTGGCGGAAAATCATGTTTTTGTAGCTTTTGGCAAATGCACCCTTTGCATACATCATGCCTGGTGCAGGCATAATGTGAAGCAAGTGTTTACAAACTGGTGCAATGCATGGATTGTGCCACTTTGTAAATGTGGCATGGGGAAAATTCTACTTTAGCATCCCCTTAGCTTAAAAAAAATGACACTATGGCGGCGCTAAGGTGCCGCTAGGGGCTCTTAAATCTGCCCCATAATTTATGAGTACAATCAAAGCCAACTGGGGACAGTTGCAATTATGCAGTGTTTGGACCAATACCCATAATCCCAGATTTACAAAAACTTTGAGCTGGGTCTGCTTCACTTTTGTGGCCAAACCCAACAGAAAAGGGCCTCATTACGAGTTTAGCAGTCTTTTGGCAAGAGTGCTGCGGTGAAAGCAGCCAAACGACCTCCATGTTGGCAGTAATCTAACCGCCTTATTAAGAGTCACACAACTAAGTCTGCCAAAATACAGCCAAATTTCCGACACCTCCAGGACAATGGAGGGTGGGAAAGAGGCAGTCCCACCACCAGCACAGCAAGCCTGCCAAAAAACCTCTGAACATATCACAATACACAAATCATGATAGCAGTTCTTCCATGGCAGAAAACCAATAGCGGTGCAAACCACTGAGGTCGGCGGTCACATCAGTAATACACCACACCACATTGGATAATTTGAAAACCCCACACCAGACACACGTCCACATGCCCGACATACCTGCACACTGCCTTATAAAACACAAACCTTCACACTATACTTTGCAGCAAGAATGCCAAACAGAGGCAGATGAAAGCCACTTAAAAAATATATATATATATATATATATATATATATATATATATATATATATATATATATATATATCACAAAGCATACAGTAGGCACCTGTTGAAAAGTGGATTATTGGTAAGGGCAGGTAAGTACCTACACTTAGCAATAGGCCACTAACCCGCACTAGGATCAATTGGGTCTCAATAAATTAACCCCAGCTCAACCCTTGGTAGCTTGGCAAGGAGCAGCAAGGCTTAACTTAGGAGACAAATTGTGTAAAGCATTCAAGTATCACAAACCAGTAGTTAAATAAAACACAAAAAACGGTTTGAAAATCAATAACTAATTTATCAAAATAGCACATATTTTTATCTTTAATTTGACACCAAAAGAAAACAAATCAGATAAGGGCAACCGGAGATATGAATTTTTTAAAAAGTAATGTTTTCTAGCATAGAAATAAAAAGTGCCAATTTGGTCATCTGGTCACACCTCGACCGGGGCAAAGTCAAAGTTTAAGGTTGACCGCGATGGAGCCCTGCTCAGCTACAGCAAGCGGAAGGCCTAGGTCAAAAGTTTACCTTCTGACTTAGTTGTTTTCTTGAAGATTTTCTTCAGCGGGACGAAGTCTCCAGTCTGATCTAACCCCTCTGAAGCCCTCTTCGGATACGTGTCGCAGGAGACCTCAGTGAAGATTTCTACGTTTGGACTTAGATGATTTTTTGAGACGTAAATCCCCATCCGAGCCAAACCTAAATCATGACCCGAAGTCCCTGGAGCTGTCTTCGGATATGCTGTGCGGGAAGTCAGAGACAACTTTCTATGTTTTTGTAGCTTTTTCCTTCCAACGTTGGTCGACCCTTCTTAGCAAGCCGATTTCGATGCAAGGTCGTCGGATCACTTTTCTCAAAGCCATCAGTGAGGTCCTGGAAGTTTGGGGCTATGGAGCTTTTTAGCGGGACGAACCTGCAAGTCAGGCCAGGTTGCGGTTGAGGCAAGCCGGCTAGACTCACTGCGGTGGGTCAGTCCCTTTATGGAGCGTTTTACCAAAAGCCCTCCAATCTTCTCCAAACTTCTGGATCTTTTTCAGCTCACCCCAAGGTTCCAGAAGCTCTGAGATGCTCCTTGAGGGTGGGGAATCCAACTCCCAGAATGCACCAGGCTCAAACTCCAAAGCGGCCACTGGACAGTGGTCAGCTGGTCAATTTATTCAGGATCTGAGGCAGGGGACTCTGGTTAGCCCTTTTTTACCTGTAGCAAGTAGGAAGCCCCTTCTGAAACCAGTTGAAGCCAGGCAAAGTCCTTTTTGTGGTGAAGCTGGTGCAGTCCTTCAGAGTGCAGTGTCTAGGTGCAGGTCAGATGTCAAGCAGGGCAGTCTTTCTTCTACTGATGTTCTTCCATGTAGGGATCTGAGGTGTGGGTGCAGCTCTGCCATATTTATCCTTGCTACTGGGTGGAAAGTGGGGGGAGGGGTCAAGGTTGTCTAATCACAGGCAGGCTCCTTCCCCCTTTGATGACTGTGTCCTGGGAAGTGTGGCAACAATCTATCCCAGGGAACAACATTCTTCAAAAATCCAACATGGCTGAAAGTGATTTTTGGAGGTTAGATCTGGCTGGGCCACCCACTGGTGTGGCCCAAAATCCTAAACACACCCCTCTCCTGCCCTTTCCTCAGGAGGGCACCTAATTGTCTAGGGTTGCAGGAAGTGAGGGTGGTCCTGAGCTGCCCCAAATGTCCTTCCCCGCCTTTGAAGACCAGTTTGGCTGCTCTCCCCCCATTGTTTTTCACCATCTGCTGAGGTAGATCTACTGGCCCAGGCACATCTTTTGAGTTCAGCCCAGCCTAGGCCACTTCACACCTCATAAAGGCAGGCTGCCAGAGGCTGGCCAATCAAAAAGGGACACTACAGAACTGAAGTTGGCAACTTTCAGGTTGAGATTTAAAACTCTTTACCTGAACTAGTAATATTAAATCCAACAATTGTAAGTTGTGGGATTTATTATAAGAATCAATTTGATACCAAACCCAAGGTATATGACACTTAAGGGATCTTTGTTAATTAAAATAAAGTCTGCCCATTTTAGCCTATAAAGGCCATTCACTACAGTGAGAAAAAAAATAATTTGGCTATTTTACCTCACCAGGGCTTACATAACAATTTCTTATATATAGCTACGTGGCACCCAACCCTAGGGGCACATAGGGCACATCTTGGGGGTGACTTATATGTAAAAATAAGGCCATATAAGACTTTGGAAGTACTTTTAATTCTAAAGTCCAATTTGCATATAACCTTATTTTAAAAGCAGCCAACAAGGCAGGCCTGCCTTTAAAATGACACTGGACACCTCAGCAGTGCACCTATGGGTGCACTTCCTATGCTGGGGTCCCTAAACCTACATGCCCTACCATATACTAGATTGATACTGCCAATTATAATTAGCCTAATTTGCATATCCACTTCGCACAGAGTACTGGCTCTGGGACTTGTAAGCAGTATCCACGGCACAGCTGAGAGTCAGTAACCACCAGTATCTGTCCAAAATGTTTGGGAGTGACCAGGGCTAAAAGGAGGACTTTTCTACAGCACCCTTACAAATTTCACCTAGCACTCAAAACACACAACACACAAATTAGTACCCCACACAATCGAGGCCAGCCATCACCAACTCACATCACAGCACCCACACCTCATCACCAATTTATTTTCCTTTCCATTTCTACTTCCACCGTCTCGTCCACCACTATCATGTCCCCACAAAAACATCCACTTTTCACTGATGATGAGCTGAGGGTCATGGTAGATGAAATTATCAGAGTAGAGCCACACCTATTTGAATCACAAGTCCAGCAAACATCTATTGCCAGGAAATTTTAGTTGTGGTAAAGGATAGTCAACAGGATAAATTCTGTAGGCAGCTATCCACGCACACCGGAGGACATCAGGAAGAGATGGAATGCCCTCCAGGGGAAGGTATGTTCCATGTCCATAAGGCATCAGCTGGCGGTCTTCAAGACTGGTGGTGGGCCCCCACCCCCTCCCCCAGTATTCACATCATGGGATGAGAAGGTCTTGGACATCCTGCACCCTGAGGGCCTGATAGCTGTATCTAGGGGACTGGAGACTGGTAAGTCACAACACCATTAATGTCACCAAAATGTTTTCTCTTGCATGCTCACTGATCACATTTGGTCTCCTCGACAGCCAATCTGTGTCCAAAAGTCCAAATAACCTTCTCTGGCATTCTTCATGTCAACTAAACTCACCTGGGGGGACATTGTCTGTGTGTGGCATGGGGGTTACAGGAACTGACATCACTACAACTTCCACCAGGCACTGTTCCACCTTTAAGAAAAACAGAACAGGGTACTACAAGTAAATTAGCCGTGCATGTGAAGCTAACAATCAATTCAACACATCAAAATGCACCACTATTGTACAGTCTATGGAAATTACATCAATGCTATGGCCTACTACCAGTACTATTAGAAGCAACACACAGCTACAGCTGTGTTCCCTACTAAACTGGCCCTTGGAACTGTTATCCAAACAATGCCATGTACTCACCTGGTGGTGAAAACTATATAGGAGACTGGATGTACTTGCAGTACACCCATGCAGAGGCCCATATTAAATGTTAACTCTCATACAGTTGCCCAGCTCTGCCACCATAGTACATTTTGATGTTGTTAGTTGACTCATTGCTGCTATACACCTTACTAGGAGATAACTTTACATTGTCATGTCTTTACTCAGACAAGAGTTGTGTCAGTGAACAGTCATCTAACAACCAAGATACTCCAAGATCTTGGAGCAAAGTATATGCAATTGGAAATCTCTGTGTCCCACATAGTTCTAACCCAGATATGGAAGCAGGTGTCATTGTCATATCAGGGGATCATGTAAAGGCTTTGTGCATGTTGCATAGCACCTGTTGCATTACTTTCAAAAACTGTACATTCCACTTCTCCTACAGGTAACCTTGCCATTGTCACCACGGAGAGGACATCAGAGACTGCCACTACCCCACTGGGTAAAGGTCCCAGTGAGGAAAACACCCCTGGATGTGTGGACATTGAGGACAAAGCTGGCCCATCTGGGATACCTGGTCAGTCAACAACTGTGATCCTAACCCTATCCACATTGACTCCTCCCAGCCCTGTTGCATCTGCATTACAGGCAAACATTCACCCCCAAACCTGTGTCCCAAGGCCAGTGTCTTCCATTAAGTACCCCCCAGTACAGGTACCTGAGTCTCCTGTTATGAACCCAGACAATGATGGACCCACCACCATTGGGAGTGGGCAAACTCTGCCAGGAACACAGGCACGTGGGGGTAGGGTGCGTGGGAGGGATGGTATGGGCTACAGGATGGAGACTTCTAGGGACACAACCGGCCAGGACACCATCTCCCAAGTTTTGGGAGCTTACCAACAATCCCAAGCCATGATGGGCCTGGTACTTACCATCATGGGGGAGATCAGACAGCTGCAGAGAGAAAACCACCATGACGTCGTGCAGCAGTGGCAGTCCCAAAACTCCCACTTGGCTTCCATTGCAGGGGTGCTGCGAGAGATGAATACTAACTACCCTGAGTTGTACAAGGACACTGGACCTGTGTTCCCAGATGTTGTAGCAGCTACCCTGATGATTTAATCCACCATGACTGAACCCTTCACTGTTTACTTTGTGTTCTCTTTTGTTTCAATTCACTCATTTTGCTGTGCAATCCCCAATAAATACCACTTAACCACAGATCATGTGGTAGAGTTATTTATGAATCATATACAGCTGTCATGTATAACATCTCTTGCACAAAAAAAGTTTCTCTCAATTGTAAAACCTTTGTAATGTTCCACACACATGCACTGTATAACCAGGCTACATTTAGCATTTCCCAATAATGAGAGACATATCTCAAATCACCTGTAATTCACTTTCCGCAAATTAGTTGGGAGAATGCCTAGAAACACACAATGAAGTACTGCTGCTAACTTCGCAGTTACAGCATAGGTGTAAGGAAGTTTAAGGACATGTCAGTCTTACACTATCCCAGGAGGCAAACATATTGTTGCAATGCATCATCAGCTAAAGTTTTATCACATACCTATACCATAGCTCCCAAATGGCCATACCCCATGAAACAGAAAGAGGTCTGTACAAATGCCCCCAGTCATGGAACCTTTCATCTTACCATGGCCAGTTATCTGTAGGCTTGCCACTTACTTATGTGTCTTCACACATATGCACATTGATCTTCAATGAGAAAACACGCTGACAGCTACATATAGGTTTGTTTTTACCAACACAAACCATTATGATGTTAGATGGTATGGATAGCACATGATGACATGTTTCTGAAACGATTTAACACACACATGGCACTATTGGCCCATTATCCAATGCCAAAGGGGTCTTTAGTATTGAATAGGGCACTACCATCCCACTCTCCTGACAGTCTGGGCATAGAACTCACACGCAACAAATCTCCAGCCTGACAGCACCTGATTCAATTCATGACCATCTAATATGTCAGTCTGCAAATCCCATCTGCCTGTGACACTGTCTGATATTGCCAATTGAGGATGTGCCTGTTCACTTAATGTGCAATTTGTAAATGACAAACATAAAATATAGGCTACATTGATACATAAACATCATAAACATCACACAGCCAATTCAAACATACAAATATGGCTGTGAAAAATGTAGAGCATATTGATCAAATGACTTGATACTACACCATGTAATAATCTGCCTTCACGACTAAGTCATGTGCTTTGGAGCTACTGATGACTTCTCTGATGGTCATACTTAAACCCTTATCAAGCATTCCCAACCTCACCAAATTCCCCACTTATAAACTCTATTTATATCACATCACATACCTAAAGTCAGGTGAAGTATTTATTGATTAGATCAGCTCTGCTGTCTCCAGTTTCATCCTCATCATACTCATCCTCACCAGGCAAATCTGCATTCTCACCTGCTGGAACTGCTTGCTCCCCCTCATCTGGCATAAGTGGGATTTTACGTCCTAGGGCGAGGTTATGAAGCATGCAGCAGGCAACAGAAATTTGACATACTTTGGTGGGTGAGTAGATGCTCACCCACCAAAGTATGTCAAATGTGAGCCTTAAAATGGCAGCTGCCTGACCTACTGACTGGACATTAGGAAGTGACCTAACTCCGCCAGCAAGTGGATACAACTGCGGTGGACGTTGACATTGGAACACATTCCTGCATTTGGCAGCCTTGAGCCAATGGCAATGTCCGCCGGCAGTGACGGTCTTGTACGTGGCAGACGTGACCGCCATCTCATACTTAGGCCCGTATTTATACTTTTTGACGCTAAACTGCGCTAACGCAGTTTAGCGTCAAAAAATTCTGCGCCGGCTAACGCCATTCTGAAGCGCCATGCGGGCGCCGTATTTATTGAATGCCGTTAGCCGGCGCAAGCAGACCGGCGCTGCCTGGTGTGCGTGGAAAAAAACCACGTACACCAGGCAGCGCCGGCGTAGGGAAAAATGGCGTTAGGGCGTCTTAAAAATGGCGCAAGTCAGGTTGACGCTAAAAAATCGTCTTAACCCGATTTGTGCCATTTTAAACGACGCCCAGACGCCATTTACATGACTCCTGTCTTAGTAAAGACAGGAGTCATGCCCCCTTGCCCAATGGCCATGCCCAGGGGACTGGGCATGGTCATTGGGCATTGTGGCATGTAGGGGGGCACAAATCCGGCCTCCCTATGCCAAAAAAAAAACATTAAAAAAAAATGTTTTATACTTACCTGAACTTACCTGAATGTCCCTGGGGTGGGTCCCTCCATCCTTGGGTGTCCTCCTGGGGTGGGCAAGGGTGGCAGAGGGGGTCCCTGGGGGCAGGGGAGGGCACCTGTGGGCTCATTTTGAGCCCACAGGCCCCTTAACGCCTACCCTGACCCAGGCGTTAAAAAGTGGCGCAAATGCGGGGTTTTTTGACCCGACCACTCCCGGGCGTGATTTTTGCCCGGGAGTATAAATACGACGCATTTGCGTCGCGGTCATTTTTTTAGACGGGAACGCATTCCTTGCATCTCATTAACGCAAGGAAGGCGTTCACGCAAAAAAATGACGCTATTTGCCCATACTTTGGCGCTAGACGCGTCTAACGCCAAAGTATAAATATGGCGTTAGTTTTGCGCCGAATTTGCGTCGAAAAAAACGACGCTAATTCGGCGCAAACGGAGTATAAATATGCCCCTTAATCTCTCACTTGACTCCTGACATTTCTGCTAGCAAGACCTTGACGACCTGAGCTGCTGTGTACTGCGCCTGGGATCAATCATGCTATGTTGTCACCTGTTGTCAGGTGATAGCACCCCTGCCTTCTCAGCGGAAAAGCTGGACAAGCTTGTGCAGGAGGTCCTAACCCTGTATGAACAGTTCTATTGTTCACCAGAGGAGCAGATAAGTATAATGCAACACCAATGTTAGAACGGTTGAGTGTATGATGATGTTCAGGAAATGTGGTTGAATGAATGATTGAGGTAATATGTGTGGGGAGATGGACGTGCACATGTGCATAGATCGATTTGGAGTCATGAGATATGGTACAGAGTGTGTGATGTATGTACACTGACCTAACTACATACAGTATTAAATGATAATTGATGGTGGTGTTAAAAATATTTAGAGAGATATAACATGTTTAGAGATATGGTTGTGGTCTGGTCATATGTTTCAAGCTGACACCTGGTGCTGGGTATACATGTTCTATGCCTGTCTCAACATCACACATGGACTAACTGCAGATGGTCATTCCTCATTGAAGGGGATGTTGTAGGCAGTGTCTGTATTGAATACTGGCACTAACTTGCATGTTCACCCTGCCTGTTTTTGGATAGCACATGTGATCTTGAAAATCTCTTCTTGTCTGCATCATCCATACAGGTCAATGTCCATCAGAAAAAGGGGATTTGGTGTGCCATTGCCAAGAAAGTGCAGACCCTGTAGGAAGCAGTGGGAGGGTCTGAGACTCTGCGCTCAGAAGACCACAGAGACTCAGCTGGGGATGTCCTACTGAGGAGGAAAGGGTGCTCGTCAGACCTTGACCCCCCCAATGGCTCACATATTGGTGTTGGCCTACCCAGAGTTGTATGGGCGTTCAAGGATAGCACAGAAGCCACAAGGGGGTAAGTACAGACTTAACACATTTTCATCCCTTTACCAGGTTAGTGTATGATATAAAAGATTCTAAGCGCTGATAATGTGGTAAGTGCAAATGGTCAAATGTCTCCTAGGGACACATAGATGTACAGTCCCCAAAATTGGTACACATCTGTGCACGTTCTATTGTGTATAATGAGATATTACTCATCTATGTTGTCCCCTCTGTGCAGAAGCAAATGATGATGCACATGTGACTGTTTCATATGTGTTACACTATACAGCTTTTCATTCCTTACTGGTTGTTCCTTCCCACCAATAGACCAATACTCCCAATATCATGATGGTAAGTTGTCCAGGTATTTGCCCTCTGACCATTCCAACGTCCCTTGATCCATATCAATGTGCAACTTAAATTAATTCCTACTTTTCATTAGGTTTCTGATGAGTGACAGCATCATGTGGAGACTGTGATGTCCATCTAACATTGTGCATGCCATACTTGCAAAATGTATTCAGACTTGTTACAAGGTATACCCCCTTGGTAAGTAAGGAATGTACTTAGGCCTCTGTAATGTGTCATCTGAGTTGACATCCTACATGAGGGTAACCATGAAGGTATTGCTAGACTTCATTAGCCATTGGGATGTTGGCATGATAAATAGGCCAAGATATCCTGTACACAGTTGCAATCTTAACTGGTCATTGCCAACATAATGTGTACATTGTAAGGTTCAGTCACCAATCCACATTGAAATGAGTAATTAACATATTTTGTAGTGCTATTTTGGATATGTTTTGAGTCATTTTTTTGTGGAAACCTATTGTTTGCACTGACTACATTGTGTTGCAGCTGTGGAACTTCACATGCACATGTGAGTGGAATATTATGTGTAGTCAGGCATTTGGCTGCATCCAGGTGTATGTCCATGTCATGGTAGTCTCAGATGTGGTTTGTGTCTCTCAGGCTTTTTCCCAAAACGTTGTAGGGCGAGTCATGTCTGATGTGTGGATAGTGATGTTGCCACTCAGTCACTGGACTCTTGATGGAATAATAGCATAGTATGTTGAACTATATGTCACCTAAATGCACATGACAGGTGTCCATTGTATTGAAAGACTAGCCTTCCTACCTGTGAATGTGTGTGGGTGAATGCTCTGAGATAATTAGGGACAGATTTATGGAAAGTGGTGCTGCACCGAGTGTAGCACCACTTTCCCAGTGCCCCTAAGTGCACCCTACTGCAGGGTAGGGGGCAATAGCATCATTTTTCATGACGCTATTGATCTACTCTGCAGGAGTAGCCAAAATATTGGCACTACTCCTAAAGAGTACATAGAGACCCATTTTAAATCCATTTTTAATTATTACTCTGCATTGCTCCTTTCTATCACCACCCTCCCTGTAGCTCCCCACCCAGTTGGCCGTGCCCGCTCACCCAAGAGGTTGGACGTCTTCTTAGCCATTTATATATATTATATAAACAAATTTTAGATATAAGTATGCAAATAACATAATTACATTGGTGAGTTGATCAATCCAGTACACTTATGTTTGAATTCTTAGTGGCCACAAAAGTCATATACTATCAGTTTACTTAAATGCATCACACATGCTAATAAAGTTAAGTCACACATTGAATAGAAACTCTGTATATGAGTATGTAAATGTATATTTATGAAAGGTGAAGCCTAACTTCCGCTGCTCCAGTTGTACTGTGCTGGGAAAACCATTTAATTTTTGACTGAGTTGTGTCATTGATGGCTGTAGCCATCTGGTGGTTGAATCTTGTGGAAGTGACAACTTGTAGCCTTTCCATGGGCTGTGCCATTTGTAATGATTGGAAACCACTGTCTGTGTGCTCCAGGTGTAATGTTTGGTAAAATGCACTCCTACTGCTGGGAGTCACAGTCACTACTAGTGCTGGAGGTTCGGAATTGCTTTATGTTCATTGTTGAATTTCCATGCTATCAAATCCTTTAGCATCTTTTACCTTTGGTTAAGTATTCCTTTTGTAGTCAGGGCAGCAGATATCCTGTATTTCTTGTTCTTGGAGGTGTAGGGTGTGGTAGATCAGGCTGGTAGGCATTACATGTGGGCATTGGTTGTTCACAGCTAGGTGTGTATTTTGACTTGCTTCTTTTGTATTCCATATTAGTGAGCAGGGCTGTCTTTAGTACAGTACGATCTGTGCAGCTGCACCTGGTACTGACCTGGGAGAGTGCTGTGTTTAAAAAAACCTATGGGTTTAAAAGCACCTGCTTAGTTCCCCTCCCAATCCCGAAGTGGAGGGTTAGGGAGCCATCAACCAATATTCTTGCCACTGGATTATGCCATATCAGCCGTAATGTCCTTACACACCTTCTCCCCAATTTAAGAGATTCACAAAGAGTAATCAAATAGGAACAATTAACCATATCAAATACCATCGATCATCACCACCACCAGGGGTACTTTACATAGACCTGCCAGGTCTATTGCACCTATCACTCCTTGAGTTAACTCATGTAGATATCAACCCTTGATAAACCCCTTTTGGTCTAAATGAATCAATTTCTCTAACACCTTACCCAGTCTTTTCACCAAGATCTTAGTAAATATTTTATAATCACTATTCAATAAGGAGATTGGCCTGTACTAGTCACAACTTGTAGGATCTTTTTCATGCTTTAATATTAAAGTAATTGTTGCCTTTCTCCAAGAGGGAGGGAGTGCTGCTCCTCCCAAGCAGATATTATCACATAATCCTACAAAAACATTAATTAAGCTATCACCTATAATTTTATAAACTTCAAGGGTTAACCCATCTGGGCCTGGCGCCTTTCCTGATTTTGCAGAGCTGATCACCGCCTCCACTTCACCTCGGTTAATTCCTTTATTCAGAGTCTCTCCATTCTCATCTCCCAGGGTGTCAAGATCTACTCCTTGTAAACAACCCGAACCATCGCTGGAGGAATATCTGCCCTCTGAGTATAGAGCTCCTGAAAATATTCTCAAAAAGATTCTCCTATCTCCTCAGTCCCTTTATAGCTTGCCCCTAAGTTCTTGTCCTGAATTTCCACCACCTTATTTCTCACCTGCTTTGATTTTAATTGCCAAGCTAATATATTCCCACAATTCTCCCCATATTCAAAAAAAGTCATGCTACTGGCTTCACATCTTTCCTTGACTCTCTTGTCTAATTCAGCTATGAACTTATTTCGAAGTTCTTGAAGAACCCTGGCTAGTCTTTCCATCTCTTCTTCCTGCCCCTTTTTACCTATCAACTCATTTTCCACTGATTGTATGCGACCTTCCAGAGTGCTAATCGTGGAGATTATTAGTGGAGAAGTGTGGCACAATGGTTAGCGCGGCAGACCCTCATGCAGAGATCTGGTCTGGGACCAGGGTTCAATTCCCACCTCAGCGGGTCTTGGGCTCATTTCCCTTGGACCAGATAATCTCATCTAATTAATGGGTCCCACTCTCGGCAATAGCTTACTTAATCTCCACAACAGCGCTTGGATGCTTGGCCTCACACTGGGGCTGTCCAGGAGTGGGTGCCTAACAGGGAAAAGCAAGGAGGGGTTCCACAGCGGTATGTGTACAGCACCTTGAGACCCTAACGGGTGAGTAGTGCGCTATACAAGTACAAAGTTTAATCTTATTATTATAAATTTTCTTCTTAAAAAAAGCTGCTCTGATCAATCTACCTCACAAAAGGGCTTTAAAAGCACCCCAGACCATCTCTAGTGATGACAAGCTAGCATTTAACTTAAAGAATTCTTCTGTATCCTTTT
The DNA here is from genome assembly GCF_031143425.1 of Pleurodeles waltl. Taxonomy (NCBI): domain Eukaryota; kingdom Metazoa; phylum Chordata; class Amphibia; order Caudata; family Salamandridae; genus Pleurodeles; species Pleurodeles waltl. Next base: position 1,086,773,223 of record NC_090444.1, on the reverse strand, counting down.
TCAAACCTGCCACAATCGCTTCATCTAAAAGGCGAGTCCTCTCTAACGTCCACCTACTCTGCACAGTATTCCCTTCCAAGCTTAAAGCTCACACTTACTGTTGAGTGGTCTGATAAATGCACTCCAACATGGGAAACCTTTTCAATACTTTCTCTCAACCTCCCATCAACTAACACATAATGAATCCTAGATTGATGTCTATACTTCTTATTGTTATATGTGTATCTCCGCCTAGATCCCATCCTATCCCTCCAAATATCATGCAACCTAAAATGGGACATCATATTAATCACCTGAGATTGCATCTTTTCATTCGTTTTTAACCTATTCCCTTTTGACCTATCTAGATCATAGTTTAGGACTGTATTAAAGTCACCTGCCCAAATGATAGGTTCTGTATATTGTAGCAGATACTGGTACAAATCTCGCTGGGGCTAAACATCATCCCTGCTCGGACCATAATACCCCACTAAAATAAACACCTGATTAAAAGCCCACAGCTTCCCTATTGCCCACCTACCGGCTTTGTCTACTGATCCTTCCTGGAAAGAAATATCTGGATGATTTTCAACTATTATAGTTACCCCTTTACTACCTCCGGCCTGTGTGGAGCTTAACATATGTTGGATCCATCTGTGGGGTTAGATAAGTGCGTTTCCTGCAAGATGATTAACGTTGCTTGGACATCCCTAAAATACTGTATTATCCTATTCTTCCTACCCCTCACCCTTAAACTATTAACATTCCAAGATAGCAGCCTCAGTTCAATACCCTTCATCCCCATTTCTAACTGCCCACATACTCTGCCCAGCACCTCCTAAGATTCATAAAGAGAAGAAAAAAAACAATTATATCAAATACGCATAAATGAGGACCAACATTTTTTCTTTTTTCCCCATGCTCCCCACCCAGTGCACACCGCCCCCCCACAATCCCTCATCCCCACCTCCTCTCCCCTGAGAGAACCCACCCTATCTCCTCACTAGGCTATGCCGCCCTAGGAGACTCCTTCCAGTCCTAAAATCAGCATAAACAAAATAAGACAACGTACTTCTTAACCCACTGACTGATAATCTTTGTCCATTGACTTGATCAGACCATCTACTTTTCTGACATACCTAAAGGTATACATTTTATTATTTGCCATCACTGTCAAGGACGCAGGGAATTTCTATTGGGCCGTGGCCCTCAACCGCTTCAAAACCTCATTCTTTTCCCTAGCTCCCATTGTTTGTTTAATGTCACAATAGATAGATCAGATCTGATCTCAAAATTAATACCCTCAGCTGTTAGGGTATTTTTCTTTAATGCCGCCATAGCTGGTATCTTGTTAAATTTTTCAGGATGTTTCAATAACTGTGCGGTGCAGGCATTTGTTTGAAAATCTATTTGCCAAAATAGCACCATTGGCTGGTCAGCGTTTTGGTTTTATTTTTTTCATTATTCTAGGTGTGAGTGTGTGCTTCTACACAATCCATTCTGTAGTTTGTTGCATCTGAAAATGTTTAGTTACTTTTCAGCCTTAATGTGGGCTAGTTAGTTAATTTTACAGATATATAGGCCAAGATTTACAAAAACTTTACACCTGGTTTGTGTTACTTTTTAACACAGGTTCGGCACAAAATCCTTTTTGAGATTTACAAACCAATGAAAATTCATATTTGCATTAGTTTGTGAGAACAGTAACATAAACCAGCCCAAAATGCAGCTTTGTGTTAATTTACATCCAGGGAGCATTCCGTGAGTAGTGCATGGGTGTACCAATGGCTTTTGATGCAAATAACAATAGCAGACATGGTTTTGTGCCAAATATGAATGCCACTTGAAAGCACGCATTAAATGGAGAAATGTTTATTTTTCTCCTAACTTTTCCCAATTTGCATGTGTGTACACTGTGCAACTTTGGGTGCTGCACTGCGTGTGAGACAGGTATGTAAATCTAGGTCACAGTGTGTTGTAGATGGCCATGATTGTTGGACCTGTTATCTGTGTATCAGTAAACCATAATCAATGATGGCAATGGTTAAGAAGGCTTTAGGAAGGAACATGCAAAACCAAAACACCCCCACACACAAAAGTAAACTAGTTATTTTTCACAAATATATGTTCAAAGTTACCACTGACAAAAAGTTCCAAAAACAGTTGTAAATGTATTTCAGCCCAGCCATGGTGTAGCCAGTCTTGAATTATATCTAACATCACCCATTGCCACTCACAGGTAGTGCAACAAGCTGCCATAGAACACAGTGGAGACAGGAACTTAAAATAACAGCCCACAGGGAATAGTGTTAAAATAAACAAAATTACTTCCAGTTTAAAAATTTTTAATTTTGTACATTTAAAAAAAATCTATAACGATAAATTTTTCATGTTATTTCAAAAACTAATAAATAAAGCTATTTTGATATTTAAACTCTGTGCTAAATATTGTTTAGCATTTAACCAAAGTATTTGCATAACGTTTAATGCATTTTAATGCATGTTCAGTAAAAAAATGTATTCTTTAGGGATAGCTAATTAATACACATTTAATAAGAATTTCATATTAATATTTTTTCAAAAATGAACTCTTTTTTTATGTTTAATGAACTTTATTAAGTTTTCCTATAATCCACCTTAGGGAGTTCTCAGTCCTGGTGACTAAAAGCATTGTCTACATACGACACATTTATGGAAGAAACTTGTAAATCATATTCTAGGAGGCTCCACCAGGAGGTGAAGACATGTAAGTCTGCAACTCATAGTAATTATACACTCAAGTGTAAAGTTACTTTCAGTTACAACAGTCCCTTTACACATGCATAAATCTACAGATCAGAGTTTGGATCGTTTTGTTGCTGTTTGTGGTCCTGTTTTATGGTCTGCTCAGCCGGTTCTTACTATTGATTTCCCTGATAATAAAACCAATATTGGCCGCAGCAAGCTTAAATCCATGCAGTCTTCCATACCTTGAAATATACTTATACAGCATGTCATTACAAATTCCAAACTGTCTCAATTTGAAAACAAGGGCCACTTTATTTAGCTATGTAATTCACTAATTGGATCACTTTTAGGCCCTGATTTAAGAGGGCCTAACTCCTCCTTCTGCCACATTAGCATATTTTTTTCACACTAATGTGGCCCAACGAGGCCAGATTCTTTGCACTATATTTACAACGTGGCACAATGCATGCATTGTGCCACTTAAAACCCCTTCCGCCACATTATGCCTGTGCCACCATTGGGGGGGTGGGGAAATGGTGCAAAGAAATCTAAAAGATTTCTTTGTGTCAGTTCTTTTTACATTGTTAACTGCTGCTCAGAGCAGGCGTTAAAAGGGGGCACACCATTGGTTACAGTGGGCCCCTATATAGTGTTCAGGGTTAGCCTCAAAATGTTGGTGCTAACCCTGAACAGTACATCAATAGCATGAAAAATTCTAACATCGTTGCCCCATACCCTGCACCGTGAATTGCCATATTTTAAATACAGCGCAGACATGATGGCTGTAGGGCAACGCTAAGGGGTGCAAGGAAAGTGGCGCTGCACTGGGTGCAGCACCACTTTTCATAAATCTGCCCTTAGATTGATACACTTGCTTATTTCAGTCCCAGTATGACCCTGCATGTACAGATACCTTTGTGAATAGAACCCTTTGACTCTATTGGAGCAGATTTAATAGCCCCTAGCAGCACCAGAGTGTCACTTTTCGTGATGCTCTGATGATGCTAACCACTGCTCCATATTTACAAGGAGGTGTAACACCACTTTTTTTGGCGGTATGCCTCCTTGTAAATATGGGCTCCTTTGACGCAGTTTTCTGTATCAGAGGGTCGTGCAATGGGTGTTGCAGTGGGCGTTCCACCAATACACCCATTGCTTTTGACGCTGCCTCAGATTTACGAGAGATCATAAATCTGTGGCTGCGCTAAAAACTAACCACCCCAGCGGTGGCGTTAGCATGGCAAAACGAGGAGGAATGCTAATATCCCTCCTCGTTTTTGGCTTTTCTATGTGTGCTGCATTGTGCAGCACACATAGAAGAAACAAAGGGGCATATTTATACTCTGTTTGCGCCGGATTTGCGTTGTTTTTTTTTACGCAAATCCGACGCAAAACTAACTCCATATTTATACTTTGGCGTTAGACCGTCTAGCGCCAAAGATCTTGGAGTTTGCGTCATTTTTTAGCGTGGACACCTTCCTTGCGTTAATGATATGCAAGGTAGGCGTTCCCTTCTAAAAAATGACTCCGAGGCATGTGCGCCGTATTTACACTCCCGGGCAAAAAGGACGCCCGGGAGTGGGCGGGTCCAAAAAAATGACGTCCAGCCGCTTTAGCGTAATTTTTTAACGCCTGGTCAGGGCAGGCGTTAAGGTACCTGTGGGCTCGGAAGGAGCCCAGAGGTGCCCTCCCATGCCCCAGGGACACTCCTTGCCACCCTTGCCCACCCCAGGAGGATGCCCAAGGATGGAGGGACCCATCCCAGGGAACTTAAGGTAAGTTCAGTTAAGTTTTTTTTTTTTTTTTGGGTGGCATGGGGGGCCTGATTTGTGCCCCCCTACATGCCACTATGCCCAATGACCATGCCCAGGGGACATAAGTCCCCTGGGCATGGCCATTGGGCAAGGGGGCATGACACCTGTCTTTGCTAAGACAGAAGTCATTTAAATGGGGGTTGGGAGTCAAAAAAAATGGCGCTAATCGGGTTGAGGCGAAAATTTTGCCTCAGCCTGACTTGCCCCATTTTTTGACGCCCAAGCTCCATTTTCCCCTACGCCGGCGCTGCCTGGTGTAAGTCATTTTTTTTTACGCACACCAGGCAGCTCCGCCGGCTAACGTCATTCCATAAATAAGGCGCCCGCATGGCGCTTTGGAATGGCGTTAGCCGGAGTTAAATTTTTTGACGCACAACTGCGTTGGCGCAGTTGTGCGCCAAAAAGTATAAATACGGGCCAAAATGCCTTAGATGATTGTTTATGTGTAGGAAGGTGTCCCTTTCTGCACATAAACAATTATTCCAAAATGACGCTTTGGTACTTCTATGTGTGCTGCATTTTACAGCACACATAGAAGTGCCAAATCGCCATTATAGATTGTTTAAGTGCAGGAAGGCACACTTTCCTGCACATAAACAATCTATCACCTCAACGCAGACACCCTTGCACTATGGTGCAAGGATGCCTATGTTGGCTCAACCAGCTTATTTCAGCACCAGTGTAGGAGAAAATGCAGGTGTGCGCCATATTCCTTTAAATACGGCGCATCTCTGCATTTCAAAACTGGTGCAGCGCGGCACTGCTATTTTTCCATAAATCAGGACCTATTATGTTTTATAATAGTTGATCTTTGAGCGTTTTTAGGTGTGATGTTTATCCGGCTATTTGCTAGAATGTAGCTTGTCACCATTTGGGTTTGTGTTTCGAGTTATAAAAGCTAATTTCCATGATTTCAACACAATTCGCAACGATCGCTTAACTTGTCTGTCATATTAAACCAAAAGCTTTGTATACCAATTGTTTTTTGTCTAGGGTTTAGGTCAATACTTCTAATTCTTCGATGAATCAATGGATTCCCCGGCACTCAGTGAGTACATAATATCAGCTCCTACGCAGGAAAGACCAGATACATTTTGAAAAATTAGCGTAATCAATATTACTGCACTTCCATTTAATTTTCATGTTTGTTGCACACAGGAGCACAGTTTGGGATTCAAATCTGTGTTAAAAATATAAATATATGTAAAGGTATTCTTTTCAGTTTTTGATGTAAACCTTTGATTCCTTTTCACAGAACTCAACCTTGCGAGCGTGCAGTTGTAATTATTCCCCTATTGGGATTTCCCAGAGCATAGCTGTATTCCTAATTTTGGACTGAAATGATACTGGTAAACAAATGTCGAACGAGGTTGAGCACATTTGCTGCATACTTATCCACTCTTGCTATGCAGAGAGAAAATCATGCTATTCACCTTCAGTGATCACTAAGTAAATACCTCTAAATGGGCCTATCTGCAAAGTTTGCCATTTAGTAACCTTTTTAATTAGTTAAAGGATGCCTGGAGGATGACAGTTTATAGTTATTTCTAAGGATTAACCTCATTAAAGAAGAAAGACTGGATGTATTTTTTCTACCAAGACAACAAAAGAAATGTGCAGATTTATCAACACTTTCTGCTTCTGTAAAGTAAGAAAAAGCGAAGCAAACCAGCCCCAAGTTTTGATAAGTTATTACTTTCCAGTGCCAAATGTTTTAGTAGTGAAGAATTGCCCTTAAAGTAACTCAATTATATTTTTGTGCTGCTTTGTTCTACTTTACTTTGAGGGGGTATTCCATGGCTGGTACATGGGTGTCCCCACTCTACCAACCATTGGGGCCATATTTACAAGCCCCTAGCCCCACCAGAGCGCCACTTTTGGTACCCTCCGGTGGCACTGTGCACTGTGCCATAATTACAAGATGGTGGTAAGCCACTTTGTGTGGCTTAATGCCACCTTGTAAATACGGCCCCTGAACACGCAGCACTTTGTGCAGAAGGGGCGTACAATGATGAGTGTTGCTGTTGGCTTTCCACAGCAAAACCCCTTGCATTTTGATGCTGCCCCAGATTTATGACATTTCATAAACCTGAGGCATCGTCAAAATCTAACGCCACCCTAATTGTGGTATTAGCATTGGGCAACGAGAAGAAATGCTTTCATTTCTCCTCATTTTTTGCTCTTTTGATGTGTGCAGCACCATAAAAGAAGCCAATCCCCATTAAAGATTGGTTTTGAGTTGGAAAGTGTCCCTTCCTGTACAAAAACAATCTCCCCCACAATACGGCCATCCTTGCCCTATTGCGCCAGGGTGGCTTTTTTGGTGCTCAGCAGCTAATTTATCACTGGCGCAGGGAGAAACACAGGAATGGGTTGTGTTCTTCTACACAAAGCGCATTCTTGTATTTTAGAAGTGATGCAGCGTGGCGCTGCCAATTTTGGCGCTGCGCCACTTCCAGTAAATATGCCCCATGTTTTTCACCCAAAGCCATGGGTACTTAAATTTGAAGGGAGGGCTTGCTCCAACAATTAAGATATCTGTGAGGCAAGGCTTAAGAAAGATAAATATTTTCATTTCTCCTAACGTTTCATGAACCACATGTGCTCTGCATTTTACAGCAAACAGCTGTTGTGTGAGACATTTTAAACTTAGACTAATAATAGTAGTTTTTAATCTACAGCTGACTTCTGCCCCACAAACCTTTTTGCACTGAAGTTATTAATTCTGCTCCCACTGAAGTAATAAATATTACACTCTCATTAACTATGGCCCTAGCGATGCGGAAAATATTCCCACTCATCCCTCTGCTAGAAAACACAAGGCAGCCCCCAACTCCTTTAGTCACTGTTGGCCTCTCTAACCCTTGCCTTTGAAATTCTTAAGAGACATGTCAAGGCTCAAAGAACAGAGGCCCGATTTTAAGAATAGTGGCACTGTGTCCAAAGCAGTGCCACTTTTCTTGCACCCCTTAGCACCCCCATACCTCCACCACGTGTGCACTGTATTTAATAAACAGCACACCATGGTGCAGGGTAGGTGCAATAGCATCAACATTTTTAACAATATTGATGCACTGTGCAGGATTAGCACCAGAATTGTGGCGCTAATCCTGCAGAGTACATAGGGGCCCACTGAAAACAATGGTATGCCCCCTTTTTTACGTGTGCACTGTGCAGGGGTTAAAAATAGCCGCACAAAGTGGTGCAGTGGAATATCTTAGATTCCACTGCGCCATTTTTACAGTCCCCCTAATGGGGGAGCTCAGCCCTTGCATACATTATGCCTGGTGCAGGCATAATGTGGCGCAGGGGTTACAATGTGATGCAATGCATACATTGTGCCACTTTGTAAATCTGGCGTGGTGAATTTGGCCTCCTTGAGCCATATTGGCATAACAATAAATTAAACTAATGTGGTGCAAGGAGGTGCTCGGCCAGAATTCCTTAAAGCTAAGAAGCTAATAGATATCACTCAATCTGTTTACTGGTCCCACCGTGGTGAGGAAACATCCCTACTGGCTGTCACAGAGGATCTTAGAGCACTCCCAGATCACAAGAATTCAGCACCCTTGAGCTTTTCAGATCTTTCAGCAACATTAAATAGGGTCTATCATTTGATCCTATTGCACTATCTTCATAACAAGGGTATTTGTAAATCTTCCCTGAAATGTCTACAATCATTCCTTTCTGAAGGTAGCACTCATACTCACGTCCTTTCACATCCACCTCCGACTGTAGAACAAAGGGTACCATAAGGCCAAATTTGAGTCTTACAATTTTTAATATTCACATAGCACACCTTGCATCGTTTGTACAACGGTATGATTTCTAAAACATATTCTATGCAGACGATATGCAGCTTGCTCTGGCTATAGCAGCCAATTGGAAGAGAACTTCTGTCATTGTCTTTCAGCAGTAGCCGGATGAATAACAACTGTCTTCACCTTAATGTGACGAGACGGTGACCCTGCTGTAAAGGAAGCAGCCATCTGTTTGGTCTCTGATTTGGAGACCAATGTAGCTAGGGCAGCGTTCCCAATCTTTGGTACCAACCAGGGATTTGGGAGATCGCTTCCATACTCAGGTTTCCTTTAAAAATCAGGTAAAATCCGTAGCACCAACCTGTTTCTCACTTGTGTGGTCGGGAAGGTTGTGTCTCTTTGTCCTATTTGCCATAAAAAAATAGTAGTCCAATCCCTCATTACTTTGAAACTGTGCCATGGTAACACGCTTTATCTTGGCCTCCCAAAGTTCATGTTCCATGGGTTACAGTTATCTCAAAATTCAGCACTTGCCTAATTCTTCATCTTCCTCTTCGGCAATCCCTATTGAAAAATCGGAAAGGGCTACATTCAATCTTGATACACAAAACAGCAGGTTCAAGGCAATGTGGTTAACCTGCAAAGCGTTGACAAACCAAGGTCTCACATACACCCAGAACTTGATTAAACCTTAAAAGCCCTCGATCACTTTAAAGCTTCTAAAGCCAGGCTAGCATCCCCCTAAAACTGAAGGACAGTCACATGGCCCGTTTGCCTTTTTGGTGCTCAAACTAGCTGCTGCTAACTTTGACTAACATATTCCAAAGATATTTAAGAAAGAAAAACGTAAATCCTAGCCCTTCTAACTAATTTGTATCTGATATTTCAGTGAATGCAACATGCTAAATTAATCTTTCAGCTTCAGGACGCCAGTTCGGATAGTAGCACACTTTATAAATCATTCATTCACTCATTCAAATTGTAACATGTAGTGTTTGAGAAGAGTATACGAAGAAGGCAATAGGGCATATTTAAGAGCCTCTAGCTTAGTGCAACCATAGCATAATTTTTTTTTTCCGCTAAGGCGGCGCTAAAGTGTTTTTTTCCCTGTTCCATATTTACAAAGTGGAGCAATGCGTGCATTGCGCCACTTTGTAAACCCTTGCGCCACATTATGCCTGAGCTAGACATAATGTATGCAAGGGGGGGAATTCTGGCACTAGGAGGCCCGCAAAAATGGCACAGTGGAATTAACAGATTTCACAGCACCATTCTTGGTGTCATTTTTAATGCCTGCTCAGAGTAGGTGTTAAAATGATGCTCCCATAGAAACCTATGGGCCTCCTTGCACGTTGCTACACTAGCGGCAACATTTTTGATGCTGGTCTAGCAATGCACCACAATTTCATCAACAATTCTGACGCTATTGTCCTAACGACCACCATGGTGCACGTTATTATATCTAGGGTGCAACCATGGTAATGTTAGGTGCCGGTAGGGGGGTGCAGAAAAAGTGGTGCATCAACTCTGTGGGCTACTTTTTCCTAAATATCAGCCAATATTTTAAAGGGGACCTGCTTGAAAATAACCAAATAATAAGATAACCGAAAGAAGAGGTTTGATGAACTTTGAGAGAAAAATTAAAACCAAGAAAGAGCCCTAGCATCCCTATTGTGGCACGGGGAACTACATGGATGGCGTATGACATATTCTAATGATAGGATGAGAACCAGGCATAAATGCATCCAGAGGTACCTTTGTAAGAGATTGTGTTCAGTGGAATAGGATGATGAAGTGTTTCTGACCATGCAGACATCACAAGAACCATAAAAAGGAAGGGATGTTTGGAGTTAATAGCAGCAGTAGGATGAATTAATCCACAAAAGAGTGCATCTTCTGTCAAGTGATCATTGTAGGAAAGTCCTCCTTTTTGCCGTGGTCACCCATAAACTTTTTGGACAGATACTGATGGTTACTGACTCTGTGTAAAGGGTATATGAAAATTAGGCTAATTATGTTTGCCACTATCAACCTACCTATAAGTCCATACGAAATGGTAGGTCATGTAGGTTTAGGGACCACAGCATAGATAATGCACCCATAGGTGCACTGCTGAGGTGACCAGCGTCATTTTAAAAACAGGCATGCCTTACTGGCTGCTTTTAAACTAAAGTTATATGCATATTCGACTTTGGAATTAAAAGTACTTCCAAAGTCTTAAACTACTTTATTTTTACATATAAGTCTCTCCTAAGGTGAGCCGTAAGTGCCCCTAGAGTTGGGTGCTATGTAACTATAAGCAGGGACCTTATAAAAATTGTTTTATAAGCCCGGGTAAAGTAAAATAGCCAGGTGGACGAGGCAGATGTTGAAACAGGATGGGGGAGAGCAGTCCAACTGGTCTTCAAAGGAGGGAAGGACATTTGGAGCAGCTCAGGAATGCTCCCATTTCCTGCAACCCCCGACAACCAGGTGCCCTCCTGATTAGATTAGGAGAGGGGTGTGTTAAGGATTTTCAGCCACACCAGTGGGTGGGCTCAGCGAGACCTAGCCTCCAAAATCTAGTTTCAGCCATGTTGGATTTTTAAAGAATGTTGATCCCTGGGATTGATTTTTGCCACACTTCCCAGGAAGTAGTCATCCAAGGGGGTAGTGGCCTGCCTGTGATTGGACAGTCACCCCCCCCGCTTCCCACTCCAGGACCAAGGATAAATATGACAGAGCTGCACCCCCTCCTCAGATTGCTACAAGGAACAATGGCAGAAGAAGAAGGACTGCCCTGCTGGACCCCTGACCTGCACCTGGATACTGCACTCTAAAGGACTGCATCAGCTGCACACTTGGGCTTCGCCCACTAAAATGATTTTGCCTGTCTTACACTGGTTAAACAAGGGACTCCCTGCTTGCTACAGGTGAAAAATAGCTAACCAGAGTACCCTGCATCAAAGCAAAAACAACAAGTGATGGACGGAATGCTGAACATTGTCAAACACTCACCCCCAGTCATAGATCTGGGTTTAATCCATCGTTCTTTTGCTCACCATGCCATCCCAGTTTGGACCCAGCCATATGCAAATCAGTCTTGACCCTGTTCCTCAAGGGAACAGTCCAGACCGAACTGCCAAGCCAGGTCCTCACTGGACCGGAAACAAGCATCCTGGGACCGGTTTCGGGGTTTCACCCCTCATCAGCCAGGCTAGCTTGAATCCAGTGGCATGGGAAGCACGGGACCCACGTCTGGGCATACCCTTCCCACTTAGGGTGACAAAGCAAAAACAACAAGTGATGAACGGAATGCTGAACATTGTCAAACACTCACCCCAAGTCATAGATCTGGGTTTAATCCATCGTTCTTTTGCTCACCATGCCACCCCAGTTTGGACCCAGCCATATGCAAATCAGTCTTGACCCTGTTCCTCTAGGGAACAGTCCAGACCGAACTGCCAAGCCAGGTCCTCACTGGACCGGAAACAAGCATCCTGGGACCGGTTTCGGGGTTTCACCCCTCATCAGCCAGGCTAGCTTGAATCCAGTGGCATGGGAAGCACGGGACCCACGTCTGGGCATACCCTTCCCACTTAGGGTGACAAAGCAAAAACAACAAGTGATGGACGGAATGCTGAACATTGTCAAACACTCACCCCCAGTCATAGATCTGGGTTTAATCCATCGTTCTTTTACTCACCATGCCACCCCAGTTTGGACCCAGCCATATGCAAATCAGTCTTGACCCTGTTCCTCAAGGGAACAGTCCAGACCGAACTGCCAAGCCAGGTCCTCACTGGACCGGAAACAAGCATCCTGGGACCGGTTTCGGGGTTTCACCCCTCATCAGCCAGGCTAGCTTGAATCTGGTGGCATGGGAAGCACGGGACCCACGTCTGGGCATACCCTTCCCACTTAGGGTGACAAAGCAAAAACAACAAGTGATGGACGGAATGCTGAACATTGTCAAACACTCACCCCCAGTCATAGATCTGGGTTTAATCCATCGTTCTTTTGCTCACCATGCCACCCCAGTTTGGACCCAGCCATATGCAAATCAGTCTTGACCCTGTTCCTCAAGGTAACAGTCCAGACCGAACTGCCAAGCCAGGTCCTCACTGGACCGGAAACAAGCATCCTGGGACCGGTTTCGGGGTTTCACCCCTCATCAGCCAGGCTAGCTTGAATCCAGTGGCATGGGAAGCACGGGACCCACGTCTGGACATACCCTTCCCACTTAGGGTGACAAAGCAAAAACAACAAGTGATGGACGGAATGCTGAACATTGTCAAACACTCACCCCCAGTCATAGATCTGGGTTTAATCCATCGTTCTTTTGCTCACCATGCCACCCCAGTTTGGACCCAGCCATATGCAAATCAGTCTTGACCCTGTTCCTCAAGGGAACAGTCCAGACCGAACTGCCAAGCCAGGTCCTCACTGGACCGGAAACAAGCATCCTGGGACCGGTTTCGGGGTTTCACCCCTCATCAGCCAGGCTAGCTTGAATCCAGTGGCATGGGAAGCACGGGACCCACGTCTGGGCATACCCTTCCCACTTAGGGTGACAAAGCAAAAACAACAAGTGATGGACGGAATGCTGAACATTGTCAAACACTCACCCCCAGTCATAGATCTGGGTTTAATCCATCGTTCTTTTGCTCACCATGCCACCCCAGTTTGGACCCTGCCATATGCAAATCAGTCTTGACCCTGTTCCTCAAGGGAACAGTCCAGACCGAACTGCCAAGCCAGGTCCTCACTGGACCGAAAACAAGCATTCTGGGACCGGTTTCGGGGTTTCACCCCTCATCAGCCAGGCTAGCTTGAATCCAGTGGCATGGGAAGCACGGGACCCACGTCTGGGCATACCCTTCCCACTTAGGGTGACAAAGCAAAAACAACAAGTGATGCACGGAATGCTGAACATTGTCAAACACTCACCCCCAGTCATAGATCTGGGTTTAATCCATCGTTCTTTTGCTCACCATGCCACCCCAGTTTGGACCCAGCCATATGCAAATCAGTCTTGACCCTGTTCCTCAAGGGAACAGTACAGACCGAACTGCCAAGCCAGGTCCTCACTGGACCGGAAACAAGCATCTTGGGACCGGTTTCGGGGTTTCACCCCTCATCAGCCAGGCTAGCTTGAATCCAGTGGCATGGGAAGCACGGGACCCACGTCTGGGCATACCCTTACCACTTAGGGTGACAAAGCAAAAACAACAAGTGATGGACGGAATTCTGAACATTGTCAAACACTCACCCCCAGTCATAGATCTGGGTTTAATCCATCGTTCTTTTGCTCACCATGCCACCCCAGTTTGGACCCAGCCATATGCAAATCAGTCTTGACCCTGTTCCTCAAGGGAACAGTCCAGACCGAACTGCCAAGCCAGGTCCTCACTGGACCGGAAACAAGCATCCTGGGACCGGTTTCGGGGTTTCACCCCTCATCAGCCAGGCTAGCTTGAAACGAGTGGCATGGGAAGCACGGGACGCACGTCTGGGCATACCCTTCCCACTTAGGGTGACAAAGCAAAAACAACAAGTGATGGACGGAATGCTGAACATTGTCAAACACTCACCCCCAGTCATAGATCTGGGTTTAATCCATCGTTCTTTTGCTCACCATGCCACCCCAGTTTGGACCCAGCCATATGCAAATCAGTCTTGACCCTGTTCCTCAAGGGAACAGTTCAGACCGAACTGCCAAGCCAGGTCCTCACTGGACCGGAAACAAGCATCCTGGGACCGGTTTCGGGGTTTCACCCCTCATCAGCCAGGCTAGCTTGAATCCAGTGGCATGGGAAGCACGGGACCCACGTCTGGGCATACCCTTCCCACTTAGGGTGACAAAGCAAAAACAACAAGTGATGGACGGAATGCTGAACATTGTCAAACACTCACCCCCAGTCATAGATCTGGGTTTAATCCATCGTTCTTTTGCTCACCATGCCACCCCAGTTTGGACCCAGCCATATGCAAATCAGTCTTGACCCTGTTCCTCAAGGGAACAGTCCAGACCTAACTGCCAAGCCAGGTCCTCACTGGACCGGAAACAAGCATCCTGGGACCGGTTTCGGGGTTTCACCCCTCATCAACCAGGCTAGCTTGAATCCAGTGGCATGGGAAGCACGGGACCCAAGTCTGGGCATACCCTTCCCACTTAGGGTGACAAAGCAAAAACAACAAGTGATGGACAGAATGCTGAACATTGTCAAACACTAACCCCCAGTCATAGATCTGGGTTTAATCCATCGTTCTTTTGCTCACCATGCCACCCCAGTTTGGACCCAGCCATATGCAAATCAGTCTTGACCCTGTTCCTCAAGGGAACAGTCCAGACCGAACTGCCAAGCCAGGTCCTCACTGGACCGGAAACAAGCATCCTGGGACCGGTTTCGGGGTTTCACCCCTCATCAGCCAGGCTAGCTTGAATCCAGTGGCATGGGAAGCACGGGACCCACGCCTGGGCATACCCTTCCCACTTAGGGTGACAAAGCAAAAACAACAAGTGATGGACGGAATGCTGAACATTGTCAAACACTCACCCCCAGTCATAGATCTGGGTTTAATCCATCGTTCTTTTGCTCACCATGCCACCCCAGTTTGGACCCAGCCATATGCAAATCAGTCTTGACCCTGTTCCTCAAGGGAACAGTCCAGACCGAACTGCCAAGCCAGGTCCTCACTGGACCGGAAACAAGCATCCTGGGACCGGTTTCGGGGTTTCACCCCTCATCAGCCAGGCTAGCTTGAATCCAGTGGCATGGGAAGCACGGGACCCACGTCTGGGCATACCCTTCCCACTTAGGGTGACAAAGCAAAAACAACAAGTGATGGACGGAATGCTGAACATTGTCAAACACTCACCCCCAGTCATAGATCTGGGTTTAATCCATCGTTCTTTTGCTCACCATGCCACCCCAGTTTGGACCCAGTCATATGCAAATCAGTCTTGACCCTGTTCCTCAAGGGAACAGTCCAGACCGAACTGCCAAGCCAGGTCCTCACTGGACCGGAAACAAGCATCCTGGGACCGGTTTCGGGGTTTCACCCCTCATCAGCCAGGCTAGCTTGAATCCAGTGGCATGGGAAGCACGGGACCCACGTCTGGGCATACCCTTCCCACTTAGGGTGACAAAGCAAAAACAACAAGTGATGGACGGAATGCTGAACATTGTCAAACACTCACCCCCAGTCATAGATCTGGGTTTAATCCATCGTTCTTTTGCTCACCATGCCACCCCAGTTTGGACCCAGCCATATGCAAATCAGTCTTGACCCTGTTCCTCAAGGGAACAGTCCAGACCGAACTGCCAAGCCAGGTCCTCACTGGACCGGAAACAAGCATCCTGGGACCGGTTTCGGGGTTTCACCCCTCATCAGCCAGGCTAGCTTGAATCCAGTGGCATGGGAAGCACGGGACCCACGTCTGGGCATACCCTTCCCACTTAGGGTGACAAAGCAAAAACAACAAGTGATGGACGGAATGCTGAACATTGTCAAACACTCACCCCCAGTCATAGATCTGGGTTTAATCCATCGTTCTTTTGCTCACCATGCCACCCCAGTTTGGACCCAGCCATATGCAAATCAGTCTTGACCCTGTTCCTCAAGGGAACAGTCCAGACCGAACTGCCAAGCCAGGTTCTCACTGGACCGGAAACAAGCATCCTGGGACCGGTTTCGGGGTTTCACCCCTCATCAGCCAGGCTAGCTTGAATCCAGTGGCATGGGAAGCACGGGACCCACGTCTGGGCATACCCTTCCCACTTAGGGTGACAAAGCAAAAACAACAAGTGATGGACGGAATGCTGAACATTGTCAAACACTCACCCCCAGTCATAGATCTGGGTTTAATCCATCGTTCTTTTGCTCACCATGCCACCCCAGTTTGGACCCAGCCATATGCAAATCAGTCTTGACCCTGTTCCTCAAGGGAACAGTCCAGACCTAACTGCCAAGCCAGGTCCTCACTGGACCGGAAACAAGCATCCTGGGACCGGTTTCGGGGTTTCACCCCTCATCAACCAGGCTAGCTTGAATCCAGTGGCATGGGAAGCACGGGACCCAAGTCTGGGCATACCCTTCCCACTTAGGGTGACAAAGCAAAAACAACAAGTGATGGACAGAATGCTGAACATTGTCAAACACTAACCCCCAGTCATAGATCTGGGTTTAATCCATCGTTCTTTTGCTCACCATGCCACCCCAGTTTGGACCCAGCCATATGCAAATCAGTCTTGACCCTGTTCCTCAAGGGAACAGTCCAGACCGAACTGCCAAGCCAGGTCCTCACTGGACCGGAAACAAGCATCCTGGGACCGGTTTCGGGGTTTCACCCCTCATCAGCCAGGCTAGCTTGAATCCAGTGGCATGGGAAGCACGGGACCCACGCCTGGGCATACCCTTCCCACTTAGGGTGACAAAGCAAAAACAACAAGTGATGGACGGAATGCTGAACATTGTCAAACACTCACCCCCAGTCATAGATCTGGGTTTAATCCATCGTTCTTTTGCTCACCATGCCACCCCAGTTTGGACCCAGCCATATGCAAATCAGTCTTGACCCTGTTCCTCAAGGGAACAGTCCAGACCGAACTGCCAAGCCAGGTCCTCACTGGACCGGAAACAAGCATCCTGGGACCGGTTTCGGGGTTTCACCCCTCATCAGCCAGGCTAGCTTGAATCCAGTGGCATGGGAAGCACGGGACCCACGTCTGGGCATACCCTTCCCACTTAGGGTGACAAAGCAAAAACAACAAGTGATGGACGGAATGCTGAACATTGTCAAACACTCACCCCCAGTCATAGATCTGGGTTTAATCCATCGTTCTTTTGCTCACCATGCCACCCCAGTTTGGACCCAGCCATATGCAAATCAGTCTTGACCCTGTTCCTCAAGGGAACAGTCCAGACCGAACTGCCAAGCCAGGTCCTCACTGGACCGGAAACAAGCATCCTGGGACCGGTTTCGGGGTTTCACCCCTCATCAGCCAGGCTAGCTTGAATCCAGTGGCATGGGAAGCACGGGACCCACGTCTGGGCATACCCTTCCCACTTAGGGTGACAAAGCAAAAACAACAAGTGATGGACGGAATGCTGAACATTGTCAAACACTCACCCCCAGTCATAGATCTGGGTTTAATCCATCGTTCTTTTGCTCACCATGCCACCCCAGTTTGGACCCAGCCATATGCAAATCAGTCTTGACCCTGTTCCTCAAGGGAACAGTCCAGACCGAACTGCCAAGCCAGGTCCTCACTGGACCGGAAACAAGCATCCTTGGACCGGTTTCGTGGTTTCACCCCTCATCAGCCAGGCTAGCTTGAATCCAGTGGCATGGGAAGCACGGGACCCACGTCTGGGCATACCCTTCCCACTTAGGGTGACAAAGCAAAAACAACAAGTGATGGACGGAATGCTGAACATTGTCAAACACTCACCCCCAGTCATAGATCTGGGTTTAATCCATCGTTCTTTTGCTCACCATGCCACCCCAGTTTGGACCCAGTCATATGCAAATCAGTCTTGACCCTGTTCCTCAAGGGAACAGTCCAGACCGAACTGCCAAGCCAGGTCCTCACTGGACCGGAAACAAGCATCCTGGGACCGGTTTCGGGGTTTCACCCCTCATCAGCCAGGCTAGCTTGAATCCAGTGGCATGGGAAGCATGGGACCCACGTCTGGGCATACCCTTCCCACTTAGGGTGACAAAGCAAAAACAACAAGTGATGGACGGAATGCTGAACATTGTCAAACACTCACCCCCAGTCATAGATCTGGGTTTAATCCATCGTTCTTTTGCTCACCATGCCACCCCAGTTTGGACCCAGCCATATGCAAATCAGTCTTGACCCTGTTCCTCAAGGGAACAGTCCAGACCGAACTGCCAAGCCAGGTCCTCACTGGACCGGAAACAAGCATCCTGGGACCGGTTTCGGGGTTTCACCCCTCATCAGCCAGGCTAGCTTGAATCCAGTGGCATGGGAAGCACGGGACCCACGTCTGGGCATACCCTTCCCACTTAGGGTGACAAAGCAAAAACAACAAGTGATGGACGGAATGCTGAACATTGTCAAACACTCACCCCCAGTCATAGATCTGGGTTTAATCCATCGTTCTTTTGCTCACCATGCCACCCCAGTTTGGACCCAGCCATATGCAAATCAGTCTTGACCCTGTTCCTCAAGGGAACAGTCCAGACCGAACTGCCAAGCCAGGTTCTCACTGGACCGGAAACAAGCATCCTGGGACCGGTTTCGGGGTTTCACCCCTCATCAGCCAGGCTAGCTTGAATCCAGTGGCATGGGAAGCACAGGACCCACGTCTGGGCGTACCCTTCCCACTTAGGGTGACAAAGCAAAAACAACAAGTGATGGACGGAATGCTGAACATTGTCAAACACTCACCCCCAGTCATAGATCTGGGTTTAATCCATCGTTCTTTTGCTCACCATGCCACCCCAGTTTGGACCCAGCCATATGCAAATCAGTCTTGACCCTGTTCCTCAAGGGAACAGTCCAGACCGAACTGCCAAGCCAGGTCCTCACTGGACCGGAAACAAGCATCCTTGGACCGGTTTCGGGGTTTCACCCCTCATCAGCCAGGCTAGCTTGAATCCAGTGGTATGGGAAGCACGGGACCCACGTCTGGGCATACCCTTCCCACTTAGGGTGACAAAGCAAAAACAACAAGTGATGGACGGAATGCTGAACATTGTCAAACACTCACCCCCAGTCATAGATCTGGGTTTAATCCATCGTTCTTTTGCTCACCATGCCACCCCAGTTTGGACCCAGTCATATGCAAATCAGTCTTGACCCTGTTCCTCAAGGGAACAGTCCAGACCGAACTGCCAAGCCAGGTCCTCACTGGACCGGAAACAAGCATCCTGGGACCGGTTTCGGGGTTTCACCCCTCATCAGCCAGGCTAGCTTGAATCCAGTGGCATGGGAAGCACGGGACCCACGTCTGGGCATACCCTTCCCACTTAGGGTGACAAAGCAAAAACAACAAGTGATGGACGGAATGCTGAACATTGTCAAACACTCACCCCCAATCATAGATCTGGGTTTAATCCATCGTTCTTTTGCTCACCATGCCACCCCAGTTTGGACCCAGCCATATGCAAATCAGTCTTGACCCTGTTCCTCAAGGGAACAGTCCAGACCGAACTGCCAAGCCAGGTCCTCACTGGACCGGAAACAAGCATCCTGGGACCGGTTTCGGGGTTTCACCCCTCATCAGCCAGGCTAGCTTGAATCCAGTGGCATGGGAAGCACGGGACCCACGTCTGGGCATACCCTTCCCACTTAGGGTGACAAAGCAAAAACAACAAGTGATGGACGGAATGCTGAACATTGTCAAACACTCACCCCCAGTCATAGATCTGGGTTTAATCCATCGTTCTTTTGCTCACCATGCCACCCCAGTTTGGACCCAGCCATATGCAAATCAGTCTTGACCCTGTTCCTCAAGGGAACAGTCCAGACCGAACTGCCAAGCCTGGTCCTCACTGGACCGGAAACAAGCATCCTGGGACCGGTTTCTGGGTTTCACCCCTCATCAGCCAGGCTAGCTTGAATCCAGTGGCATGGGAAGCACGGGACCCACGTCTGGGCATACCCTTCCCACTTAGGGTGACAAAGCAAAAACAACAAGTGATGGACAGAATGCTGAACATTGTCAAACACTAACCCCTAGTCATAGATCTGGGTTTAATCCATCGTTCTTTTGCTCACCATGCCACCCCAGTTTGGACCCAGCCATATGCAAATCAGTCTTGACCTTGTTCCTCAAGGGAACAGTCCAGACCGAACTGCCAAGCCAGGTCCTCACTGGACCGGAAACAAGCATCCTGGGACCGGTTTTGGGGTTTCACCCCTCATCAGCCAGGCTAGCTTGAATCCAGTGGCATGGGAAGCACGGGACCCACGTCTGGGCATACCCTTCCCACTTAGGGTGACTAAGCAAAAACAACAAGTGATGGACGGAATGCTGAACATTGTCAAACACTCACCCCCAGTCATAGATCTGGGTTTAATCCATCGTTCTTTTGCTCACCATGCCACCCCAGTTTGGACCCAGCCATATGCAAATCAGTCTTGACCCTGTTCCTCAAGGGAACAGTCCAGACCGAACTGCCAAGCCAGGTCCTCACTGGACCGGAAACAAGCATCCTGGGACCGGTTTCGGGGTTTCACCCCTCATCAGCCAGGCTAGCTTGAATCCAGTGGCATGGGAAGCACGGGACCCACGTCTGGGCATACCCTTCCCACTTAGGGTGACAAAGCAAAAACAACAAGTGATGGACGGAATGCTGAACATTGTCAAACACTCACCCCCAATCATAGATCTGGGTTTAATCCATCGTTCTTTTGCTCACCATGCCACCCCAGTTTGGACCCAGCCATATGCAAATCAGTCTTGACCCTGTTCCTCAAGGGAACAGTCCAGACCGAACTGCCAAGCCAGGTCCTCACTGGACCGGAAACAAGCATCCTGGGACCGGTTTCGGGGTTTCACCCCTCATCAGCCAGGCTAGCTTGAATCCAGTGGCATGGGAAGCACGGGACCCACGTCTGGGCATACCCTTCCCACTTAGGGTGACAAAGCAAAAACAACAAGTGATGGACAGAATGCTGAACATTGTCAAACACTAACCCCCAGTCATAGATCTGGGTTTAATCCATCGTTCTTTTGCTCACCATGCCACCCCAGTTTGGACCCAGCCATATGCAAATCAGTCTTGACCCTGTTCCTCAAGGGAACAGTCCAGACCGAACTGCCAAGCCAGGTCCTCACTGGACCGGAAACAAGCATCCTGGGACCGGTTTTGGGGTTTCACCCCTCATCAGCCAGGCTAGCTTGAATCCAGTGGCATGGGAAGCACGGGACCCACGTCTGGGCATACCCTTCCCACTTAGGGTGACAAAGCAAAAACAACAAGTGATGGACGGAATGCTGAACATTGTCAAACACTCACCCCCAGTCATAGATCTGGGTTTAATCCATCGTTCTTTTGCTCACCATGCCACCCCAGTTTGGACCCAGCCATATGCAAATCAGTCTTGACCCTGTTCCTCAAGGGAACAGTCCAGACCGAACTACCAAGCCAGGTCCTCACTGGACCGGAAACAAGCATCCTGGGACCGGTTTCGGGGTTTCACCCCTCATCAGCCAGGCTAGCTTGAATCCAGTGGCATGGGAAGCACGGGACCCACGTCTGGGCATACCCTTCCCACTTAGGGCGACAAAGCAAAAACAACAAGTGATGGACGGAATGCTGAACATTGTCAAACACTCATCCCCAGTCATAGATCTGGGTTTAATCCATCGTTCTTTTGCTCACCATGCCACCCCAGTTTGGACCCAGCCATATGCAAATCAGTCTTGACCCTGTTCCTCAAGGGAACAGTCCAGACCGAACTGCCAAGCCAGGTCCTCACTGGACCGGAAACAAGCATCCTGGGACCGGTTTCGGGGTTTCACCCCTCATCAGCCAGGCTAGCTTGAATCCAGTGGCATGGGAAGCACGGGACCCACGTCTGGGCATACCCTTCCCACTTAGGGTGACAAAGCAAAAACAACAAGTGATGGACGGAATGCTGAACATTGTCAAACACTGACCCCCAGTCATAGATCTGGGTTTAATCCATCGTTCTTTTGCTCACCATGCCACCCCAGTTTGGACCCAGCCATATGCAAATCAATCTTGACCCTGTTCCTCAAGGGAACAGTCCAGACCGAACTGCCAAGCCAGGTCCTCACTGGACCGGAAACAAGCATCCTTGGACCGGTTTCGGGGTTTCACCCCTCATCAGCCAGGCTAGCTTGAATCCAGTGGCATGGGAAGCACGGGACCAACGTCTGGGCATACCCTTCCCACTTAGGGTGACAAAGCAAAAACAACAAGTGATGGACGGAATGCTGAACATTGTCAAACACTCACCCCCAGTCATAGATCTGGGTTTAATCCATCGTTCTTTTGCTCACCATGCCACCCCAGTTTGGACCCAGCCATATGCAAATCAGTCTTGACCCTGTTCCTCAAGGGAACAGTCCAGACCGAACTGCCAAGCCAGGTCCTCACTGGACCGGAAACAAGCATCCTGGGACCGGTTTCGGGGTTTCACCCCTCATCAGCCAGGCTAGCTTGAATCCAGTGGCATGGGAAGCACGGGACCCACGTCTGGGCATACCCTTCCCACTTAGGGTGACAAAGCAAAAACAACAAGTGATGGACGGAATGCTGAACATTGTTAAACACTCACCCCCAGTCATAGATCGGGGTTTAATCCATCGTTCTTTTGCTCACCATGCCACCCCAGTTTGGACCCAGCCATATGCAAATCAGTCTTGACCCTGTTCCTCAAGGGAACAGTCCAGACCGAACTGCCAAGCCAGGTCCTCACTGGACCGGAAACAAGCATCCTGGGACCGGTTTCGGGGTTTCACCCCTCATCAGCCAGGCTAGCTTGAATCCAGTGGCATGGGAAGCACGGGACCCACGTCTGGGCATACCCTTCCCACTTAGGGTGACAAAGCAAAAACAACAAGTGATGGACGGAATGCTGAACATTGTTAAACACTCACCCCCAGTCATAGATCGGGGTTTAATCCATCGTTCTTTTGCTCACCATGCCACCCCAGTTTGGACCCAGCCATATGCAAATCAGTCTTGACCCTGTTCCTCAAGGGAACAGTCCAGACCGAACTGCCAAGCCAGGTCCTCACTGGACCGGAAACAAGCATCCTGGGACCGGTTTCGGGGTTTCACCCCTCATCAGCCAGGCTAGCTTGAATCCAGTGGCATGGGAAGCACGGGACCCACGTCTGGGCATACCCTTCCCACTTAGGGTGACAAAGCAAAAACAACAAGTGATGGACGGAATGCTGAACATTGTCAAACACTCACCCCCAGTCATAGATCTGGGTTTAATCCATCGTTCTTTTGCTCACCATGCCACCCCAGTTTGGACCCAGCCATATGCAAATCAGTCTTGACCCTGTTCCTCATGGGAACAGTCCAGACCGAACTGCCAAGCCAGGTCCTCACTGGACCGGAAACAAGCATCCTGGGACCGGTTTCGGGGTTTCACCCCTCATCAGCCAGGCTAGCTTGAATCCAGTGGCATGGGAAGCACGGGACCCACGTCTGGGCATACCCTTCCCACTTAGGGCGACAAAGCAAAAACAACAAGTGATGGACGGAATGCTGAACATTGTCAAACACTCACCCCCAGTCATAGATCTGGGTTTAATCCATCGTTCTTTTGCTCACCATGCCACCCCAGTTTGGACCCAGCCATATGCAAATCAGTCTTGACCCTGTTCCTCAAGGGAACAGTCCAGACCGAACTGCCAAGCCAGGTCCTCACTGGACCGGAAACAAGCATCCTGGGACCGGTTTCGGGGTTTCACCCCTCATCAGCCAGGCTAGCTTGAATCCAGTGGCATGGGAAGCACGGGACCCACGTCTGGGCATACCCTTCCCACTTAGGGCGACAAAGCAAAAACAACAAGTGATGGACGGAATGCTGAACATTGTCAAACACTCACCCCCAGTCATAGATCTGGGTTTAATCCATCGTTCTTTTGCTCAACATGCCACCCCAGTTTGGACCCAGCCATATGCAAATCAGTCTTGACCCTGTTCCTCAAGGGAACAGTCCAGACTGAACTGCCAAGCCATGTCCTCACTGGACCGGAAACAAGCATCCTGGGACTGGTTTCGGGGTTTCACCCCTCATCAGCCAGGCTAGCTTGAATCCAGTGGCATGGGAAGCACGGGACCCACGTCTGGGCATACCCTTCCCACTTAGGGCGACAAAGCAAAAACAACAAGTGATGGACGGAATGCTGAACATTGTCAAACACTCATCCCCAGTCATAGATCTGGGTTTAATCCATCGTTCTTTTGCTCACCATGCCACCCCAGTTTGGACCCAGCCATATGCAAATCAGTCTTGACCCTGTTCCTCAAGGGAACAGTCCAGACCGAACTGCCAAGCCAGGTCCTCACTGGACCGGAAACAAGCATCCTGGGACCGGTTTCGGGGTTTCACCCCTCATCAGCCAGGCTAGCTTGAATCGAGTGGCATGGGAAGCACGGGACCCACGTCTGGGCATACCCTTCCCACTTAGGGTGACTAAGCAAAAACAACAAGTGATGGACGGAATGCTGAACATTGTCAAACACTCACCCCCAGTCATAGATCTGGGTTTAATCCATCGTTCTTTTGCTCACCATGCCACCCCAGTTTGGACCCAGCCATATGCAAATCAGTCTTGACCATGTTCCTCAAGGGAACAGTCCAGACCGAACTGCCATGCCAGGTCCTCACTTGACCGGAAACAAGCATCCTGGGACCAGTTTCGGGGTTTCACCCCTCATCAGCCAGGCTAGCTTGAATCCAGTGGCATGGGAAGCACGGGACCCACGTCTGGGCATACCCTTCCCACTTAGGGTGACAAAGCAAAAACAACAAGTGATGGACGGAATGCTGAACATTGTCAAACACTCACCCCCAGTCATAGATCTGGGTTTAATCCATTGTTCTTTTGCTCACCATGCCACCCCAGTTTGGACCCAGCCATATGCAAATCAGTCTTGACCCTGTTCCTCAAGGGAACAGTCCAGACCGAACTGCCAAGCCAGGTCCTCACTGGACCGGAAACAAGCATCCTGGGACCGGTTTCGGGGTTTCACCCCTCATCAGCCAGGCTAGCTTGAATCCAGTGGCATGGGAAGCACGGGACCCACGTCTGGGCATACCCTTCCCACTTAGGGTGACAAAGCAAAAACAACAAGTGATGGACGGAATGCTGAACATTGTCAAACACTCACCCCCAGTCATAGATCTGGGTTTAATCCATTGTTCTTTTGCTCACCATGCCATCCCAGTTTGGACCCAGCCATATGCAAATCAGTCTTGACCCTGTTCCTCATGGGAACAGTCCAGACCGATCTGCCAAGCCAGGTCCTCACTGGACCGGAAACAAGCATCCTGGGACCGGTTTCGGGGTTTCACCCCTCATCAGCCAGGCTAGCTTGAATCCAGTGGCATGGGAAGCACAGGACCCACGTCTGGGCGTACCCTTCCCACTTAGGGTGACAAAGCAAAAACAACAAGTGATGGACGGAATGCTGAACATTGTCAAACACTCACCCCCAGTCATAGATCTGGGTTTAATCCATTGTTCTTTTGCTCACCATGCCACCCTAGTTTGGACCCAGCCATATGCAAATCAGTCTTGACCCTGTTCCTCAAGGGAACAGTCCAGACCGAACTGCCAAGCCAGGTCCTCACTGGACCGGAAACAAGCATCCTGGGACCGGTTTCGGGGTTTCACCCCTCATCAGCCAGGCTAGCTTGAATCCAGTGGCATGGGAAGCACGGGACCCACGTCTGGGCATACCCTTCCCACTTAGGGTGACAAAGCAAAAACAACAAGTGATGGACGGAATGCTGAACATTGTCAAACACTCACCCCCAGTCATAGATCTGGGTTTAATCCATTGTTCTTTTGCTCACCATGCCACCCCAGTTTGGACCCAGCCATATGCAAATCAGTCTTGACCCTGTTCCTCATGGGAACAGTCCAGACCGATCTGCCAAGCCAGGTCCTCACTGGACCGGAAACAAGCATCCTGGGACCGGTTTCGGGGTTTCACCCCTCATCAGCCAGGCTAGCTTGAATCCAGTGGCATGGGAAGCACAGGACCCACGTCTGGGCGTACCCTTCCCACTTAGGGTGACAAAGCAAAAACAACAAGTGATGGACGGAATGCTGAACATTGTCAAACACTCACCCCCAGTCATAGATCTGGGTTTAATCCATCGTTCTTTTGCTCACCATGCCACCCCAGTTTGGACCCAGCCATATGCAAATCAGTCTTGACCCTGTTCCTCAAGGGAACAGTCCAGACCGAACTGCCAAGCCAGGTCCTCACTGGACCAGAAACAAGCATCCTGGGACCGGTTTCGGGGTTTCACCCCTCATCAGCCAGGCTAGCTTGAATCCAGTGACATGGGAAGCACGGGACCCACGTCTGGGCATACCCTTCCCACTTAGGGCGACAAAGCAAAAACAACAAGTGATGGACGGAATGCTGAACATTGTCAAACACTCACCCCCAGTCATAGATCTGGGTTTAATCCATCGTTCTTTTGCTCACCATGCCACCCCAGTTTGGACCCAGCCATATGCAAATCAGTCTTGACCCTGTTCCTCAAGGGAACAGTCCAGACGGAACTGCCAAGCCAGGTCCTCACTGGACCGGAAACAAGCATCCTGGGACCGGTTTCGGGGTTTCACCCCTCATCAGCCAGGCTAGCTTGAATCCAGTGGCATGGGAAGCACGGGACCCACGTCTGGGCATGCCCTTCCCACTTAGGACGACAAAGCAAAAACAACAAGTGATGGACGGAATGCTGAACATTGTCAAACACTCACCCCCAGTCATAGATCTGGGTTTAATCCATCGTTCTTTTGCTCACCATGCCACCCCATTTTGGACCCAGCCATATGCAAATCAATCTTGACCCTGTTCCTCAAGGGAACAGTCCAGACCGAACTGCCAAGCCAGGTCCTCACTGGACCGGAAACAAGCATCCTGGGACCGGTTTCGGGGTTTCACCCCTCATCAGCCAGGCTAGCTTGAATCCAGTGGCATGGGAAGCACGGGACCCACGTCTGGGCATACCCTTCCCACTTAGGGCGACAAAGCAAAAACAACAAGTGATGGACAGAATGCTGAACATTGTCAAACACTCACCCCCAGTCATAGATCTGGGTTTAATCCACACCATCCTGGTCACCCTTGCAGGGGTGCTGGCTGACATGGGCAAGACCATGAGAGAGGCAGTGGCACAACAACGGGCCCCTGACACTAGCCAAGCTGAGGAACAGCCGGTGATAGTGGACAGGAGGCCCCGCAACAGGAACAACAGGCCACCAGAACCCCAACCCCTGCAGAAGGAGAACCACCACGCAAATAGGCCCTGCGATCCAGGCAGAAGCCAGAGAACATTGCCAAGACCCCCACCAGGAAATAAGACTCTCCTGATTGTCACCCTTCTGTCCCACTCTGTCACCCTGTCTACCTTGAACTGCCATTACTCCCCTTCCTATGCCCCGTTGGACAATGTACCTGTGATACCAGACTGGACTCTACCCTGGACTTTCCTCCATCATCAGCCCAGCCCCTTGCACATCCCCCTCTACTTATGTGCACCTAAGTAAACACCCTTGGAACAAATACCAAACTGGAATTTGTCAAATGATTCACAAATGTATTAGTACAACATTATCAAAGCATTGCAACTCAAATGTACAGTGAAATATACTTTAGGATGACCTTTGGTGGGCAGCAATACACATAGCAGGAGCCAGACTGGGGCACAGAGATCTGAAAATAGAGATGCCAAAGGGTACAGTCAATGGGCATAGACATAGGGAAAGAGGCTGCCTTGTACAATGTCCAACAGATAACTGAAACGTAAAGTGAAGTTACAGTGTCTTACCTGTGTGTCACTGGAAGTACTGCTGAAAAATATTAGTTCTGTTGTGAACATCTTCTTCCTCTGCCTTCTCTTCCTCATTGTCCACAGGCTCCACCGCTGCCACAAGACCATCTCCAGGCACATCATCCTGCAGAAAAGGCACCTGGCATCTCAAGGCCAGGTTGTGCAACATGCAACATGCAACAGTGATCTGGCACACCTTCTTGGGTGAGTAGTACAGGGATCCACCTGTCAGATGGAAGCACCGGAACCTGGCCTTCAGAAGGCCGAAGGTCCTTTCTATAATCCTCCATGTCTGCCCATGTGCCTTATTGTAACATTCCTCTGGCATTGTCCTGGCATTCCTCACTGGGGTCAGTAGCCAAGAGAGGTTGGGGTAACCAGAGTCATCTGCAAATATCGAGGGATACCTGTTAGCCACAGACTCACCCTTAGGGACAACCCCATACCCATGCACCAATTTATACTGGGTGGGGACCATTGGCTCACCTATTAGCACACACCCAGTGCTCCTGGAGTTGGCCCATCACATATGGGATGCTGCTATTCCTCAAGATAAAGGCGTCATGCATAGAGCCAGGATATTTGGCATTCACATGGGAGATGTAATGGTCCACCAAACACATCATCTGCACATTCATTGAGTGATGGCTTTTTCTATTCCTGTAAACCTGTTCATTTTTCCAGGGGGGGGGGGGCAAATGCCACATGTGTCTCAGGGCATAAAATTCAGCCTTCACTGTGGGCAAATCCTCTACCAGGGGGAACACGATGTAGCTGTGCATGTGTTTCAGCAAGGCAGACAACACTCAGGTCCACACGTTAGAGAACATTGGCTGAGACATCCCTGATGCCATGGCCACTGTTGTTTGGAGGGAACCACTTGCCAGGAAATGGCGCACTGACAGGACATGCACTATAGGGGGGATTCCTGGGGGCTGGCGGTTAGCTGACATCAGGTCTGGCTCCAATTGGGCACACAGTTCTTGGATTGTGGCACGATCAAGTCTGTTGGTAATGATAATGTGTCTGTCCTGCATTATCGCAAGGTCCACCAGGGGTCTGTACACCAGAGGATGCCATCATCACATATTCTGCCTCAGCGGTTGAAGCCTATGGAAGAGAACAGTGAGCAGAGGGTCATATTCACACATCTATTGCACTAATGATGATTTGTTTACTTTACAGAAACAGTATGTGAACTCGAGAGTCAGTTGATGTGTCAATGTCTGCTGTGACGCAGTTAGGTGCCATGTCCTGTGCCCCCCTGAAATGACAGCTGCCGGACCTGTGAGGAGGGACAAGTGGAAAAGAGGTAATTGCGCTCGTGTTGTGCGCCGTCGCTGTAGGCGGTCAATGACCGCCACACAAAATCACATTAGCTATCATTGGGCCCTTTGGGTTCCAGGGTCCAATGGCAATGTACGCCGGCAGTGACGGTACGCACCGCCGCGGATGTCACCGCCATTTTCTATCTGATCACTCACTTGCTACCTGACCTTCAACAGGAGAGGACCTACACTGCAAGTGCTGCTGTGACCTGTGTCTTGAACCAACCATGGCTCATGTGTCTGGGGAAAGGGCGCCTGCCTTCACTGTGGAGGAGTTAGAGAAACTGGTGGATGGGGTCCTACCCCAGTACATGTTACTCTACGGTCCTCCAGGCAAACAGGTGAGCACACTGTGAGCATGATGCATGGGCCATGAATGTATGGAGTGCGGTGTGTGTAAAATACATGTAGGGGGGCAGAGGGTGTCCTGGTCAGAGTGCTGCATGAATGGTGGTCAATATATGTTCGTAAGGGGATGGGAGGGATATGGTGGGCCATGAGTATGACAGTCCGGATGGTATGACTAATCCTTTATCTGTTGTCTTTTCCCTGCTGGTCAGCGCTCACCAAGGAGGTGCGGACCCTGGTTGTCTTTGACAGGCGGAGCACCCACTGCCGCAAGAGGTGGGAGGACCTGCGCCGCTGGGCAAAGAAGACGGCGGAGGCCCAGCTGGGGCTGGCCTCCCAACGAGGAAGGGGGGCCTGTTGCACCATGACCCCCCTGATCTTCCGCATCCTGTCGGTGGCCTATCCGGAGTTGGATGGGTGCTTGAAGGCATCACAGCAGCCACGGGGGCTGAGTACAGAATCTGAAACCTGACTTTGCATGCGTTAGGAGGTACCTGGGTGGGGGATGTGGGCTACGGGTGCCCCAAGGCCAGGGGGAACATGGCAGGGTAGGTCCCTTGTTGACCATGCTCTGGAGCACTCCTACCCCAATAGTGTAAGTGGGCATCTACTACTGGGCAGTGTCCTGTGGGTTTCTGGTGTGCAGATGGCGTTAGGCATTGCACCTGATGGACTGGTAACTGATGTAACTGGCAGTGTATGGCTTGGTGCATAGGGCTGCTCCCTGGGTGTTGTGTACGCCAACGGTAGTGGTGCTGCTGGCATTGACCAAGTGTTTTGGCTGTCTCTTCCGTCCCCATTTTGTTTTGTCACCTTGTCCTTATGTGCATTAGCATCATCTGGCAGGAGGAGCAGAGGCACCGGCGACAGAGGGAGCTGCATCCCACATGGTCCTGGAGGCCGAATCCACCGAGGGTGAGGGCACCAGTGGGACGGAGGGCGAGAGGAGCACCACGACAGGGACAGGCGGGGAGACCGCAGACAGCGACTTCTCCTCTAATGGCTTCTCCCTGGCGGACACCTCTTTGCCCACCCCAACAACAGGTACAGCCGCCACCCCCCCTACCAGCACCGCTCTCCCAGCAACCCTTCAGCGTATTTCCTGTGCCTGCTCACCCAGGAGGGTTGGCATCTCCTTCGCCCCAGGAACCTCAGGCCCTGCCCCAGTCAGCCCTGCTGCCCTCAGTGAGGAGGCTATTAACCTCCTGAGATCCCTCACTGTTGGGCAGTCAACCATACTGAATGCCATCCAGGGTATTGAGAGGCATTTGCAACAAACAAATGCATACCTGGAGGGCATTCACACTGGCATGGCGGCCCAACAGAGAGCATTTCAGGCTCTGGCCTCCGCACTGATGGCAGCCCTTGTCCCTGTGTCTAGCCTCCCCCCTTCCAACTTCCTCTACCCAGACCCAATCCCCTCAACCCCAGCCTATCCCAAGCACACCTTCAGACCAGCATTCACCCAAATCATCACACAAAAGTGGCTCAGGCAAACACAAGCACTACACTTCATCTCACAGGCACTCACACAAGCACCATACCCATGCAAACACATTAACATCCACTGCCTGCACTGTTTCCCCCTCCTCCTCTTTGTCCACCTACCTCCCAATAGCGTCTACACTCACACCTGCATGCACTACATCTTCATCCACTACCTCCATCACTAGCATGCCCATCACAACACACCCCTTAGGAGCAGTCACCACCCCCACAACCATGCACACATCCCCTATGTCCTCTCCCAGTGTGTCTGTGACCCCTGCTCCCAAAGTACACAAACGCAAGCACCCACCTACCCAACAGGCATCCACCTCACAACAGCATCCAGCCCATGCACCTTCACCCAAACTCAGCAGATAGACAACTCCTACAACCACTCCCTCTTCCTTTACTGCCAAACCCTCTCCATCTTCCCGTCCCAGTGTGTCTAAAAAGCTTTT
The DNA here is from genome assembly GCF_031143425.1 of Pleurodeles waltl. NCBI lineage: Eukaryota > Metazoa > Chordata > Amphibia > Caudata > Salamandridae > Pleurodeles > Pleurodeles waltl. Next base: position 1,086,741,794 of record NC_090444.1, on the reverse strand, counting down.
CCTGGCAAACATTGACCTGTTCCCTACCCTCCCATCCTTCCCCTCGGGCCAGGGTGTCCTAAACCCAGGCCAGCAACTCAGCCACCAAGTCGGAGTCCGCTGTGGTACCTGCAACTCCCAGAGGCTCAAAGGGGACACCCGTCAGGTTAGCCAGTGTGCCACTGACCCCTGCAAAGGATCAAACCATTATGCCACCTGCCAAGGTGAAGAAGGGGACAGCATGCAGCAAGGGCAAGGCCACGAACCACCCAGCAAGGCCTCCTCCAAAACTCCAGCTGCCAGAGCCAAGGTCCCAACAGCATCTGCCAATGTGAGGAAGGGGCAGAAAAGCCAAAGAAAGGCACTTCAGGCGTCGCAAGCTGCTGGTGAGGGTCTTGTGGCCACCATCAGAACCGACAGCCCCGCCACCTATACTGCAGGCAGCACCTCCAGCATCCCCGCCACAAGCACTGCCACCTGCACCGCCACCTGCACCGCCACTGCCACCACTACTGTCAGCATCAACATCCCCAGTGGCCAGCCGTCCGAGGCTGCAGGAGATGGGCTGGTGCCTCCCTCCACCACTGGCAGCACCAGCACCTGCACCACAGCCAGCAACGCCAGCATCCCCGCGGCAAGCACCGCCATCTGCACCACTGACAGTAGGACCACTACCAGCAGCAGCAGCCCAAGTGTGCATCCGTCCGACCACCACCACTGGCAGCACTCCCACCAGCACCTGCACTACCACCAGTTTGCAGCCCTAGCTGGGTGGAGTCTGGCCCTGCCTCCATGGGGTATCATGCTACCTGGTACCTGCAAATCTCGTACCTCAGACATCCAGGTGAGGGAATGTGAACTGCCACACCCCAAGTGCTGCATCACTAGGCAAGAGGCCCCCTCCAGAACCAGTGGAGCTATGCATCCACTCACCCTTTCCTTGGCAGGATGAAGCACACTGGGCAAAAGGCCCCCTCCAGAACCAGTGGAGATATGCATCCACTCACCCTTTCCTTGGCAGGATGAATCACACTGGGCACAAAGCCCCCCAGAAACAGTGGAAGAAGCCATCCACTCACCCTTTCCTTGGCAGGATGAAGCACACTGGGCACAAGGCCCCCTCCAGAACCAGTGGGGATATGCATCCACTCACCCTTTCCTTGGCAGGATGAAGCACACTGGGCACAAAGCCCCCTCCAGAACCAGTGGAAGAAGCCATCCACTCACCCTTTCTATGGCAGGATGAAGTACACTGGGCACAAAGCCCCCTCCAGAACCAGTAGAAGAAGCCATCCACTCATCCTTTCCTTTGCAGGATGAAGCACACCGGGCACAAAGCCCCCTCCAGAACCAGTGGAGAATCCATCCACTCCAGAGACTGTGGCTTTGCACTCCCCAGGACCAAGCAGTGGGCAACCCACCTACTTGAGTGACTGTGGCTTTGCACTCCCCAGGAACAAGCAGTGGGCAGCCCACCCACTAGAGAGACTGTGGCCTTGCACTCCCCAGGAACAAGCAGTGGGCAACCCACCCACTTTAGAGACTGTGGCCATGCACGCCCCGGACCAAGCAGTGGGCACCCCACCCAGTTGAGAGTTGAGAGACTGTGGCTTCGCACTCCCCATGACATTGCAGTGGGCATGGAGCCCCCTCCAGGAGCAGAGGCGTTATTCCATCTTCCGGCTGAGGTGCCCCCCTTCCCCATCCCCCTGAGGTGCCTGTGTGTTTACTACCTGATGCCCCTGCAGTGTTCTCTCCGTATTGAGGCAGGAGTCAAGTGTGGGCTTGGCCCATGAATTTTGGCCCAATGGCCCACGGACATTTGGAAAAGGACAATGTAAGGCCTTATGTACATATTGTAAATTTTTGTAAATCTTGTCTTTATATTTGTTACGTATATCTGCTTATTTCTAATATATGACTGACTGGACTCTATTCCTTTTGTCCTTGCATTCTTCCAGGGGGATACAGGGTTTAAATGTAATGTTGCTGCATGTGTTTGTGTGTATGGTGTTGTGGGTGAGGGTGGGGGTGTTGCGTGTTGCAGGGGTGTGTCACTCTCTTTTTCCTCCCCCCCCTCCCCTGTGTGCTAGGTGCAGTACTCACCATGGTTGTCGCCGCCGCCTTTGATACTCCTGGTGTATGAGGAGGTATACCAGCATGGGCAGGACCTGTAACTCGGGCTCCATGGCGTCCTGGCTCTTTATTGTGTGTCGAGAGGTGAGTGGTTTCCTTCCAAACACTGTTTCCACCATGCTTTTGATGGCGTTGGAACCGCCCCGGAAAACCTGGAGGATTGGCGGGTTCTAATCGGGTGGGCGGTATATTGTCTTCCGCCTGTCTGTTGGCGGTGACCGTTGCGGTGTTTGTTGCTACTGCCATGGCCATAGGTGTGTTAAAGTGGCTGTCTGTGTTGGCGGTTTCTGCCGGTGTCATAATCCCATTTTTTTTTTCCACCAGCCTGTTTGCTGTATTACCGCCAGCATTGTAATGAGGGCCTAATTTTTTTAAAATTCTTATCTCCAGTACCCCTTATCTATTTTAATTCATTTTGGTGTCAAGTTGAAGATAAAAATATTATATATTTTGGTAAATTGGTTTTGTATTTTTAAACTGTTTCCTGTGTTTTATTTTATTACTGAATGCTTTACACACTTTGTGGCAGATTTATGACAAACAGTGTTGCTGCTCCTAGTGCAGCTCCACTTTTCTTGTGCCTCTTAGCACCCCCTAACGCCACCATGTGTGTGCCATATTTAAAATATGGCACACCATGGCGGTAGTCAGGGGGACTAGCATCATAATTTTTACGCTAGTCCGTCTCTTGCAGGATTAGCGTAAAAAATAGTGACGCTAATGTCTTAGTTTTCTTTGCTCCATTTTTTTCAGCACCCCTTGCGTACATGATGCCTGGCATAGACATATTGTAGCGCAACGGGTTACAAAGTGGTGCAATGGAAGCACTGTGCTACTTTGTAAATATAGCACAGTGTTTTTGGCCTTCCAACGCCACATTTGCATAAAAACTATTACGCTAATGTGGTGTTGAAATGCCACTAGGCCCACATAAATCTGGGCCTATGTCTCCTAAGCTAATCTTTGTTGCTCATTGCCAAGCTGCCAAGGGCTGAGATGGGGTTCATTTATTGAGCCCTGATTGAACCTAGTGGGGGTTAGTGGCCTATTGCTAAGTGTATGTACTTACCTGCCCTCACCAATAATCCACTTTCCAAAAATCATGAAAAAGAAAAAGGATATTTTCAAGATACCAAACGTGTTGCAGACCTGTATAATTTCCTACTTTTCATTTGGCATGGTTGATGTACAAGTACTACTGAAATATCTATTCTCATCCATCCTCTAGTATGCTAATTGCTTTTCTTCTTCTGGACTGGTTCTCCTTTTGCTGTTGACTCTACAAAGCAGAGGAAATTAGACTTCAGTGCAGCTCAGACCTTGTTACATGTATATCTTGTAGGACTAAAGGGCATATCATAGAATGTAACTCTGGCAAACATCAGTATACAGAAATCACACAAATCCACTTTAGGTTATAATTCCTGTAAAACCATGTTGGCTCAATCAATTCTTTGGCTGCCTCTTAAATTAAATTGTTTATTTACAACCTAATCTATATATAGGCCCTCATTACGACCTTGGTGGGCGGCTGAAGCCGCCCCGCCAAGATCGGACCGCCGGGCACCCGCCATTGCGGCCGCACCCCCGCCACGGCCATTTGGAGACCCCTGCTGGGCCAGCGGGCGGAAACCTAGTTTCCGCTCGCCGGCCCAGCGGGGATCTCGGCCGTGCGACGGGTGCAGTTGCACCCGTCGCACTTTTCACTGTCTGCAATACAGACAGTGAAAAGCTGCACAGGGCCCTGTCAGGGGGCCCCGCGACTCCCCGTACCGCCAGCCTTTTCCTAGCGGTTCAAACCGCCAGGAAAAGGCTGGCAGTAGGGGGACTCGTAATCCCCTGGGCAGCGCTGCTAGCAGCACTGCCCTGGCGGATTACTACCGCCGGGGACATTGTGGCGGGAAACCGCTAGCCCCAGGTGTGCGATCGTGGCGTAATGACATGGGAAGCACCGCCAGCCTGTTGCCGGTGCTTCCATCATAACAGCCCTGGTGATCTTGTACCGCCAGGGTTGTAAAGACTCCCATAATGTCTTGTTCTCTGCACTGATGAATCCCCACTACATGTCCAAACTTGGCAATAACATCTTCTTTTCTTTGAGGATCTGTACCACTTTAGCGAATTAACTTTGATTCAGTAAAGACCTCTCTGACTTTACTATTCCAGATTTGCAACCCATCAAAAAAAGCATTTGCCCAATTACATCACTCTTATTCCTTCCAAGAGATCAAGGTTAGTGGTCCATATACTAAATCTCTTCTACAAACGTGTTCGAAATATGAGGGCATATTTATGAGCCAATAGCATCACCCATAGGCGTCATTTTTTTACTCTAATGTTTCGTTAGATGGTCAACATCCCATTGCCATATTTACATTTACAAATTGGCACAATGCATACCTTGCACTGGGTGCAGCACCATTTTCCTTAAATCTGCCCAGTAGTGTTTTATTTTTTATTTAATGCAGATTTATATAGGGCAAATTAATACTAGAAAATGACACATAAAATTGCTGAAGTACAACACACAAATCAGTAAATAGTAATGAACATATTCCAGCAGTCACAGATGGGATCAGGTTATAAAAAGCTCATTCTGCTAACCAAGATCTACCTTCCTGCCAAATTTGGTGCAGTTCAGTTCAGCAGTTTTTTCAGTAGTGCTTCTAAAAGAAGTCCATGGAAAATGCATAGTGAAATTTGATTTTGGGACCTCCTTTTTTATCTCAGCCTCCTCTTGACAGATCACCCTGAAGCTCCTTGCTATTTGTTTTGGAAATAAATTCCTTGTCCATGGAAAATAAATCCTAACTACAATGACCCAGTGGTGAACTCCACAGGTAATCTATCTATCTATCTATCTATCTATCTATCTATCTATCTATCTATCTATCTATCTATCTATCTATCTATCTATCTATCTATCTATCTATCTATCCATTTATATATATCTATATCCATATACATTACAGTTTGGCAGTATTTATAGTTAGGATTCCCAGATATAGCAATTCCTCCGATTTTTGCTTGCTAATAATTTTGCCACCTTTTGATGACTCTCCACAAAATATGCAAACCTATTGCTTTTTCCACATTGACTGATGATGCAAAGTTTTGCAGTGATTAGTTAAGTAGGTGCAAAGAAACAAAAGGGTCCCAAAACACATTTTTCCACCAATGCATTTTCCATAGACTTTTTCATCAGATGTAGTGTCATAACAGCTGTATGGAGTCTGATAAAATTTGGCAGGAATATAGATGATGATGTGAAAAGGGTCCTTTTTGTTATTAGAGGGAAATTGATTCAGTAGTTTTTAAAGTTATAAGGCTAAAAATGAAGTGATATTTTGGACTGTGGTATACCGTGGTAATTTTGTGGTATACAGCGGTACATAGCAGTGACAACAATTACAAAATCCCATTTTATAGACTAATGCCTGCCTTAACAAAAGTAAAAGTCAGCCATATTGTTCAGACCACCCTGTGGTTGTGTTCTGGGTTTCGACCTGAGATACATATTACTACTATATTTGATACAAATGGGAAGACACAAAGCAATTGGCAGAAGTGGTAATACTAAATGGAGTACTATGGTACTGCCTAGAAAGTTATGCAATACCTTTTGAAATTGAAAAACAGATTCCTGACAAACAGTAAAATAATAAGCAACAATAACAAATTATTATTTTATTGTTTGCCATACATCTTTTTTTATTTCAATACTTTGAAGTTAGTTGTGCGGTACTCCGCTACCTTTAAAAAAAAAAATACAACAGTAAAACTACTTTTCCTTAATTATTCACACTTTAGTTGCTTATTTCTTCTGATAGGCTAAAACATACTATTATGATATATCAGACATATAAACCAAGGACTCAGCAACTGTATCACAATGTCTGTCTAAATGTTGATGCAAAATGCAAAAGACATGCCAAACTACTCCACTGTGTAACATGCTTCTCTACTCTACAGTATTCCACTTAACTCTACAACATGCCACTCCATTTGATGTCACTTCATGCCACTACACTCCACAACATGCCACTGTACTGTACAATACACATTGTATGACATGCCACTCAACTGTCCGACATGATACTCTAGTGTATTCCACTCCACTCTATGTGCATCCACTCTAAGATACTCTACATTGCACCCTTCTATGTCATGGCATTCTACTCTACTCTATAACCCTCTACTCCAGTCCCGGTACCTATTGAACTGAAACCAGAAACATGTATATACTCTACACTCTACGACACACTCCTGTACTGTAAGAGAAGCCATTCAACTGCACACCACTCCAGCCTATGCCACTCCACTCTGTGCCACTCCACTTTACACTGTCCCAGTCTATAATACTCTACCCCACTCCACTCAGAGACACTCCACTGCATGCCACTCCACTCTATGCCTCTCCACTCTATGCTATGACACTGTATGACATCACAATCTATACCACAACACTCTAGGTCACAACATTGTATGCATGACACTATCTTACAACACTCTATGACACTCCACTCTATGGCACTCCACTCTTTACCACTTTGCTTTACTTTTCTCTGCTCCCCTACACTCTACCATGATCTACTCTACTCTAGACTACTCTACAATGCTGTACTCTATTCTCTGACACTCTATGCAACGCCCTCTACACCACTGCATTACACTGTCCTGCATGACCCATTATTCCACTCTGTGCCACTCTACTCAATGTACACTGTATAACACACCGGTCTATGACACGCTACTCTACTCTATAACATGCCACGTCACTCTACAACACACCCCTCCACTTTATGTCACTTCTCTCCACTGTACATTACTCCATCTGTACACCAATCTACTCTACACCACTCCACTCTATGCCACTCAACACTATGCCACTGCACTTCACGCCACTCCACTCTACGATCTTCCACTCTGTGCCTGTCTGCTGTAAGGTACTGTATGACTCACTATGGCATGACACTCCACTGTACTTTATGACATGCCACTCCACTTTACGCCTCTCCATTCTACTCTACAAGATGCCACTATTCTCTCTGCCATTCTACTGTACACCACTCCACTCTACGTTGTTCCGTTGTATGCTACTCCACACCACATCACACTATTGTATTCCACTCCACTCTGCGCCACTGCACTTTATTGATATCTCACTCCACACCACTTAACGCTACGATGTTCAACTCTACGCCACTCCACTCAATGTATACTGTAAAACACAACACTGTATGACATGCTACTCTACAACATTCAACTTTACTATATGACACACCATTCACCCCACTCTATGACACATCTCTCCATTGTACACTATTCCACTGTATGCCATTCCACTCTACACCCGTCCACTTTACGCTATTCTATTCTACACCACTCCACTCTACACCACTCCCCTTTATGCCACTCTACTCTATGGTATTCCACTCTGTGGCCCAGATTTATACTTGCTTTGCGCAAAATTCAGGTCATTTTTTTTACACAAATTCGGCGCAAACCTAAAGTTCAAATTTATACTTTGGCACTAGACCCATCTAGCGGCATAGTTTTGCAGTTAATGTAATTTTTTGCTAGAGGGAAACTACCATGTGTTAATGAGATGCAAGGTAGGTGTTCCCGGACAAAAAATGACGCTATGGCCTTAGTGCCATATTTATCTCCCCATGCTAAAATCAAGCACGGGGGAAGGGGGGCTTAAATAATGGCGCTGAGCTTGCTTAGCGCCATTATTTAACGCCTGGTCAGGGAAGGCCTTAGGGGACCTGTAAGCCTACTTCCATGGTCAGAGACCATGGAATGGGCCCACAGGTGCCTTCCCTAGCCCCAGGGGCTCCCCCACCCACACCAGATGGACGCCAGAGGATGGGGGACCCCATCCCAGGTAAATAAGTTAAGTACAGGTAAGTATTGTTTATTTTTATTTTTAAGTGCCATAGGGGGGTCTCATTTTGGACCCCCTCCATGGCCATTGGGGTGGTGGGCATGACTCCTGTCTTTACTAAGAAAGGAGTCATGTCCATGAGGTATTTATGTCTAAAAATGACGCTGGTCTGGTTAGAGGCATTTTACGCCTCTGCCCATACTAGCGTTATCCTTTGATGCACAACCTCCTTTTCCCCTTACGCCTCCCCCACCCAGATAGTGTCCTTTTTTATGATGCTAGCCGGGCCTTACCGCTGGCTACCGTCATTCCACAAATATGACGCCCGACCGGCGTCTTGGAATGGTGCTCGCAGGCGGTATACTTTTTCATGCAAAACTGCATTATCCCAGTTTTGCATGAAAAAGTATAAATATGCCCCTATGCCTTTCAACTATAAGGCCCTGTATGATACACTACTTTATGACACAACACTCCACTGTACTCTACGACACACCACTCAATGCCACTACACTCTGTTTTCTAACATAACAATCTGATCTATGCCACTCCGCTCTGAGCTATTCTATGCTACGCCACTCAGTTATATATTGGAACGACGGTGTCTAAACCACCCATGGCTCAACAACGAGGTCGGAACAACGACCTTGTTCTAAACACTAATGCCTTTACAACAAATGCGTTTACAACGATTTTACCATTGTAAACGCATTCCTGGTAAAGGCATTATCAAACGTTGTTCAGACATGCGTGGTTAAGGTAACAAAACCAGGAAGTTGAGGAAAACAAAAGCATTGTTTCACTTTCGTTTTTCACAACCTCATGGTTCCGGACTCGTTCTTCCAGGTGTTTCCCACGCCACTCCAATCTATGCCATTCCACTCTACTCAATTCCACTCAACTCCACTCCAATCTACACTGGAACACTATACACCACTTCACGCACAGTACTCCACTCTGCTACTGCACTTTACTATACTCTATGAGACTGTTCTTTACTGTATAACAGTCCATGACCCTCCATTCTACCACACTATTCCAGTCTATGACACTCCACTCTACAACTCGTGTAGTGAATCCTAGTTTGTTTTAATGGGATACAGGAGTTAGCTTAGCCTGTGGCTTGCAGACTTGTGCCCTCGTCACCTAGTGATTTTTAACCTGCTTAGCTTGGTCTGTTTTAGCTCATTTAGGGGCTCATTACAACCCTGGCAGACGGTGTTAAAGCGGCGGTAAGACCGCAAACAGGCCGGCGAAAAAAAAAAAGGGAATTATGACCGTGGCGGAAACCGCCAACAAAGACAGCCACTTTAACACTCCGAACAGCCACGGCGGTACAGACAAACAGCGCGGCGGTCACCGCCAAAAGACAGGCGGAAGACAGAGTACCACCCACAGTATCACAACCTACCAATCCGCCACCTTTTCCGGGGCGGATTCACTGTGGATAAAAACACGGCGGAAACAGCCATTTCAAAGGGAAAACGCTCACCTCTACACACTCCACGAGGAAGGAGGACACCATGGAGCCGGAACTCCAAATACTCCCTGCGAGAGTCTTCCTGCTCCTGTACGACTATCATCAACGCCGGCACCGAAGGCAACGGTGAGTACTGCACCTACGACATAGGGGAGGGGAAGGCAAAAGTCAGGGACACACACACGCAACACCCCCACCCCGACCCTCACCCACTACAACACACACACCAATGAATATCCAAACATTACAATAACAACCCACAAACCCCCCGGAAGAATGCAAAGACAAAAGGAAATGAGTGCAACCATTGTAATATATCAAAATACAGTAACCAAATATATACAGATAAATATACACATTGAACAAAATATACATCACAATTAGTAGTGCAGGTAATGCACCATTCAATGTCCGTGGACCACTGGGCCCAAAATGCATGGGCGAGGCCTACATCAGATACCTGATCAAAACGGAGAGAACACTGCTGGGGCATCAGATAGAAATACAACAGGAACCTCAGGGGGAAGGGAAGGGGGGGCACCTCAGCCAGATGACTGCACCACGCCAGGTCAACGAGGGGACTCCATGCCCATTGATGTATCCTAGGGAGTGCAAAGCCACAGTCTCTCAAGTCTCTACAGTGGGTGGGTTGCCCACTGTTCAATCCTGGCGAGTGCAAAGCCACAGTCTCTCAAGTCTCTACAGTGGGTGGTTTGCCCACTGTTCAATCCTGGGGAGTGCAAAGCCACAGTCTCTCAAGTCTCTACAGTGGGTGGTTTGCCCACTGTTCAATCCTGGGGAGTGCAAAGCCACAGTCTCTCAAGTCTCTACAGTGGGTGGTTTGCCCACTGTTCAATCCAGGGGAGTGCAAAGCCACAGTCTCTCAAGTCTCTACAGTGGGTGGTTTGCCCACTGTTCAATCCTGGGGAGTGCAAAGCCACAGTCTCTCAAGTCTCTGCAGTGGGTGGTTTGCCCACTGCATTATCCTGGGGAGTGCAAATCCACAGTCTCTCAAGTGGATAACAGTCTCCACTGGTTCTGGAGGGGGACTGGTGCCCAGAGTGCTTCATGCTGGTAAGGACAGACGGAGTGGATGCTGTTCCCCACTGGTTCTGGAGGGGGACTGGTGCCCAGAGTGCTTAATTCCTGGTAAGGACAGAAGCAGTGGATGCTGTTCTCCACTGGTTCTGGAGGGGGACTGTTGCCCAGAGTGCATCACTCTCCCCGTGACGGTCCCAGTTCCGTCACTGCCCCTGCCGCACATGGGCTAGTGGTGCTTGAGTTGGCGGTGCTTGCCCTGTTCAGCGGTGCTTGCCATGGCGGTCTGTACCCTGTTCAGCGGTGCTTGCCATGGCGGTCTGTGCCCTGTTCAGCGGTGCTTGCCATGGCGGTCTGTGCCCTGTTCAGCGGTGCTTTCCCTGTTCAGCGGTGCTTGACTTTGCTGTTTATGACCTGTTCAGCGGTGCTTGCCCTGTTCAGTGGTGCTTACCATGGTGGTCTTTGCCCTGTTCAGCGGTGCTTGCCATGGCGGTCTGTGCCCTGTTCAGCGGTGCTTGCCATGGCGGTCTGTGCCCTGTTCAGCAGTGCTTGCCCTGTTCAGCGGTGCTTGACTTTGCTGTTTATGACCTGTTCAGCGGTGCTTGCCCTGTTCAGCGGTGCTTGCCATGGCGGTCTTTGCCCTGTTCAGCGGTGCTTGCCCTGTTCAGCGGTGCTTGCCATGGCGGTCCTTCGCTGCCCAGCGGGGCTGTGGCTGCCGGGGCCCTCCTGGGCACTGACTCTGGCAGTGGCCTCCTGGCCAGTGACGATGGGGCTGCCCTTCTGGGCACTGACTCTGGCAGTGGCCTCCTGGCCAGGGACAATGGGGCTGCCCTCCTGGGCACTGACTCTGGCGGTGACTATGGGGCTGGCGGTGGCCTCCTGGGCAGCGGGGATGATGGCGGTCTTCTCCGCCGTGCTGCTCTTCCCAGACTTTGGTGATTTCTTCTGCCCCTTCCCCACCTTGGGAGGAGTCACAGCTGAGTGGACACTCCCCCCGGGACCCTTGTGAGCGGCTTTGCCTGCTGGAGTCTTCCCCCTCTCCCGCCGGGCACTGTCCAACTTCTGGTGCTTCACAGGGGGGGGACTGGCTGTGCTGTGGCTCTGTGTCACACTGGCTGCCCTGGTGCCCGGTGCACTCCACATACCTCTAACAGGCACCACTGGTACCGGCGATTTTTTGGATGAGGTGCTAGTACGGGACCTATGAATTGGGGGGGGTTGGTGGGAAAGAGGTCAAGCTTGCTCAGGAAAAGTTTCTTAGCAACACTGCGACGGGTAGCTGGAGGGGGTCTGGGAGTGGAGGAAGAGGAGGTGGTTGTCGGAGGTGTAACATTTGTGGCTTTGGGTGCAGGTGCATGCGCTGGAGGCTGTTGTGAGGTGGATGGCTGTTGGGTGGGTGTGTGCCTGCGTTTGTGTACTTTGGGAGGGGGCGTCACAGACACACTGGGAGAGGACCCAGGGGATGTGTAAATGGTAGTGGGGTGGTGAGTGCAGGTGAGCGGGGTGTGGTGGTGGGTGTGCTGGTGCGGGACCTCGTGGCTGTAGTGGTAGTGCATGCAGGTGAGAGTGTAGACGACACTGGGAGGGAGGAGGGAGATGACGAGGAGGGGGACACAGTGGAGTCAGTGGATGTTGGTGTGTCTGTATGTGTGTGATGCTTGTGTGAGTGCCTGTGGGATGTGTGGTGCTTATGTGTGCCTGAGTTTCCCTTGTGTGTTGATGTGTGTGCAGGTTGGTCTGATGGTGTGCTTGGTATAGGCTGGGGTACAGGGGATTGGGTCTGGGATGAGGAAGTTGGAGGGGGGAGGCTAGACACAGGGACAATGGCTGCCATCAGTGCTGAGGCCAGAGTTTGTAGGGTTCGATGAAGGGCAGCCTAACGAGAATGAATGCCCTCCAGGACTGCATTGGTTTGTTGCAACTGCCTTTCGACACCCTGGATGGCATTCAAAATGGTAGACTGCCCAACAGTGAGTGACCTAAGGAGGTCAATGGCCTCCTCACTGAGGGCAGCAGAGGTGACAGGGGCAGGGGCTGAGGTGCCTGGGGCGAAGGTGATGCCCACCCTCCTGGGTGAGCGGGCACGGGGCGAAAGCTGAGGGGCTGCTGGGAGGGCGGTGCTGATAGGGGGGGTGGCGGCTGTACCTGTAGAATTGGGGGGCACAGATTTTGCTGCCACCACAAGGAAGCTCCCATCGGAGGACGAGTCCGTGTCGCTGGTTGCTGATCCTGTGACCGCCGTGAAGCTCCCCTCGCCCTCCGTCCCACTGGTGTATTCAGACTCCGTGGTGTGGCCCTCCATGGCCATGTGGGATGCAGATCCCTCATGCTCCAGTGCCACTGTACCTCCGCCTGATAATGCTGATGCACACAAGAACAGGGAGAGCACAAAAAGGGGGACGACGACAGAAGAAAGACAGGTTGAGTGCATGGCTTACCGCTACAATTGGCGGACAATACAGACACAGCAGCCCCCTGCACTACGCCGTGCTGTTGGGCTCTACAGATGCAGTTCCTGGGATATGGCCTACATGGCTATGGTGGACATCAGCACACATAGATGACACAGGGGCATGTATACCTGTACTTGGCACTCTACAGAGGTGGGGTGGAGTGCCACATGGCCTGCATTACGGAGGGGCCTAGCCTACGGAACTCGCCCTGGCCTATGGAAACCCACAGCCCTCCTCCCCCACCCAGACACCTTCTCTGCGCGCAAAGTCCGCAGAATGATGTTGTACTCACCCCCTTGTGTCTGCTGTGATGCCCTCAAGCGCCCATCCAACTCAGGGTAGGCCACCGCCAGGACCTGGAACATCAGGAGGGTCATAGTGCGACGGGCACCCCTCCCACGTTGGGAGGCCATCCCCAGCTGAGCCTCTGCCGTCTTCTTGCTCCAGCGGCGAAAGTCCTCCCATCTTTTACGGCAGTGGGTGCTCCGTCTCTGGTGGACCCCCAGGGCCCGGACGTCCTTGGCGATGGCACGCCAAACATCCTTCTTCTGGTGGGCGCTGACCAACATGACATGTACAGGGGAAGACGAGAAGTCATTACCAACTGCACCGTCAAAGTGAGTGGGCCACGTCCCTACCCTTGCCATGTGGCACATGCATTCACAGTCCTTCATGCACGCAGAACTCTGCCCCCTTCCTTCTTACAACCAGCCCTCTCCACACAGGAATAGCCCATACAACTTGCTCCCTGTGTACTCACCTGTTGGTCTGGAGGACCGTAGAGTAGCGTGTACTGGGGGAGGACCCCGTCCACGAGCTTCTCCAACTCCTGTGCAGTGAAGGCAGGGGCCCTTTCCCCAGAAGCACGAGCCATTGTCTCTTCCAGACCGAGGTCACAGCAGCACTTGCAGTGTAGGTCCTCTCCTGTCGAAGATCAGGTATCGAGTGATTCAACAGATAGAAAATGGCGGTCACGTCCGTGGCGGTGAGTATCATCACCGCCGGTGCACTTCGTCATTGGCTCCTGGGACCCATAGGGTCCAATTTTAACCAATGCAGCATTGCGCCGCGGTCTTCAGCCGCCTACCTCGACGGTGTACAACGCCAGCGCAGTTACCTCACATCCCATTGTCCCAGTTTAGAAGTCAGGCAGCCACCATTTCAGGGGCCCACATGGCTTCATTTTCAACTGCGTCACACATACCTAGGCCTGGACTCAACACACATACAGACAACTTTTTGGATTATGTTTCGTGTTCGGTGTCGACAGTGGGTACATACCTCTGAGTTGTTTGACTCTGTGGTCGCTGTTGTCCTTCCTAGGCACCGTCAGCTGGGACATGTGAGGAGATGGCGGAATCCTCCGGTGTACCGACCGCTGGTGGACCTGTTGACAATGGAGGAGCGACATTTAATCATCACCTACAGGTTTGACCGTGCCACAATCCAGGAACTGTGTACCCAGTTGGAGCCTGACCTGATGTCAGCTATCCGCCATCCCACAGGGATCCCCCCTCAAGTGCAGGTGCTATCAGTGCTCCATTTCCTTGCAAGTGGGTCTTTTCAAACAACAGTGGCCATGGCATCAGGGATGTCCCAGCCTATGTTTTATAACGTGTTGTCCAGAGTGTTGTCTGCCCTGCTGAAACACTGGAGGAGCTACATCGTTTTCCCTCAGGTGGAGGATTTGGCTACAGTTAAAGGTGACTTCTATGCCCTTGGACATATCCCCAACATCATAGGTACCACTGATGGGACCCATGTAGCTCTGGTCCCCCCCCCACAGGAGTGAACAGGTGTACAGGAACCAGAAGAGTTATCATTCGATGAATGTACAGATGGTATGTTTGGCCGACCAGTACTTCTCCCAGGTAAATGCTATGTTCCCTGGCTCAGTGCATGACGCCTACATCCTGCGGAATAGCAGCATCCCTTATGTGATGGGTCAACTCCAGAGGCATTAGGGAACTCTGGTTACCCCAACCTGTCATGGCTACTGACCCCAGTGAGGAATCCCAGGACCAGGGCAGAGGAATGCTACAATGAGGCCCATGGGCGGACTAGGAGGGTGATCGAACTCACCTTCGGCCTCCTGAAGGCCAGGTTCAGGTGCCTCCATATGACAGGTGGTTCACTATTCTACTCACCAAGGAAGGTGTGCCAGATCATCATCGCCTGCTGTATGCTTCACAATCTGGCTTTGCGACGCCAGGTGCCTTTTCTGCAGGAGGATGGTCCAGATAACGGTGTTGTGCCAGCTGTGGAGCCTGTGGACAGTGATGAGGATGAAGCAGAGGAAGAAGACATTGACAACAGGGACTCAGTTATCCAGCAATATTTCCAGTGACACACAGGTGAGAAAACATTCCTGCCTACTACAAGTACTTTCACACTTCTAACTCTATCCTGTCTGTCAATTTTAACCAGTATATGGTAACTGAGTTGTACATTTCCATTACGGTTTCACAGGTGTGGTTACCAACGTGTGTCATCTGCTTACATTCCTCATGGACTTGTGATGTGTGACATGGGTATGTTGACATTACATTTGAGAACGTATTTTGTCACTGTCATTGCTAATACACCTTTTCAGAATCACAGACTGACTCCAGATTGTTTTGTGGTTCAAGGGTGTTTATTGAAGTGCTAAATATTGGAGGGGGTGGTAAAATGGTGAGGGGTGATGGTGGAGGAAGGTCCATCGCAGAGTCCAGTCTATTAGTCTCACAGGTGCACTGCCCATATGGGCATAGGAAGTGGAGCTGGGGCAGTTCCAATATGGACAGGGTTACAAAGTGGGACAGTGAGATGACAATCAGGGTGGTCTCATTTCTTGGCTGGGGTCTTGCCATCGTGCTCTGTCCTGTTCCTGGATCTCAGGGACCGCTTGCAGGGTGGTTCTCCGTCTGCAGGGGGTGGGGTGCTGGTGTGGTGGTCCTGTGGCGGTGCCTCCTGTCCACTTGCGCCGGCGGAGGTGGAGGGCAGTTCATCGTCCATGCTAGTGTCAGGGGCCCCTTGGAGTGCCACAGTGTCCCTCCTGGTGTTCAGTATCTCCTTCAGCACCCCTACGATGGTGCCCAGGGCGGAGCTGATGGTTCTGAGTTCCTCCCTGAAGCCCAAATACTGTTCCTCCTGCAGGCGCTGTGTCTCCTGAAACTTGGCCAGGACCGTAGCCATCGTCTCCTGGGAGAGGTGGTAGGCTCCCATGATGGAGGAGAGGGCCTCTTGGAGAGTGGTTTCCCTTGGCCTGTCCGCCCCCTGTCGCACAGCAGCCCTCCCAGTTCCCCTGTGTTCCTGGGCCTCCGTCCCCTGGACCGTGTGCCCACTACCACTGCCCCCAGGTCCCTGTTGTTGTTGGGGTGGTGGGTTATCCTGGGTTCCCTGTAGTGGTGGACACACAGCTGATTGACATGTCCTGGGGACGGAGGTATGGGCCCGCTGGGTGGGTGCTGTGATGGTGTTACCAGAGGGTGGAATGTCTATGGTGGGCTGTGCCTGTGCGAGGGGAACCGACTGTCCCGAGGCCCACGATGGTCCGGGCTGGTCATCTGGATCCAGTTGGCCAGAGCTGCTGTCATCACTGTGGGCCTCTTCTGTGGGTGGGGTAGAGATGTCTGGACCCTCCTGTCTGGTGACGTTGGGTAGTGGTCCTGCAGGGGTGTAAAAGCATGATTATTGCATGTGTGTGTGTCATGGTGTGCAATGGGTGGGTGAGCGTGTACCCCGGTGCTAGCATTCCTGTGTGGGGGCTTGTGTGATGATGGTTGGGGGGGTGTTATGGGTATGTGCAGTGGGCATGCTTTAGTGAGGGGTGTCCATGCTTTGTTGTGTCATGCAGGGCTTGGTGTTGGGATGGGTGGTTTGTGTTATTAGTACATTAGTGAGGAGTTGGAGTGATAGGGGAGGGGGTGAGGGTGGGGGTCTGTGATAGCATGCAGGTAGGGTGGGGGATATGATAGTTAGGATTTGACTTACCAGAGTCCATTCCTCCACCGACTCCTCCGAGGCCCTCAGGATGCATAATGGTCAAGACCTGCTCCTCCCATGTTGTTAGTTGTGGGGGAGGAGGTGGGGGTCCGCCGCCAGTCCGCTGTACCGCGATGTTGTGCCTGGAGACCACGGAACGCACCTTCCCCCGTAGGTCGTTCCACCTCTTCCTGATGTCCTCCCGATTTCTTGGGTGTTGTCCCACTGCGTTGACCCTGTCGACTATTCTTCGCCATAGCTCCATCTTCCTAGCTATGGAGTTGTGCTGCACCTGTGATCCAAATAGCTGTGGCTCTACCCGTACGATTTCCTCCACCATGACCCTGAGCTCCTCCTCCGAGAACCTGGGGTGTCTTTGCCGTGCCATGGGGTGGTGTAGGTGATGTGTGGGGAGGGGTATGTGGTGATGAGTGTGGTGATGTGTAGTGGTGTGTGGTGTTTTGTGCGTGGATGTTGTGTGGGTGATGGTGTTGTGTGCCTCTGTGTGGTGGGGTTGTCTATGCTGTGCAGTCTCTCTGGCCTTTGTCAACATTTTTGGTCGTAGGGGTTTGTGGGTGATGTGGGTGTGTGTTTTATATAGTATTGATTGTGTGGGAGTGGTGTCTGTATGTGTATCAGGTGTGTGTATTTTGAATTGTCCAATGTGGCGGTGTTTTTGAGATGTGTGTGTATTTTGAGCGCGGCGGTGTGTACCACCAATGGAATACTGCGGTTGAAAGACCGCTGAGTGGATTCGTGGGTCGTGATAGCATGGGCGTGTTTCTGTTGGCGTGACGGTGGAGGATTTGTTTTCACCAGTTTATCACTGACCTTTGGTGTGGCGGACTTGTGTGGGTGTCTGAATTTCGGAGGATTCCGAGATGTGGGTCATAATAGTTGTGGCGGATTTCCGCGGCCGGGGCGGTGTGTTGGCGGTCTTCTGCACGGCGGTAGGCTGCTTTTACCGCCAATGTTGTAATGACCCCCTTATTTAATTAATTATTTTAAGATGACTGCCTTGTTTTGGCTTAGGCCCATGTTTTAGTTTGCATTGTCAGAGTCACCGTGCTAATGCGTCAAGATCAGGCAACAAAGACAAACAAACTATAGGTGTTCACTTTAGGTACTTTCCCTCTTCATGCTTTAGAGGGAATTGTTTATAGTAATTACCACCCCAAGCACGTCTTGTTTTCTATTGTTTGGGAACAAACCTACGTCAGTTGTCCAGGTAGATCTGTATAAATACTCCTCACTTTAACAGACAGACTGAGGGATTCCGGCTAGATGCCATCACTGCTATTGATGCTGCACGTCGCCTTGACACTGACCCAGTCTTCGTGTCCCTACGGAGTCTGAGCTAGAGACCTCATTCCAAGGTAACAAGGGTTGGGGGCTCTTCTCATGGACATGGCCTTGACAGATTGAGGTTTAACATACTTAGCTCTCTTTTAGGTTAGAGGTTAGGTTCACTATGCTAGGGTATTAGGACATATCACACACTTTGTGTTATTTCATAATATTGCAAGATGGTGGGGGTCTTAGTACTTTGTAATAATGACTCTTGTCTTTACCATTCTATTTCTTGCACTGTTCATTATCCTAATCATTGCAGCCCATGCATCTTATCGCAGATTGCAGTTTTGCTAAAATAAAACCTATTGAAAACTGTACTGCATCTTCTTAATTGCCTGTGTGTGTGACTGATACATGTTTTTAATGTGAGAAAAGGGTAATCTCCATTTAACCACAACGCTTCCTGAGATGTCAAACTCTTGAGTCCATGCGTAAAGGCTGGCAATAATCACCTTTTGACTGCTTTGGGTTTTGGTGAGGTGCTGCTTGTGAGGTGGAAGGGTTGGGTTGACAATTATGTTTTGTTGTAGGATTGGCATAGTGGCCTACAAACATAATTACTGTCATCCTTAAACCAGCAGTCTTGCCTAGAACAAGAGTCCAACTACGACACTCTCTACTCCACTCTGCGCCACTGTATGGCACTCTACTCCACTTTAATCAACTCTATGATACTGTACTTCACTCTATGACACTCTATGCAACTCCCTCTATGCCACTCCAACGCATATACTCTTATATACTCTCTGACACAGTGCTCCACTCAACATCACTGTACTCCACTACTCCACTCTACAACACTCTATGCCACTCAACTGTATGATATTCTGGTGCCGTGGCCATGCCAGCATCTAATATAGCTGCATAGCACTGAAACTCTGGCTACACCGGCCCTGAAACTTACGGTTTACAGGCATCATGCTAATCTCCCGCTTAACTGACATCCATGCCTGCATCAGCCTTTCTTCAGTGTCCTCATCCTGCTCCCCGGCCTTGTGACACTGCAGACTGCCTCCAGGACTCGGGAGGCTTGAGTGAGACTGCTGTCTTCGGAGGCCCCATGGTGACAGGGGCTGCATGCGACCCTGAGGTTTTGGGCTATCCCGACTTCTTCCATGAAATTTCCTTCATTGTAGGCTGCTTTGATAATGCACTTGCTCTGCTTAGGGTGACTTCAATCTAGTGCCAGACCCACTACTTGAATCCAAAGATGTATATTCTACTCCCAAGCCACAGGCTATTCATGTACTTAAGAACATTAGGGAAACTTTTTCCCTAAAAGACGCTTGGCCTCACATACATTCCACATCACCCTCTGATATATTCTACTCTGCATCACATGCATTCTTGACACATATAGATTACTGGAGAGTTGAAGCTCTCCCCTGGCTCAGGGATACACAGCATATGCCACAGACCACTCTTCTGTATGTATTGCCCTAGTCAACCCATTCTAGGTGGACTTGAAAGTAGGTGCTGCTTTTTGCCTCCTGGATGAAGTGTTCCACTCCAAACTCCAAAATTCTATAACAGAATGCTTCTCCTTGAACTCAGGCGTGGTGACACAACAGGCCACCCTTTTAGAAGCATTCAAGGTGTACATCTGGTGTATTTGCATCTCAAAACACGCAGGTGTCTTTCAAGACATCCAGAACAGTAATAAAGGTGTAGGACCAGCACTTAAAGACATTTACAGGTCTGACATGCAAGCGTATGTGGAGTCCCACTTACATAAACGAGCCACCTTAATGGAAGAATACTGCTCATTAGCTGATAGAGAGGTGGCCTTCCTATGCAAATATGCCCGGGCTCTTAAATATGAGGAGGGCGAGTGCCCCTGTCATACATTGGCACGATTGCTTCACCTCACCCGTGGCCCGACTACATACCTGAGCTGCCACTAGACAATGGCAGGCGTACCATTTCCAGTGCTGACATGACTGACACCCTACTTTATTATTATGAGCAACTTTACTTCACCATGCTGTATGATGATGACACCTCCTGGATAGCTTACCTCAATGAGGTTGCCATGGTTTGGATCACAGACGCACAGGGCCAATTTTTGAGCAAACCCATCACCTCAGAAGAAATTGCACAAGCAATTGATGCACTGAGTGGTTCCAAGGCCCCTGGCCTTGATGGACTTTTATAAAACATATAAAGCAATCCTAAACCCCCACCTATAGAACATGTATGCTGATGGCCTTGATGAAGGCGTGCTTCTGCCCTCATTCCAGGAGGTGTAGATTACACTCTTACTCAACCCAAACAAAGATCCTCACCTCTGTACATCATCAAAGCGGCCCCTCTCTCTTCTAAATTTTGCTAATAAAATCCTTGGCAATGTGATTCCCACCAGACTTGCATTATTGATGGATCAGATCATCTCCCCAGTTCAAACAGGATTTGTCCCTCAGAGATCAACAGCCTTTAATCTTTGCATGTTTTTTGCGGTACTCAACAGGATGTCTCCTGAGATTCCCATGGTCATTGCTCTACTTGAAGCGTAAAAGGCCTTTGACTCTTTGGAGTAGCCTTTTCCTCAAGCCACGCTCCAGAAACTTGGGCTCCCTAAGGGATTTATAGCCTTAATTATTCTCCTTTACTCCCAACTGGTGGCACAACTACGAGTCAATGGGTTGTTAATGTACCAGTTCACCATTGCTAGAGGCACCATCTAAGGGTGCCCTTTATCACCACTACTTTTTATTAAAGCCATGGACCCCCTTGTTCGCCATGTGCAAGAAAAACATATGCACCACAGACTTTACTTTAATCTGAGCCCCCTACTAATTTCCATGTATGCAGATGACATATTGTTGTTTCTGTATGGCCTTACTCACAATACTCACCCAGTCAGCAAGGAAATAATTCGGTCTGGGGAGTTCTATGGACTCCATATCAATTAGGCAAAATCTGAAATGTTTCCATTAACTGACACCATCATGCATGTCCTTATCTGGGCTGGCCAAAGACCACACATTCGCTGGGATGCCCCTTTACTTCCCTATGACGGGGCTGATTTGGTGTCCCTGACCCTCAAATTTACTATCTTGCAGCATATGCTCAGTTGCCACTCACTGGTTCCACCTGGATGCCCATTTACCCTAATCTCCCTAATGCCTCCATGTGTGTGCCGTATCTAAGATACAGTGCACCATGGTGGTAGTTAGGGAACTAGCGTAAAAAATGTCAACACTAGTTCAGAGCTTTGTAGGATTAGCGTAAAAAATGTTGGCCCAGATTTAATAGAAAATGACGGTGCAGGGCACTGCGCCAAATTTGCCAGCGGTGCTCCGTCATTTTCAAAATACAGGGATGCGCCATGTTTACTGGAACACAGCGTACCTCTGTGTTTCCCTCTGCACTGGTGCTAAATTTTCTGCTGTGCACCAACGCAGCCACCATTGCGCCATAGTGCAAGGATGGCTGCGTTTAGGGGAAGATTGTTTTTGTGCAGCGAAGGAACACCTTCCTGCACAAAAACAATTTGAAATGGCAATTTGCTCTTCCGTGTGTGCTGCATAATGCAGCACACATAGAAAGAGCAAAAACAGAGGAGAAATGAAAGTATTTCTCCTCTGTGTGTAGCTCTAACCCCACCCCTGGGGAGTTGTTCGATTTGGTACTCCCTTAGGTTTATGAAAAACACGTACATCTGAAGCAGTGTCAAAATGCAGTGGGTGTTGCTGTGTCACAGTAACAGATACACCTATTGCACACCTCATACATGCAAAGAGCTGGAAGTGAAGGGACCGTATTTACAAGGTGGCGTTAAACCGCAAAAAGTGTCTTAAGGCCAACTTGTAAATATGGCACAGGGTATTGTGCCACTGGAGCATCACAAAAAGTGATGCTCCTGTGGCGAAAGAGCCTTCTAAATCTGACCCTTGGGCGCAAATCCTTCAAAGCCCATTAAGGCCCATTGTCAACAATGGTGTGCCTCCTTTTAATGCCTGCTCTGAGCAAACCTATAATGTTTGCAAGTGGGGGTGTTCCCCTGTTAGGGGACCTGCAAAAATGGCACAGTGGAATCTGTGAGATTCTACTGTGCCATTTTTAGCTGCATTTTTAATGCCTGCACAGGGCAGGTATTAAAAGGAGGCACGCCATTATTTTTGATGGGCCTCTATGAACTTAGCAGGAATAGCCCCAAAGTTTTTGGTGCTAATCCTGCAAAGTACAACAATTGCATCAAAAATGATGACGCTATTGTCCCTAGCCTGCCCCATGGTGTTTTGTATGTTAAATACGGCACACATGTGGTGGCGTTAGGGGGCACAATGGAACTTTTCTTAAAAATGGGTCCCAATTTCCTACAGTTGATTAAGCGTTTGTGAACATTTGGAAGTACATAAATGTAGTGGACTTTAAGCTTACTGATCTTCAAAAACAGCATTCATGGAAGGACACGTATCCTGAACCAGATCTACAAGAAAGTGGCACATCTGTCCCATCTGTCCCGATGTGCCAATTTTCTTGCACCGCCCCTGTCCCACCTAACAATACCATGGTTGCACTGTATTTATAATACGTACAACATGGCACACATTTCCACAATAGCAAAATAATTTATTACGCTATACTGGCGCTTTGCTGGATTAGCACCATAAATTATGGTGCTAGTGCAGCAAAGCAATAGGGAGGCTCATAGGTTACTATGGGCCCATCATTTTAACGCCTGCCCCAACAGCCATTAAAAATGATGGAAAAAAATACGCAGTGAGAATTGTAGATTTAATCGCACCATTTTTTGCGGCCTCCCTGCATGGGAATGGCCCCCTTGCATACATTATACTTGGTGCTGGTATAATGTGGTGCAAGGTATTACAAAGTGACACAATGCTAGCATTGCACCACTTTGTAAATATGACGCAGGGTAACGGCTTTCTTAATGCCACATTAGCAAAAACAATGACACTGGTGTAGTGCAAGGAGGCGCAAGTGCTTTGTAAACATGGCCCCCTGTTCCTTCCTATCCCACAACAGATAAAAATGTTTATTTATGCTGTCTTTCATAATCAATAGGAGTACAATTTTTAAAATGTTCCAAACCTAGAAGTTGGTGATGTGCCTCAAACGATGTGTTGTTTAAATCCAGTGTCACCAAATTGTCTCCCATTATCTGATAGTTTTATAGTCATACTGGAATTTTATTTGAGAGTTTGACTTGCAGCTCTCTGAGCACTAGATAAAGTTCTAGATAGCGGACCTTTTCCATCTATGGACCCAGGATCTGGAACTTTAGTAACCCAAAAGAATGGGAAGTCCATTCAGGGCAATTTTAGCAACCCAAAAAGATGATGAATGGAGTACTGAAAATTTTCAAACACACGACCCCAGGCACAGATCTAGGTTTAATCTATTATTCTTTTGCTCACCATGCCACCCCAGTTTTGACTCAGTCATATACAAATCAGTCTTGACCCTGTTCCCCGTGGGAACAGTTCAGGCCTAACTGTCAGACCAGGTCCTCCTTGGACTGGAAACAAGCATCCTGGGACCGCATTCAGGGTATCACCCTTCATCAGCCATGCTAGCTTGAAACCAGTGGAAGAGTGAGCACCGGACCCACATCTGGGCATACCCTTCCCACTTAGCAACACGAAAAGATGATAGACAGAGTGCTGAAACTTTTCAAATACTCACCCCCAGTCACAGATCTGGGTTTAATCCATTGTACTTTTGCTCACTGTGCCACCCCAGTTGGACGCAGCCATATGGAAATAAATCTTGATCCTGTTCCCCATGGCAACAGTCCAGCACAAACTGCTGTGTAGATCCTCCCTGGACTAGAAACAAGCGACCTGGGACGTGTTTCAGAA
The DNA here is from genome assembly GCF_031143425.1 of Pleurodeles waltl. NCBI lineage: Eukaryota > Metazoa > Chordata > Amphibia > Caudata > Salamandridae > Pleurodeles > Pleurodeles waltl. The sequence goes on along the minus strand of NC_090444.1, from coordinate 1,086,717,671 downwards.
TATCACCCTTCATCATCCAGGCTAGCTTGAATCCAGTGACACAGTGAGCGCAGGATCCATGCTTGGACATATCCTTCCCACGTTAGGACAACTTTAGTAAACCAAAAGTATGACAGTCGGAGTCCTGAAACTTTTCAAACACTCACTCTCCGTAACACATCTGGGTTTAATCCATTGTTCTTTTGTGCACTATGACTCCACAGTTTGGACACAACCATATGCAAATCAGTCTTGACACTGTTCCCCCATTGCAACAGTCCAGATCAAACTATCAGACCAGGTTCTCCCTGCACAAAAAACAAGCATCCTTTTACCAGTTCCTCAGTATCACTCTTCATCAGCAAGAGTAATTTAAATCCAGTGTCACAGTGAGCACCAGACCCACTTCTGGGCATAGCCTTCCCACTTATAGCAACTTTAGCAACACTAAAGGATGATGGATGGAGTGCTGAAACTTATCAAACACTCACCCCCAGTCACAGATTTTAGTTTAATCCAGAGTTCATTTGCCCACCATGTTACCCCAGTTTGGACTCAGCTATATGCAAAACAGTCCTAACCCTTTTTCCCATGAGAACAGTCCAGCACAAACTGTCAGCCCAGGTTCTTACTGGACCAAAAGCAACCATTCTGGGAACGGTTTCAGGGCATTTTTCCTCATCAGCCAGACTAGCTTGAATCCATTGGTACAGTGAGCACGAGACCCACATCTGGGCATACTCTTTCCATTCAGGGTAATTTTAGCAACACATAAAGATGATAAATGGAGTGCTGAAACTTTTCAAACACTCACCCCCAGTCAACGATCTAGGTTTAATCCATTGTTCTTTTGCTCACCATGCCACCCCAGTTTGAAACCAGCCATATGAAAATCAGTCTTGACTCTTTTCTTTATGGTAATAGTCCAGCCTGATCTGCCAGGCCAGGAACTCCTGAATCAGATACAAGCATCCTGGAACCGTTTTCCAGGTATCACCCTTCATCTATCAAGCTAGCTTGAATCCAGAGGAACAGTGAACACAGTACCCATATCTGGGCATACCCTTCCTACTGAGGGCAACTTTAGTAACACAAAAGGATGATGGGCAGAGTGCTGAAACCTTTCAAACACTTAACCCCAGTCACAGATCTGGGTTTAATCCATCATTGTTTTGCTCACTCTATTCTCTGAGTTTGGACCGGGTGATATCCTAATCAATCTTAGCCCTGTTCCCAATGGGAAAAATCTAGCACTAACTACCAGACCCAGGTTCCTGGAACAATAATAAGGATTTGGGATCAGTATCACCATTCATCATCCATGAAACTGTAAATCCAGTGGCACAGTGAGCACAGGACCCACTTCTAGGCATATACTTCCCACTTAGGACAACTTTAACAATGCAAAAGAATGATGAACGTAGTGCTGAAACTTTTCAAACACTCATTCCACCTCACAGATCTGGGTTTAATCCACCATTCTTTTGCTCACTGTGCCTCCCCAATTTGGACCCAGCCATATGCAAATCAGTCTTGACCCTCTTCCCCATGGAAACAATGCAGCCGAACCTGCCAAGTCCTCCCTGGACCAAAAACAAGCATCTTGTAACAGGTTTGAGGTTATCACCCTTCATCAGCCAGGCTAGCTTGAATTCAGTGGCACCACCTTTGCTTTGTTTGAAAAATGCCTCAAATGATTTAAAGAGAGGAATGATTCTGAATCTCTGAAATATTTTTTTCATACGTGCCTTGACTTAGCCTCAGAAGAGTTGGATGAATGTCACCATGTTTAATCAATATGTTCAGAGAGCTGACAATATCACATGGCTCAGTCAGTTTTGCATTGTTTCTGATTGAGCCAGAGTGAGAGATGCTGATGGAGTGAAGTCTGGCTACTTTAAAGCCTTAGTGACTTTAAAAAGAGACCCAGCCACTGAGGAACTGAGGCATATATCAAGCGCTATTAGACTGGGGGGAGCCACAGGCACTGTCTTCTATGTGGGCCAGCCAAAATGATGCAGGAAATGTAATTTTGGGGGTGGGGAGGCACTTGGCTAAGGATTGTGCTGCACCATTCTACATGAGGTGAAGAACCACTGGCCAGAAAGCTGAGGATTGTGTGGCTGAGAAAACATGCAGTCTTCGTTGCTCATCTGAACATGAGTTTAAAAACTGCACCTCTTCCTATGCCTTTAAAATTAAAGCTGCACAGATGGTGCAACCTTTCCCTCCCCACCAGAGTAGAGGAAAGTCAAAGGAAGGTGTTGAGGCAGAAGAGGAAGAATTAATCAGACTTGGTTTAAAGGAGGAGAGATTTGATCTCCAAACTGGTTTATCACTAGGGGCCAGATGTAGCATTTTCCGATTTTGCGAATCGGAAATTGCGAGTTGGTGCGACTCGCAATTTCCGATTCACAAAATCGGATGCAGAACGGTGTCTTAGACACCGTCTGCGAGTCGCTATGGGGTCGCAAAGACCCACCTCATTAATATTAATGAGGTGGGTCGCATTTTGCGACCCCATAGCGAGTCCCTGCACTCACAGGGATGGTGGCCTGCTGAAGACAGCAGACCTCCATGTCTGTGACTGCTTTTTAAATAAAGCAGTTTTTTATTTTTATTTTGCAGCCCATTTTCCTTAAAGGAAAACAAGCTGCAAAATAAAAAAAATGACGAAACCGTTTGGTTTCGATTTTTCAGAGTAGGAAGTGGTCCATTGGACTGCTGCCTGCTCTGAAAAACCCTTTTTGGCAACATTCACAAAGGGGAAGGGGTCCAATGGGGACCCGTTCCCTTTTGCGAATGGGTTACCACCAGTGTGACACTGGTGGTAACTGCGAATTGCTTTGCGACCGCATTCGCGGTCACAAAGCAATTTAGCATAGCGATGCGAGTCGCAATTAGGAAGGGGACACTGTACACTGGATCCTTTTGTGGGCTAGGCAAAAGCTATCTGCAGGTCTCAGCACTGAAAAACCTTTTAAGGGCATTTGTGGCTTGAAACAGTAGCAATGTTTGTCATGGAGAAATCTCATGAAGCTGCAAACATCTTGGAAGACTTTAACAGCAAGGTGTTTAAATGGCTGTAACTCAGAAGTCTCAGAATGTAATTTGTTCCCACAGACAAAGGCTATGACAGATGGATATTTCAGGGTGCTCTGTGTGTCAAATTGCACCAACCTGATTGTTCAGGACTTTCTAAAAGAATAGGGCATAGTCAGCAACATACTGACCACCTGCAGGTGAATCTGCACTCATTTCAGCAATTCATTAAAAGCTTGGAAACAATTGAGGATCATTCACTGTATTAACAAAGTACCAGTTAAAGTCCTCATACAGGAGGTGCCAACAAGTTTGAACTCACCCTATTACAATTTGCAACATCCGTTTGAGCACTACAGAGCGATCAATATTTCCTTCAAAGATGCAGTTCAGAAAAGCAAGACCATAGAGGTGGATAAAGAAAGCCTAGTCAAATACCTGACACAGATGCTACTTCCTTTAGAGATTTTCACATGGGAAGTTAGCAAGGTGGACATTACGATGAGCCAAGATATCCCATTGTTGCATCTGCTACAGGACCAGTTAAAAAGGTATTGTAAAGGTTTGCTGATATGAATGAAAAAGCATTTGAGTTGTTTGAGAGGTTAATCCTTCACCTGGCTATTATTCCAAAGCTACAAAGAGAAATCATGCAAAGAGTACACCTGTGCCACATTACTTGATCCACTGTACTGGCCACTTTCATTCCTTCTTCAGGAGGGGATGTTTCACTATAACAGTTGTAGGTTGTTGATCAAGTGAGAGACTAGGAGAAAAAAGACTGGAAGTTAGAGTCCCATGCAGATGTTCTGGCATATAGCTTTCACCCTCCCAAGAGAACAGTTCTGTTGTTTCACCAGCAGCAACAACACCACTAATAGAAGAATCACATCAACCTCTGTAGTGGCTTGATTTCAAGTGGCAGGGCGTAAGTCAACTACAGAGATAAAGGCAACATGGCTGAGCAAGTGGCAGCACTCTGACCATTCTGAGGAGGCTCCAAGACTATCTGGATGACTTAAAAGAGGTTTACATGGATCAAAACCCATTGGTCTATTGATATAGGAAGGTGAGCCAACGGCCAGAGCTGCAGCAAGCAAAATTGCTGCAGGCTGGCAATGAAGTATCAGACTTGTTGATAGTCAGTGTGTCTGCTGAGCGTGTGTTCTGTGCAGCTGGCACAGTTGTCACAGTCAGAAGGACTAGTCTATTTCCTCAAAACATGGAGAGATTGATCATGATTAAAATTAACCAACTCTACATACCACAAGATTGCACTGTTCCTGAAACAGCACAGGAGGAGGATGGCAGCAATTGGTCAGACTCAGGCATGTCAGCTGACCACCTTCTGTATGAAACCTGCGAGCTTGAGGATGAACTCTATTTCCCTGACTGAGTAGGCCACAAAGAACTTTCACATTATTGTCACATTATTTGCCCCCACTATTTATTCACATGTATGACCAGATTGGAGTTGGACCAGTGAGCACAGAAGAATCCTCCCCATTCACTTCTAGCACATCCCTATACTTCTTTTTTTATTCCCTAGCTGAGCTGATACTTCTTTTTTCATTCCCTAGCTGAGCTGTCCCACTAAAGATCATTAATTTACAAGATTGCCTTTGTGTTATCTTCATGGGAAAAAAGACGGAGTACAACAATACATAATTGTGTACCAATGTGCTTGGATTGGAACAGGTAACTATTACATCAATGAGTGATATTATTGAGAAAGTGTGAGTGGTATTGATGATTAATTGTGGAGAAAGACAGTGAGGGTATAATAATATTTGTAAACTTGAAATCGATGATTTGCGATGTTTGGGTGCTGATGGGCGATTCTGTTGGAAGGTGATTGTTGACTTTTTCTTTCAAACTTAGCTAAATTTACTTGCATGGTCCACTCTTAGCTATACCTTAGTTTTCAGGCTGTTCAGTGACCAGTCAGTTTAGTTAACAAATACAACCTACACAAAAAAACACTCAAATTTGTTTGCTCTTCTTGTTCATCTACGGAAGTGCATTACAGGTTTATCTCTCTCATTTGGGTTAGGAGGAGTAGGACTTGGAAGTTGGATGGAGTCGTGATTTGAAGTCATACAGACTCAGGGCAAAACTACCTCATCAGCCAGACCAAGGAAGTTATCTACTTCAAGTACAAAAGGAAACAAACTTGACTCAAAGAGGCCTACATAGCCCTATGGACATCACCGGAGAGAGGTGCATTGATTTGAGAAATGCATCGTAGTGTGCTGGCTCAATTGTCAAACTCTTCTAATGTAGTGATTGTGGTTGGGGGTGGCTGTAAATGAAGATAGACATGCCATGTCCCATGATAGATGAAGTCGGCTAAATTTTATGACAGTTGTGAGATTGCTCAGCCAGGGACATGCAACTACTTGCGTGGGATTGTTTGCCAAAGTGCTCTCACTTCTTACTTAATTACTTATAAGTGATTATGATTTCAGCAGCCTATGCTCTTGCTGTGCCTTTTGTCCTTCTCCTTGACTCTACAATATTGTTACTGTTTTACAATCCACAAGTGTTATCTTTTTCTACTCCATAACGCTCCTGCTTACCTTATGGGACCGGTTCAGCCAGGCACCCAAGATGGACGTAATCAAGAAGAATGCAGATGCATTGCCCAATTTGGCATTTATATACAGTATCACTTTTCTTTTTAACAACCATAATGTTTTAGAACTGTGTGAGTTCACTCCTCCATAATTTGTAATTTTCAAACCTAGATGACAGAACATTTAGATATATGATAACTTGGGTCTATAGGGCTGGAGGTCTGTATGCAATGTATTTAACTGAACTTTGTTATTCCTTCATTTCCTCCCACAACAGATTTGATGATGATGATTTGCTGTGCATCAACCTGATGAATATTGGTGTTATGTAGTGTTTGTCTTTGTCACACCTTTCCCCAACTCCCCATTACCATCCACTTATCAAACCCCTAACCCTTCTCCCCACGCTGTGTGATACATTGAGGTGTGGCTTATGAATTTACACCATATATGCATTATTCACTTGTGGTGGATGTGGTGAAAGTGATACCAACTCACTGCAGGATCTTCTTACTTGAGCTATATCCCACACCAGCTCCACTTACCCACCGACACATAAAAAGTATAGCTATAACATCATTCATCATTCATCGACAACTTTCTTCAGGCCTTGTGTTGCTTAAATGCTTAACCTTATTCTGGGTCCACTCCTGACTCGAGGATTTCATAAGGTTAATTTTAATTGTCTTCATAAATTAAATATTAACTTTCAATTGCTCAAAAGTTACTACTGCTAGTTTTTATAATACCAGGTCTTTGTGTCCTGGTGGCTGTCTGGTCTCAGTCTTTGATAAGTCATGATAGTAAATAACCCACTAACTCAGTCTTTTTTCAGTCTAATTGCCTGTGATGGACAATCCTTCTGAAAAACCCTACAGTTGGAGTTCACAATAGCCCTACAGTTGGAGTGGGGCCTTGCTTGTGATGTCTTTCCGTTAGCACGCCAGTCTGTTATTACTGCTATCACTCCGCTGATAGTGTACCTTGGGTAACAATGCAATAAGAGTTTGAAAGATTGAGAGAGGCAGCAGTCATTGCTCCACCTTTTCATGTAGGAGAATTAAGAAGTGAAGTGAACTTGTTTCGTTAGTAACGCCTTCTCAAGATTAAGATTATGTTATATATTTTGCAGGCAATAGATATATACCCCCCAAGTGGCCAATATAGTTACAGAGGGTAGAAGGACAAGGGTATAACTAACTGGTATACACTTTGATAAATGGCTTGGTGCTTCCAAAGTGACAAAAGTTAGTCTCCTTAAGCAATAAGACAGTCCTCGCTGTGATAGTCCTGCTCTGGTAGCAAGGTATTGTTGGAGATAAGTAACGTAAGCAGCCTAGTAAATAATTATATGGAAAGGGACTTCAGAATCAGATTGGGAAAGTTTAGGGGAAAACTCAATGCACAGAATGTGACCGTTCAGAGGGCAGCTTTTAGTTAATAAAAAAAAGGCTGCGCTAAAAGCAGTGCAAAGACAAAAGACAGATTGCAAGTAATATGCAAGAAACAAACTACCCATTTTTGTTTTTTACAAAGAAAACCCACCCTCTCTCCACTCACAACAGGCCCACCCTCTCCTCAAACAAATAAATTATACCAAGGTTCCATCAATGTCCACAGTAAGACTAAACCTTTCCCATCTCTCCTTTGAATATTCACCCTCTCCACACACAACAAAAGTCCCTCCCACCAAAAAATGTGGATTAAAAAAAGGGCTTCAGGGGGATTCTAGGCAGGCGTGAAGGAATGCCACCAACTGAGCCAGGTTGTGCTGGCCTGCGCAAATCAGCACCAGCTCATGTAGGGCATGGCAGACGAGACAGTCGGTTGCTGATGATGAGTAGGGAATGGGTGGCAGCAATTGTGGATCCCAGATGATGGTGGGGCTGGCAATGGTGTGGCTGAGAAGGAGACAGATGGCCAGGCTACCTAGATGGAACAGAGGCATGTGCCTCCTCCTCCAAAGCCACCAGCCAGTGATATTCTGCGTGGATGGCCTCTATCCTGTGCTCCTCAGCCAGGCGGCCATCTCCGGCCAGGATGGTGAAGCTCCAGGAACAGCTATATCAAGAATGACAAAAAAAGGAAAACCACAAATTGTAATGCATAGTGCAAACACTTGTTAATTGAAGCACGGTGGCAGAACAATGCTGTTCCCCTGGGGCCAATGGAATTCCACACATGTGGATTGCAACATCACATAACAATAGTACTGACTGCAAGGAATTACACTAAAATACCACCTGACTAAAATGTTTTTTTGTTTTGTTTGGTTTCATAGTAAAATTGGACATATATACAAACCTTTGACGCAGGGCAGTGCTACAAGCATTTTTGCTGTGCTGCTCTGCGTCAAAAGAAAAGGGCAGGAATGTGTCATATCTACGAGATACGGTGCATTCCTGTCCTTATCCCCTGTGCTGGTGCACCACATGCACCCTTGACCAAGATACCAGAGTGTCGGCTTTGCGCGGATGATTGTTTTTGTGCAAGAAGAGACTCCTTCCTGCACAAAAACAATCATAAGAGACACATTCCTCCAATATACCCATCCAATAAATACATATTTACTCAATGACAAAACATTTGAAGAAATAGATAACAAAGTCTAACATTTCAAAGTTAGCATATTAAACAATTAACAATAATGTATATGCACTTTAAAAATTACAATACTTACCTAAACCCTAATACTCCCCACAATCAAGAATAAACAAATACATAAATAAATATTTAAAAACATATAAACAAATATTTTTATAAATAAAATTAAACATAAATGAGCAATAGTTTAAAAGAATCATAATGCATACACTAAACAATTAATGTCAACTTATAAAATGTATGTTATACTTAAAGACTGCAAACCCAATCCCCAATAAGCAAAATCAGAAATTAAAATGTATTGAACAATGAATAACTTAGTTAAACATATAAATAGGTATATATCAATTTAAAATAACATATTAGTCAATTCACTTTTATTACTATAGAATTAAAAAACACTACCCACCCAATCCTCAATAAACCCGATAACCTTAAAATTAAGTTTATGAAACAATTCAAAATTGTATGAAACATGCTCACAAATAAATAGCAAATATATGATAAACTCATTAATCAATGATCACCAAACATTCTGGTGCTGATTTAGAGTTTGGCGGGTGGGTTATTCCACCACAAACATGACAGATATCCCGTCTGCAATATTATGATCTCTACAGGCTATTATGCCATCATAATTTGACGTACAGGATATATGTTGCCTTTGTGATAGAGTAACCCCCTCCGTCAAACTCTAAATCAGTCCCTCCATTTTTTTAACAAACACTTAACCAACAATTCCCCAACAAACCCAACAACCAAAAAACAATTGTATTAATTTTTAAAAATAATTGAAGATACATTTCTCAATAACGTAAGTATTCTTATAAATCATAATAGAATAGCACAAAATAAAACATGATAACAATTATTCATATTGGAGTAAACTTTATTTTAAACAGAACTATTATTGTTAAAAATATAAAAAGTATTTTTGCCCACAATATTTTTGCAGTCACAACATTTTGACCTTGATATCAATGCCACACGATATTTTTAGTTGATGTATTGATGGAATGCCACAGAAATAAAATCATGTTGATTAAAAAGCAAAGGGCCTGATTTAGCTTGCCAGACAGGTTAGTCCATCACAAATGTGACAGATATCCCATCTGCTACATTACGATTCCAATCGAAAGGCATAATATGACAGACAGGATATCCGTCACATTTGTGATGGGGTAACCTCATCTGCCAAACTCTAAAGCAGGATCAAAGTACTTTGAAAAGAAATGTCAGCAAATTGAACATATGCACCTCAAGCAGAAGAGGTGGATGTGGCCTATTAATAGGGGTGGGAGAAGAATTCTGCTGCACTGGAGGAGTTTGCAGAGTTTTCCCCACTCTGTGTTTCACACGGAGTGCAGAGTTACAAGAAATTCTGCAAAGTGACACAGAGCAGAGTTTTTTCTCATGCTCAATCTCGCCAGCTTTATGTTGGTGAGTGTGAGCAAGAGAAATCACCAAGTTGGCGAGCGCAAGCGAGATTTCTGAACTCAAGCGGTAGGCCACAGTAGCTCGCAATGAGAAAGCTTCCACTCGCATTGAGGAACCTGCCGTTTGAGTAGATCTACTCGAGCGACAAACAGAAGTTAGTGACCTCTGGCGATCCGCGTGATGCCGTTTGCACTGATTTTATGTAGCGGAACTTCGCATTGTGGGGCAGATTTTTTTGGGCACTTCACAGAGTTATACTTAGTAGAACTCCATGACCTCCGCCCAGGCCTACCTAATGCTGACTGCTGACTCATATCTCATATATCCTAAGGGTAGGGACACACAGGAGAAAGTCAGATTAACTTTTTTCTGTTTCTCTTTTGGGGGTGTGATGATTGCGAGAAGGTTTTACCAGTTCCTAGTACCAAAGCTCACTTCAAAAATATAATCCACCATGAGACTGCAGTTTGTATTGAGAACCAGTAAGAAGCAGAACCCATCCCAGGCATTATTCTGTGACCATTAACAGATAGGTGACCTCTAAATAGGTCTCCTGTAGTCAACGTACCTGCTAGCAGGCTTCTACAGGGCTCTTTTTCTGTTCAGGCAGACTCTACCATTTTTCATTTTTTATGTTCAAAGCCTGCAGACAGCACTTTCAAAACCCAGGATATTGCTGTTGCTGACCTTTCCTCACACTGATTTTAGTCTGCCTTCTACCAGGGTTTAGGGCAACGTTGCTAAAACTACATGAGTTGCCCCACATGTTTCTTTCTTTCAAAATGCTACAGGGTGCACGTTCAGCATGTTGTTGAGATTGTGAATATGTGAGTGGGATTAAATGCAACACATGGATTAAAGTAGTTAGGGGGTCATTACAACCCTGGCGGACGGTGTTAAAGCTGCGGTAATACCGCAAACAGTGCGGCGGATAAAAAAATGGAATTATGACCCTGGCGGAAACTGCCAAAAAAGACAGCCACTTTAACACACCGCCCGCCACGGCGGTACAGACAAGCAGCGCGGCGGTCTCCGCCAGCAGACAGGCGGAACCAAATGTACCGCCCATAGTATTACAACCCGCCAATCCGCCACCTTTTCCGGGGCGGATTCACCGTGGATAAAAACACGGCGGAAACAGCTTTTGCAATGGGACAACGCTCACCTGAACACATCCCACGAGGAACAAGGACTTTATGGACCCGGAACTTCAAATACTCCCTGCCCTTGTGTTTCTGCTCCTCTACGACCAACATCTACGTAGGCACCGAAGACAACGGTGAGTACTGCACCTATGACATGGGGGAGGGGGAGGCAAAAGTTAGGGGGACACCCACCAAACACCCCCACCCCCAACCTTGCATAATACAACATACACACCAATGCATTCACAAAAATCACTGTGACAACCCACAACCCCCCCCCCCGGAAGAATGAAAAGACAAAGCGAAATTTGGTCAAACATTTTATTGTGGCATAATACATGTCATACAAAAATATACAGAGATATATATGAAAATCAGTCATAAATATATACATTACGAGAAGTAGTGCAAATATTTACATAACAATGTCCGTGCACCAACAGTCCAAAAATGCATGGGCGAGGCCCACAAAGGATACCTGACCACAATCGGAGAGAACACTGCCGGGGCATCAAATAGAAATACTACAGGCACCTCAGGGGGAAGGGAAGGGGGGGCACCTCAGCCGGATGACTGCAAAGCCAGATCCACGATGGGGCTCCATGCCCATTGATGTATCCTGGGGAGTGCAAAGCCACAGTCTCTCAAGTCTCTACAGTGGGTGGTTTGCCCACTGTGCCATCCTGGGGAGTGCAAAGCCACAGTCTCTCAAGTAGATGCAGGTCTCCACTGGTTCTGGAGGGGGGCTGGTGCCCAGACTGGATGAGTCTCCCCGTGAAAGTACCTGTCCTGTCACTGTCCCAGCTGCACATGGGATAACGATGCCTGATGTGGCGGTCTATTCATTCCTACCCGGTGCGTGCCCTGTTCAGCGGTCTTCACCATGGCGGTCTTTGCCCTGTTCAGCTGTGCTTTGTCATGGTGGTCTTTGCCGTGTTTAGCGGTGCTTTGCCATGGCGGTCGTTGCCCTGTTCAGCGGTGCTTTGCTATGGCGGTTTTTGCCCTGTTCAGCGGTGCTTTGTCAATGGCGGTCGATGCCCTGTTCAGCGGTCTTCACCATGGCAGTCTTTGCCCTGTTCAGCGGTGCTTCGCCATGGCGGTCGTTGCCCTGTTCAGCGGTGCTTTGCCATGGCGTTCTTTGCCCTGTTCAGCGGTGCTTTACCATGCTGGTCGTTGCCCTGTTCAGCGGTGCTTTGCCATGGCGGTCTTTGCCCTGTTCAGCAGTGCTTTGCCATGGCGGCCGTTGCCCTGTTCAGCTGTGCTTTGCCAAGGCGGTTCTGGACTGTTCAGCGGTGCTTTGCCATGGCGGTTCTGGACTGTTCAGCGGTGCTTTGACATGGCGGTTCTGGTACGGACATTGGTGTGTGGCATGACGTTCCCTAGACTGGGCATTGGTGTGTGGCATGACGTTCCCTACACTGGGCATTGGTGTGTGGCATGACGTTCCATCATAGCCCACCTGGGCTGTGGCAGCCGGGGCCCTCCTGGGCAATGACTCTGGCCGTGGTCTCCTGACCAGTGACGATACTTGGGCCCTCCTGGGCTGTGACTCCGGCGGTGGTCTCCTGACCAGTGACAATACTTGGGCCCTCATGGGCTGTGACTCCGGCGGTGGTCTCCTGACCAGTAACGATACTTGTGCCATCCTGGGCTGTGACTCCGGTGGTGGTCTCCTGACCAGTGACGATACTTGGGCCCTCCTGGGCAATGACTCCGGCGGTGGTCCTGACCAGTGACGATACTTGGGCCCTCCTGGGCTGTAACTCCGGCGGTAGTCTCCTGACCAGTGACGATACTTGGGCCCTCCTGGGCAATGACTCCGGCGGTGGTCTCCTGACCAGTGACAATACTTGGGCCCTCCTGGGCTGTGACTCCGGCGGTGGTCTCTGGACCAGTGACGATACTTGGGCCCTCCTGGGCTGTGACTCCGGCGGTGGTCTCCTGACCAGTGACGATACTTGTGCCCTCCTGGGCTGTGACTCTGGCGGTGGTCTCTGGACCAGTGACGATACTTGGGCCCTCCTGGGCTGTGACTCTGGCGGTGGTCTCTGGACCAGTGACGATACTTGGGCCCTCCTGGGCTGTGACCCTGGCAGTGGTCTCTGGACCAGTGACGATACTTGGGCCCTCCTGGGCTGTGACTCTGGCGGTGGTCTCTGGACCAGTGACGACGGTGCTGGCGGTTGTGTCTCGACTGCCGGAAATGATGGCGCACTTCTCCGCCGTGACACTCACAACAGGCTGGGCAGACTTCCTCTGGCCCTTCACCACCTTTGGGGGAGTCACAGATGACTCTCCAATCCCCTTGGAACCCATGTCAGTTGTTTTCCCACCAGGAGTCTTCACACGGTCCCGTCGTCCACTCTCCAATTTTAGAGCCTTTACAGGGCGTGGGCTGCCAGTGCCTTAGCTCCGGGTCACACTGCCTGCCCTGGTGGCCGGTGCACTCCACAAACCTTGAACAGGCACCACTGGTATTGGAGGCTTTTTGGCTGAGGCGCTACGACGGGACTGATGAATTGGAGGGGGGGGGTGGGGGCAAAAAGGTCAACTTTACAGAGGGACAGTTTCTGACGAACACTGGGATGGGTAGTTGGAGGGGGTCCGGGAGTGGAGGAAGAGGAGGTGGTTGTCGGAGGTGTCACTTTAGGTGTTTTGGGTGCAGGTGCAGGTACTGGAGGCTGTTGTGAGGTGGATGGATGTTGGGTGAGTGATTGCCGGTGTTTGTGTAATTTGGGAGGGGGCATCACAGACACACTGGGAGAGTACACAGGGGACGTGCAAATGGCAGTGGAGGTGGTGAGTGCAGGTGAGCGGCTTGTGGTGCTGGGTGTCCTTGTGAGATTCAAGGCTGCCTGTAGATGTGGTGCATGCAGGTGTGTGTGTAGACGAGACTGGGAGGGAGGAGGGAGAAGAGGAGGAGGGGGACACAGTGGAGGCAGTGGATGTTGCTGTGTCTGTACGTGGGTGAGGCTTGCGTGAGTGCCTGTGGGTTGTGTGGTGCCTATGTTTGCTTGAGCTACCTGTGTGTGCTGACTTGTGTGCATGCTGGTCTGTAGGTGTGCTTGGGATGGGCTGGGGTACAGGAGATTGGGTCTGGGTGGAGGAGGTTGGAGGGGGGAGGCTAGACACAGGGACAATGGCTGCCATCAGTGCTGAGGCCAGAGATTGCAGGGTTCGCTGAAGGACAGCCTGACCAGAATGAATGCCCTCCAGGAATGCATTACTGTGTTGCCACTCTCGTTCTACACCCTGGATGGCATTCACAATGGTAGACTGCCCAACAGTGAGTGACCTGAGGAGGTCAATGGCCTCCTCACTGAGGGCAGCAGGGGTGACTGGGGCAGGGCCTGAGGTGCCTGGGGCGAAGGTGATGCCCACCCTCCTGGGTGAGCGGGCACGGGGCGAACGCTGAGGGGCTGCTGGGAGGGCGGTGCTGGTAGGGGAGGTGGCGGCTGTACCTGTAGAAGTGGGGCGCACAGATGGTGCCGCCACAACAAGGGAGCCCCCATCGGCGGACGAGTCCGTGTCGCTGCTTGGTGATCCGGTGACCGACGTGAAGCTCCCCTCTTCGTCCCACTGGTGCATTCTGAGTCCGTGGTGTGGCCCTCCATGGCCATGTGGGATGCAGCTCCCTCGTTCTCCGGTGCCACTGTACCTCCGCCTGATGATGCTGATGTACAAAATGACAGGGAGAGCAGAAAAAGGGGGGGGAGACAGTAGAAAGAGAGTTTCAGTGCATGGCATACCGCTACCGTTGGCAGACAAGACAGACACAGCAGCCCCCTGCATTACGCCGTGCTCCTGCCCTCTGCACATGCAATTTCTGGGATATGGCCTACATGGCAATGGTGGACATCTGCGCACATGGATGCCACAGGGGCAACTATACCTCGACTTGGCAGTCTGCTGAGGTGGGGTAGAGTACCACATGGGCTACATTACGGAGGGGCCTTGCCTACTGAACTCGCTCTGGCCTAGGGACACCCACAGCCCACCTCCCCCACCCAGACCCCTCTACTGCACGCAAAGTCCGCAGAATGAGGTTGTGTCTGCTGTGAGGCCCTCAAGCGCCCATCCAACTCCGGGTATGCCACCGCCAGGATCCGGAACATCAGGGGGGTCATGGTGCGACGGGCACCCCTCCCACGTTGGGAGGCCATCCCCAGCTGAGCCTCCGCCGTCTTCTTGCTGCAGCGGCGAATGTCCTCCAAACTCTTACGGCAGTGGGTGCCCCATCTCTGGTGGGCCCCCAGGGTCCGGACCTCCTTGGCGATGGCACGCCAAATGTCCCTCTTCTGGTGGGCGCTGGCCTACATGCAATGCACAAGGAAAAAGGAACAGTCATTACCAACTGCACCGTCGTTGTGAGTGGCCCCCTTCCTACTCTGGCCATGTGGCCCATTCATTCCCATGCATTAATGTTCTATGAACTCTGCCTACTTCCCTCTTTCAACCAGCCCTCTCCACCCAGGCCTAGCCCATACAACGTGCTCCCTGTGTACTAACCTGTTGGTCTGGAGGACCGTAGAGTAGCGTGTACTGGGGGAGGACCCCGTCTACCAGTTTCTCCAACTCCTGTGCAGTGAAGGCAGGGGCCCTTTCCCCAGACGCAGCAGCCATCGTCGCTTCCAGACCGAGGTCACAGCAGCACTTGCAGTGTAGGTCCTCTCCTGTCGAAGGTCAGGTATCTAGTGATTGAACAGATAGAAAATGGCGGTGACGTCCGCGGCGGTGACGTCCACGGCGGTGCGCATCATCACCGCCCGCGCACCTGTTCATTGGCTCCTGGGACCCATAGGGTCCAATGTTAACCAATGCAGCATTGCGCCGTGGTCTACGACCGCCTACCGCGACGGTGTGCAACGCCAGCGCAGTTACCCCACAATCCCATTGTCCCAGTTTAGAGGTCAGGCAGCCGCCATTTCAGGGGCCCACATGGCTTAATTTACCTCTGCGTCACACATAGCTAGGCCTACACTCAACACACATACAGGAAGGGTTTCGTGAGTGGTGTAGTCTTGTGTGTAACTGTGGGTAATTACCTGGAGGAATTATGACTGATTCTTCGCTGTTGTCCTTCGTAGGCACCGTCAGCTAGGACAGTTGAGAAGATGGCGGAATCCTCCGGTGTTCTGATCGCTGGTGGACCTGTTGACAATGGAAGAGCGACATGTCATCGTCACCTACCGGTTTGACCGTGCCACAATCCAGGAACTGTGTACCCAGTTGGAGCCAGACCTGATGTCACCAATCCGCCATCCAACTGGAATCCCCCCTGACGTGCAGGTGCTGTCAGTGCTCCATTTCCTTGCTAGTGGGTCTTTTCAGACAACAGTGGCCATGGCATCAGGGATGTCCCAGCCTATGTTTTCCAACGTGTTGTCCAGAGTGCTGTCTGCCCTGCTGAAACACGTAAGGAGATACATCATTTTCCTGAGGTGGCAGATTTGCCTACAGTTAAAGGTGACTTCTATGCCCTTGGACATATCCCCAACGTCATAGGTGCCATTGATGGGACCCATGTAGCTCTGGTCCCCCCCCCCACAGGAGTGAACAGGTGTACAGGAACAGGAAGAGTTATCATTCAATGAATGTCCAGATGGTATGTTTGGCAGACCAGTACATCACCCAGGTAAATGCTATGTTCCCTGGCTCAGTGCATGACGCCTACATCCTGCGGAATAGCAGCATCCCTGATATGATGGGTCAACTCCAGAGGCACCGTGTATGGCTATTAGGAGACTCTGGTTACCCCAACCTGTCCTGGCTATTGACCCCAGTGAGGAATCCCAGGACCAGGGCAGAGGAACGGTACAATGAGGCCCATGGGCAGACTAGGAGGGTGATCAAACGCACCTTCGGCCTCCTGAAGGCCAGGTTCAGGTGCCTCCATATGACAGGTGGATCCCTATTCTACTCACCGAAGAAGGTGTGCGACATCTTCATCGCCTGCTCCATGCTTCATAATCTGGCTTTGCGATGCCAGGTGCCTTTTCTGCAGGAGGATAATCCAGATGACGATGTTGTAGCAGCTGTGGAGCCTGTGGAGCCTGTGGACAGTGATGAGGAGGGAGCTGAGGAAGAAGACAACGACAACAGGGAGTCAGTCATACAGCAATATTTCCAGTGACACTCAGGTGAGAACATTTTCATGTTTGACATTACATTAACTTTCACCGGTCCACCTCTATCCTGTCTGTCGGTTTCAACCACTATTTGGTAACTGAGTGATACCTTTCGATTACTGTTTCACAGGTGTGGTTACCAACGTGTCATCTGCTTGCATCCTTCAAGTACTTGTGATGTGTGACATAGGTATGTTAGCTTTACAATGGGAAATGCATTATCACACTGTCATTGATAGTACACATTTTCAAAATCACAGACTGACTCCAGATTGTTTTGTGTTTCAAGGGTGTTTATTGAAGTGCTAATTATAAGAGGGGGTGGTAAAATGGTGATGGGTTATGGTGGAGGAATGTCCATCGCAGAGTCCAGTCTATTAGTCTCACAGGTGCACTGCCCATCTGGGCATAGGAAGTGGAGCTGGGACTGTTTAAGTATGGACAGGGTAACAAGGTGGGACAGTGGGAGGACAATCAGGGTGGTCTCATTTCCTGGTGGGGGTCTTGCCATCTTGCTCTGTCCTGTTCCTGGAGTTCAGAGACCGCTTGCGTGGTGGTTGTCCGTCTGCAGGGGGTGGGGTGTTGGTGTGGTGGTCCTGTGGCTGGGCGTCCTGTCCACTAGCGCCGGCGGAGGTGGTGGGCAGTTCATCGTCCTGGCTAGTGTCAGGGGCACCTTGGAGTGCCACGTTGTCCCTCAAGGTCTGCTGTATGTCGTACCCCTACCATGGTGCCCAGGGCGGAACTGATGGTCCTGAGCTCCTCCCTGAACCCCAAATACTGTTCCTCCTGCAGGCGCAGGGTCTCCTGCAACTTGTCCAGGACCGTCGCCATCGTCTCCTGGGAGTGGTGTATGCTCCCATGATGGAGGATAGGGCCTCGTGGAGAGTGGGTTCCCTAGGCCTGTCCGCCCCCTGTCGCACAGCAGCCCTCCCAGTTCCCCTGTGTTCCTGTTCCTCCGTCCCCTGGACCGTGTGCCCACTACCACTGCCCCCAGGTCCCTGTTGTTGTTGGGGTGGTGGGTTAGCCTGGGTTCCCTGAAGTGGTGGACACACCGCTGATTGACCTGTCCTGGGTAGGGAGGTTTGGGCCCGCTGGGTGGGTGCTGTGCTGGTGTTACCAGAGGGTGGAAGGTCAGTGTTGGGCTGTGCCTATGCAAGGGGAACCGAGTGTCCCGATGCCCACGATGTTCCGGGCCGGTCATCAGGATCCAGTAGGGCAGAGCTGCTATCGTCACTGTGTGCCTCTTCTGGGGGTGGAGTGGTGTTGTCTGGACCCTCCTGTGTGGTGACAGTCCTTCGGGTTCCTGCAGGGGCATAAGAGCATGATTATTTCATGTGTGTGTGTAATGGTGTGCAATGGGTGGGTGAGCGTGTACCCCAGTGCAAGCATTCCTGTGTGGGAGCTTGTGTGATGGTGGTTGAGGGGGGTGTTATTGGTATGTGCAGTGGGCATGCTTTAGTGCTGGGTGTCCATGCTTAGTTCTGTCATGCAGGGCTTGCTGTTGGGGTGTGTGGTTTGTGTTATTAGTACATTAGTGAGGAGTTGGAGTGATAGGGGAGGGTGTGAGGGTGGGGGTGTGTGATAGCATGCAGGTAGGGTGGGGGATATGATAGTTAAGATTTGACTTACCAGTGTCCCATCCTCCACCGACTCCTGCGAGGCCCTCAGGATGCATGATGGTCAAGACTTGCTCCTCCCATGTTGTTAGTTGTGGAGGAGGAGGTGGGGGTCCGCTGCCAGTCTGCTGAACCGCAATGTTGTGCCTGGAAACCGTTGAACGCACCTTCCCCCGTAGGTCGTTCCACCTCTTCCTGATGTCCTCCCTATTTCTTGGGTGCTGTCCCACTGCGTTGACCCTGTCCACGATTCTTTGCCATAGCTCCATCTTCCTGGCTATTGATGTGTGCTGTACCTGTGAGCCAAAAAGCTGTGGCTCTACCCATAGGATTTCCTCCACCATGACCCTGAGCTCCTCCTCGGAGAAGCAGGGGTGTCGTTGGCGTGACATGGGGTGGTGTGTGTGATGTGTGGGGCGGTGTGAGTGTTGATGTGTGTGGTGATGTGTAGTGGTGTGTGGTGTTTTGTGTGTGGATGTGGGTTGGGTGATGGTGTTGTGTGCCTCTGTATGGTGGTATTGTCTTGGCTGTGCAGTCTCTCTGGCCTTCGTCTCTAATTTTTTGTCGTAGGGGTTTGTGGGTGATGTGGGTGTGTGTTTTATATTGTGTTGGATGTGTGGGAGTGGTGTTTGTATGTGTGTCAGGTGTGTGTATTTGTAATTGTCCAATGTGGCGGTGTTTTGGAGATGTGTGTGTATTTTGAGTGCAGCGGTGTGTACCGCCAATGGAATACCGCGGTTGAAAGACCGCCGCGTGGATTCGTGGGTCGTAATAGCATGGGTGTGTTTCTGTTGGCGTGGAGGTGGAGGTTTTGTTTTCGCCAGTTTATCACTGACCTTTGGTGTGGCGGACTTGTGTGGGTGTCTGAATTTCGGCGGATTCCGAGATGTGGGTCATAATAGCTGTGGCGGGATTCCGCGGCCGCAGCGGTGTATTGGCGGTCTTCTGCACGGCGGTAAGCGCCTTTTACCGCCAATGTTGTAATGACCTCCTTAGTCTTGAGAACCAGCAAGAAGCAAAACCCATCCCAGACATGATTCTGTGATCATAAACAGACAGGTGACCTCTACAAAGATATCCTGTAGTTAATTTGCCTGCTTGCAGGCTTGTACACAGCTCTGTTTCTGTTCAGGCAGGCTCTACCAGTCTTTTCTCCCTTATGTTCAGAGCCTGCAGACAGCACTTTTCACAAGCCAGAATATTGCTGTGGCTGATCTTTCCTCACACCGATTTTATTCTGCCTTGTACCACGGCGTGGGGCAACATTGCTAAAGATATGTGAGTGGTCCCACATGTTTCTATCTTTAGAAATTCTAGAGGGTGCATGCTCAGCATGCTGATAAGATTGTGAATACGTGAGATGGACGAAATGATTTAACTCTTTTGCAACACCTCTCCCGTGCAGCTGGCATACGCAGTTTGAGCTGTTAGTGGCACAAGCCTCAGCAATGTAAAAAGATGAATCGATAAGTCTGTGACTATTGTCCTTCTACATTTCTGAGACTCACAGTTGCAAATGGTTGCTTCTTTCTCATTGGTTACTGGTGCCCGTGTCATAGCGGCATAGCACCCCTATACACCAGCCACCACTGAAAAATATCAGAAACCAAAGCGATAACATGGTTAAAATACATCTTGAGGAAGCAGAAGTGATGCGACAGTTATTTGTCCTGATATGTTATTCCATTTTTTATAAAGTGCAAAAACACTTTAGATTTTTATTGCAAAATAGATTCATCATAACATTTGCAGCAGCAAACTATTTCTAGTGTGTGAAAAACGTGTGTCAGCCTTTTTTAAAATGATAGTGAAGATTGCAATCAGACATATAACAGCATGGAATTCATGCTTTTGCTGGTGCCAACAAACGGAATTTGTGTTTCTATAGTCTATATGAGCCTGTTCTATGTCATTCACCACAGTTGTGTGGAGGTGTGATTGAAGACATAGTTAGATCATGTGGAGTGTTTAAAGAGTGAAAAGTCAGTGAAAGATAGAGCAGCCACCTGACTGTCCATGCTTAGTGCCTGTTCTACATTTAGTATAAGGTTTGTGAATTATCTTGGCGGTAAAGCACATTGGCTATTCAAAGCCGGAAAAATGCACTGCTCTACAGCGTCTAATCATGCCTTGTCAGAAAGATGTCAGCCATAGTGGTGTGGGCTCTCAAAAGTTATCTGACATTCACCACCTGTTGGTAGTTAGCCAGGATCTTTACCTAGTGCACTCAAATGAATCGCCTGTACTTTGGGTCTTGATGGACAGTTTAAAGATAAGCTACATGTCATCAGCATACACATAAAATCCAAAACACTTTCATGGAAGTGCAAGAAAGAAGGCTTTTTGCAGGTCCCACCAGATTTTTGCCCCATTTTAGACTTCTAGCGGACTGTTTTGTGGCTTTGAGAGTGCACTGAGGCTTGCTGTCCAGACCTCAGTGCCAGTGTCTTTCCCTTTTCAAACATATTTGTTGAATTTGATATCACCAAGCTGACTCATTTATAAGTCCCTAGTACATAGTACCCAAGTACCAAGGGCATGTAAGAATGGCTGTCCACACAAGAGCTGCACCACTAGTTGTGCTACACTGTGTTTGAAAAATTGAAAACATGACTTTTAGCTTCCATTGCAGACTGAAAAGGATGTGCATTCACTGCACACCCCACTTTGCCATTACTAATAATGCCACAGGACCTGATTTAGAGTTTGGCGGATGGGGTTACTCAATGCAAACATGACGGATATCCTGTCTGCCGTATTAAGGTTCCATTATATCCTATTTAAATTGTAATTTGGCGGACGGGATATTCATCACTTTTGTGATGGACTAACCCTTCCATCAAACTCTAAATCAGGCCCAAAGCCACCCTAAGTGCCTTAACCATAAATGTAATACTCCTCTAAGGCTGGCCAATGTAGACCTAAGGCAAGAAGCTGTATATTGCTAAGATAGACATTTATTTTTGGTATCTTCAGCAAAGGCCTAAATTGTCTGTGTGTGCTGAGGATAGTTGAGTAGCCTTATAAGGTAATTGCAGAGTTAACAGTTGGCACTCCAAAGCGTTTAACATCTGACAGAGGCTACCTAACCTCATCAAGTAAGGTATCAAATTAAAGATGACATCAAGTGCGACTCAATGATGCAGTCGACATTTATGCCCACTTTAATGCTAGCCACTTTTTTTAAAGTAGTCATAATTTGACCCAACTAGTCCAGTGACTTTCCAGATTCACAGGGAATGAGACAGGTTTCTACCCACGTGGGGAGATGTCTGAACAACTGCCAGGTTGAGAACAAAGACTGCCACTGCTCTGGAGGTGCGACCTCCCAATCCACAGGGTGGGTTGCATAGGATGTTAGCCTGAAAGGCAGGCATCAAAGTGTGATGCAGCCTTTAAAGGGCCACTGTGACAACCACCCAAAGCAGGAAGCACTTTGTTTCCCCTAGACACGGTAGAGCCAGAGCCAAAGGAGGGAATACCAGCTTTAAGACCAGTTTTCCATGGGTTTGCTTCCTTTGGTAGCCACATGACCAGGATTGGGCTACCAAGGTTCTCACATACGCAGAAGACATCAGCCATGTTGGTTGTGGCATGCAAAGTGCACTATGGGATAGCTAGATGCCACACATTACTGGAACTGTGCCACCAGGTATGAGGGGAGCTACTAGCCCATTGGCTAGTGACTGCATTGTCCCCTGAGGGCACTTTACTGAGATATAATGGGCACCCCTGGCACAGGAGATGTTATTTGTCTTTAGATCAAGGCCAAGGACATTAGGAGGATTAGGAGGACCAGTCTACACCCTTTTGAATCGCATGAAGGGGGGCTTCGGCACCGGAGTGACTACACCTGATGCACACTGGGCTAGTGGAGTTTAGACCCTGCTCTTCATGTCTGGCAACAGGAAAAGTTGATTCCCAGCCTAATCCACTGCAGAAGCTCCAAGGATCAGTTGGCTGATCATCTGGAACCTACTCCAGGGACAGAAGAGTCGAAAGAGCTCAAAACAACAGAGTGGTAGCCACTGTGGAAGTTTCCCTGCTACCAGCCCCCAGGCACACCAACAAAGGAATCTGAAATACCCAAAGGCTGCACCTGGGCCTGCTGGACCTGGGAGAACTGTTAGAGACCGTATTTGTGGGGCAACAAGGACATTAGCCCCCACCAAAGGTTTGCATCAGAACCACTATGTTGCACAAACAAAAGGTCTGCATCTGCAGCCCTTTGACCCCTGCAAAGACTTCGTGGGACTCTAAGGTCCGTGGTCAGAGTTGATCCCACAATCTTGTGGACTTAGGACCCAACCAGATTTAACGGCCATGGACCGCACATCATTAGGAACATTCATTGAGCACCTTTAAACCTGTAAAAGTTGGAACTTGCCTCCAGGACACTGAGATGCCCAGGTAACTCTCCAAAGTTTTCTAGACTCCTAGACCTCTATCTTGGTGGATTTGTTCACCCAACGAGGATCTGAGTCTCCAAACTCAGTGTAACAAAACTTTTTCAAAGTTTTATAAAGTTTGTAAAGATTGACTTGCCAGTGCTTGTTTGTCCTTGATGTTAATATTTTTAAATGCCTTAAAAATTCATATTTCCCTCTAGTGGATTGTAGTCATCAAGGGCTCTAAAAGTTCATGAAAATACACTCTTTTTTATTATTTGTTGTCATGGCTCTCTCTTGTTTTGTGACATTCTTCTTTCATTGTTTTGTGTTGTTAAATACTTCACATTTCTTTCCTTTGCTAAGCCTTGCTGCTCTGTGCCATAGCTACCAAAGGGTTGAGCTGAGGGTTGAGCAAATAACTCTGACTTGACCCAAGAAGACAAATGTGAATGTACTGCTCAACAAGGCCCTAACCTTGCAATATATACATCCATTTACTTATTGTAAGAATGAGGCAATAGGCCACATGAAGATGTAAAACAAGGAGGGAAAAAGTTTTAATCCCTGTGGAATGCCCCAGCTGAGGCTTTAGGGGGCTGAGCTCCGTGGTGGAGGAGAGACCAGCTGTGAGGTAGAAAGGGCATGCAAGGACTGCAAATTCATCATAGCGTGGTTAGCAATAACAAATTTTGTCTAAATGCAAAGTAAAAGCTTAACAATAATGCATGCAACACTAACCATTTTTAAGGAAACCTCCAGCAGCTTCTGTGTTGTTGCTGTCAGGAGATGCATAACACCATGTTAAACATATTTCATGAAATAATCAATACACTAACGCATTCTACCAGGCTCACATTGGATCTGCATTTGAAATGTTCTTGGGGTTGCACCATTTAATACATGAAGAAAGTTTCATTCACAATACATGCACCTTAAGTTAAGCAACAAAATACATCACAGTTTACTGTGCAAAGACTTTGGGGGTAGAAGACACACAGGTTACATTGATTGGGAGGGGAAGTGAGCAGGAGCCAGACGAACAGAACATCCTTATTAATAATATGTTGTTTTCTGAAAATGTGCTACAACTAAATAACAATATTCAACACACTTCTAAATGTCAAATTACAATAGCTTTAAGCACAATGTTATTATTTCAGCATTTACTCCTAGAATTCCTCATAAAATCATTAGTATTCAAAATAATTTTTCACCCAAAATTGTGCATTAGTAGCAACTTCAAAACTTCTATAACATTTCTGTCTAAAACCAGGCTTGACTCCAAAGTGAATCAGAACTTAAAAACAAAAAACAGATTGGCAACTAGGGACATTTTTAGTGACATCAATAAAAAGCAACATCCTCATTCCCACTACAAGCTAAAAAAAAAAGCGTAATCCTTACAAGGTAATATTCCCATTGGCTAAGAAAACACTTTCTATCTTTCTAGACTTCTCATCAAGTTCTAACGTGGCCCAACCTAATTAGAACAGAAGTGATGTGTTAAGATCAATCATATTTAGAAAATCGCTGCTGACTAATAACAGAGGCAAGAATCACATTCATATTTGCTTGTATCACTTTCAAATCTATCCATAATAATACCCTTCATTTACCTAACTGAAACATAACACATATCTGAAAATAGGGAAACATAAAACAACTTCAAACAATCAATGACAAAGCCAATAGGTTTGGCCTTTGTCCTTGACAAGTAAGTGTGATGGTTATTTTAATTATTTCTTATTGCAAGTCTGTGCCACTAAAATAAAAAGGGAAAACAAAAATATGTCTGCAACTAAATGCGCCTGCCATATATACCCCATATATTATCAATAAAGATTTTAAATAAAGAAAAATCACTGATGAGACTGTTTTGTTAGTTATGCTTTTTGGGTGAGTGCAGCTGGCACAGTTGTCACAGTCAGAAGTACCTGTTTCTCACCTCTAAACATGAAGCGATTGAACATGATTAAAATGAACAAACTCTTCATACCTCAAGATTATATTGTTCCTGAAACGGCACAGGAGGAGGATGAGAACAATCGGTCAGACTCAAGAGCATTGGGTCACCAGTTTTTGGCCAAGCCCGCTGAGTTTGAGGACAAATTCTAATTCCATGACTGAGTAGGCCACAAAGAACTTTCACATGGTGGAACTGCTTTACCAAAAAAAAAAAACTGAAATAAAAAATGGAACTAGCTAGTGGATCATTATCTATTGAATGTCTGAATTATACATCCCCTCCATTTATTCACATGTATGGCCATATTGGAGTGGGACCACTGTGCACAGAAGAACCCTTCTCATTCACTTGAAGACAATGCCTGCCTCCGTTACATCCCTAACCTCCTTTTTTTCATTCACTAGCTGGGCTGCCCCACAAAAGATCATTATTTACAAGACTGCCATTGTGTTGCTTCCATGTGAAAAAGAAGAGATACAACAATAGACAATTGTGTGCCTCCATGCTTGGATTGCAACAGGTAACTATTGTACTGGTGAATTATATTATTGAGTGAGTGTGATTGATTGTGGTAGTAGAAAGTGAGGGCAGTGTTCAACTAATATTTGTAAACTTGATATTGATGATTTTGCAAAGTTTGGGGGCTGATTAGTGATTCTGCCTCATGGTCATTGTTGATCCTTTTTTCAAATTAAGCTTAATTTACTTGCATGGTCCACCCTTGGCTGTATGTTTTTTCAGATTGTTTAGAGACCAATCAGTTTATTTAATGAATATAATCTACACAAAAATGCTCAAATACGTGTGTTCTTCTTGTTCATCTACAGCAGTACACTACAAGTCAGTCTCTCTCAATCTCATTTAGGGGGGGAGGAGTAGGACTCAGGAGTTGGACAGAGTTGGGACTCGGAAGGAGACAGATTGAAGTTGGGACTACCTCAACAGTCTAATGAAGAAAGTTATCTACTTCAAGTTCAAAAGAAAACCACCATGACTCAAGGAGGTCTACTCAGCCCTGTGGACTTCACTGGAGAAAGGTGAGCTAATTTGGGAAATGCTGAGCAATGTTCTCGCTCAGTTGTAAAACTCTTCTAATGAAGTGATTGTAGTTGGGGTGTGTGTAACTGAAGACAGACATCGCATGTTCCATGATCGACACACTCTGCTAAATGTTAAGACAGTTGTGAGATTGATCAGATAGGTACATGCAACTACTTGTCTGGGATTGGTTGTAAAATTGCACTCACTTCTCACTTAATTGCACATAAGTGATCATGATTGCAGCAGCCTATGCTCCTGCTGTGCCTCTTGGTCCATCATGAAGTTTACCTTCTGTCCTTCTTGACTCTATAATATCTTTACTGTTTTACAGTCCACAAGCCTTCTCTTTGTCTGCACAAATGGCGAATGTTCCATAACACTCCTTATTGGACCGGTTCAGCCAAGCGTCCAAGATGCACATGCTAAAGAGAATGTAGATGCACCACACAATTTAGCGTTTATATACAGTATCATTTTTCTTTTTAACAATCATAATTTTTAGAACTGTGTGAGTTCACTTCTCCATAATTTGTAGTTTTCAAACCTAAATGACAGAATGTTTATGTATATAATACCTTAGATCTCTGAAGATGAAGGACTGTTTCCAATGTATTTAAGTGAATCATGTTATTCCTTAATTTCCTTCCATAACAGATTTTATGATGATGATGTGCTGCTCATCAACCTGATGCATATTATTGTTATGTAGCATTTATCTTTCTCACACATTTCCCCAGTTCCTCCAGGCTGTGTGATACATTTAAGTGTGACTTATGAATTTACATCATATATGAATCTCACACTTGGGGTGGATGTGGCGAAAGAGACATCAACTCCCTGCAGGGTCTTCTCACCTGCCCCACTTACCCACTCACACATAAAGGGGCTATATATAATATCATTCATCAACATCATTATGAAGGCCTTGTGTTGCTTAAATGCAAAACCTTCTCCTGAGTCCACTCCTGACTCAAGGAATTCCTAAGATTAGTTCTAATTTTCTTCACAAATTTAATACTAACTTCCCATTGCTAAGAAGTTACTAATGCTAGTTTTTGTGATAGCAGGTCTTTGTGTCATGGTGGCTTTCTGGTCTCAATCTCTGATAAATTATGTTAGAAGAAAACACACTAACTGTTCTTTTTCAATCTAGCTGGTTATTACTAATACCAACACCACGATTAAGAAGGCAACATGGGTAACACTGCAATAAGATTTTGGAAGACTGGGAGAGGCAGCAACCTTTGCTTCATCTATTCAGATAAGATAACTAAATGGTGAAGTGAACTAGTTTAGTTAGTAACTTCTAATCAAGATTATGATGTTTTATATATGCTGTAGGCAATAGGCCTAGGCATACCGCCGGTGGTCTATATACTTATAGTGGTCTATATACTTATAGAGGGTAGTAGGACAAGGGTATAGCAAACAGATATACACTTTGATAAGTGGCAGGTGCTGCAAAGGCTAACCTCCAGCATGACAGACCTAGTCTGTGTTGTTCCCACTATGGTAGTGGGGTATTGTTGGGTTTAAATAAAGCAAGTAACCTAGCAAATAAATATATTGTAAGGCACTTCAAAATTAGATAGGAAAAGTCAAGAGAAAGGTTGATGTACACTATGTGACTGCTCAGAGGGGCAGCTTTTTTATAAAAGAAAAAGGGTAGCTTTTTTTTAAATAAAAAAACAAGGGTGCGCTAAAAGCAGTGCAAAGACGAAAGACTGATTACACATGATATAAAAGGCATCACATAACAATAGCACTGACCGCAAGGAGTTAAGCCAGAATGCCACCAGAATAAAAGTAATTCTTATTTTTAAAGGATTTCATAGTAAAACTAGACACTTTGGGCCTCATTTACAAGAAAATTATGCATCAGCATTGATGCGTCAGATTTGTTGCACCTGCCACAATCTACCATGGATGCACTCTATTTACAATAAAGGGCTCCATGACGCATATTTTCATGGATGCATCAGAAATTGAGACCTTGCTGGAGATGCTTCGTAAAACTGATGCAACTCCTGCAATGCGTCAGAAACAGAGGAGAATCCCATTGTAAAAAGCCCTGCATCAATGTTACGCCTAGTCTGAGAAGCCATTAAAATTATGATGCAGTGAAGTTGTAGAGTGACACAGCGAAAAATGGCTTTTTACATAGTAATGCCCATCCTGCATACATTATACCTGGTGCAGGTAAAATGTGATGCAAGGCTTTACAAACTGATGCAATGGGTCCAATGCTTCAGTTTGTAAATATGGAACAGTATGGAGCACTGATTGCGATGCTGTTTGTAAAAATAAATGAAGCAATAATGGGGCAAGGGGCTTGTAACTGAGGCCCTTTTTGTGTAAAATTAACCAGTCATTAATGAGTAAGGGGTATATGCTATACAATTAATAGTAGTGCTCTTGATGTTCAACCTTAATGAAGGCATGGTGGGGCTGGATCTGCAGTCTGGAGCATGTTATTGTGGCAGCTGCAATATATAGTTTATTAACTTACTGTGGGGTTGGGCTCAGGGGTAGAGAGGACGCGGACTCGGATTTCAGAGCCCTTATCAGGGCTGATACGTGGTTTATTTATTTGTATTATAGGATAGATTGGATAATAGCAATGATGGTACGTCTTCTTTTCTTCTTCCTAGGTGGCGACCTTCAGGTGGCTTCTTCTGGGTCTCGCGGTTTCTCGGAAGAACAAAAAGGCCAGGTAAGTGGGACGATATTTCTCTATTTCTCAATTAAGTGGTTAGTGCAAGGGGGGGGAGTGTGGCGGTACGAATTATAGGAGGTGGTGTTTAGTTGGGGTTTAGGAATTAAGGGAGCAGGCTGTTAAGGTACTCTGACAGGCTGGTGATCGGGTGGGAGGGTGGTCTGTGAATTCCCAGTCCCTGTTCCCTGAATAGCCTTCCTTAGCCTCCTCCTGTCCTCCCCAGGTTCCTTTTCCTCCCTCCAACTCCCCTTTTCCCCCTTTACGAGGGTTGCCTCGGAAGAGCGCACGTACCTTGTACAGCCACGACCCTCCAGGGTCGTGGTGGGCTGTCTCGCTCTCTCTCTGCGGTTCCTTGGCGTCTGTGCCTGGGCTGGACCTCGGCTCCGCACTTCTTTCAGCTCCGGTGTTGGCTGGGTCCTTCGGTTCGGCGTCTTTGTTCGGCTTCTCCTTTCCGGATGCGGCGGTGCAGCGTATCTCCTGCTCCTCCAGCTCTGTTCCGCCCCCCTTGGTGGCGGCGTCTTCCTTTTGTGTCGCTGCGGCAACCCGGAAGTCCGGTGCCGACCGTCGTCTCCGCCCCGACGCGTCTCCTTGACGACGCGAAATGGTGCCGGGGGAAGCGGGCGGCAGCTGGCATTTTTGTGCACTGGTAGGCGAGGTGAGCGACACCCGCCTACATACCCCATCCCATGAACAGGACTGGTAGAGTACCGTGGCGTCTGGGCAGTGGGAGAGAAAGTCAGCGGGACATTGGCGTGACCCAGAGATGTGACGGACCTGAAAGGTAAAGGGTTGTAGTTCAAGGAACCAGCGCAACACTCGGGAATTAGTATCCTTATGGGAGGCCAACCAAGTCAGTGGTGCATGATCGGTATAAAGGACGAAAGGACGACCCAGGAGATAATATTGGAGACACTCTATTGCCCATTTTATGGCAAGGCATTCCTTCTCGATAGTGGGATAGTTCGTTTCCCTAGGCAATAACTTACGACTGATGTATACAATGGGGTGTTCATGACCCTGATCGTCAGGCTGCGCCAAAACGGCCCCTAAACTGACATTAGAAGCATCTGCAAAAAGGTGAAAAGGTCTGGAAAAATCAGGACATCTTAACACCGGTTCTGTAGAGAGGGCTTCTTTAAGACATTCAAAACCTTGGAGTTGTGAAGGAGAGAAAGAAGGAAGGGTGTTGGAAAATTGTTTTTTTAACAAGTCAGTAAGGGGGGCAGTAATGGTAGAATACTGTGGTATGAACCGTCTGTAATACCCTACCAACCCCAGAAATGAACGGAGTTCTTTCTTTGTTTTGGGGAGAGGTATCCGCCGAATGGTGTCTACATTATCTTTTTGAGGACGCAACACTCCCCTACCAATGACATATCCAAGATAAGCAATTTGAGTCTGTCCCAGGACACATTTTGTAGGATTGGCGGTAAGACCTGCGGTTGTTAACGTTGAGAACACTTTCTCTAGGTGGAGGAGGTGGTCTGGCCACGTGGCACTAAAAATGACAATGTCATCGAGATAGGCAGCCGTAAAGTCGTGGAAGGGCCTTAGGAGTCGGTCCATCAAGCGTTGGAATGTCGCTGGGGCACCGTGATGGCCAAAGGGGAGGACGGTAAATTGATATAAACCCGAAGGGGTTGCAAAGGCTGTCTTTTCTTTGTTCTGTGGGGCTAAGGGTATCTGCCAATATCCCTTCGTCAGATCAATGGTGGACATAAAACGGGTCTGCCCGATTTTTTCTAGAACCTCATCTACCCGGGGAATAGGATAGGTATCGAAGAGTGATACCTCATTGAGTTTTCTGAAATCAATACAGAATCGGACCGAACCATCTGGTTTAGGCACTAAGACGACAGGAGAACACCATGGACTTGTGGATGTTTCAATGACTCCTAGAGATAACATCTTTGTGATCTCTTCCTCTATAAGGTTCTTTCTAGCTTCGGGGATTCGATAGGGACGTAGGCGAACAGTTTGGCCCTCAGGTGTTCGAATATGATGTTGGACCACAGACGTTCGTCCAGGAAGTTCTGAAAAGAAGTTGGCATAACTCTGGATTAACCCCAATAATTGCAGTTTCTCCAGTTCAGAAAGGGACTCATTGATACTGTTTTTTTTTTTTTTGTCTGGTCGGAGCGTGGGGCATAGCTCCAACCCTAGGGAGTTTGTCGGGGTGATCAGGCATCCCCTCGCGGAAGGGTTGTTATTGTTTTCCGGATTCTCCCATTTCTTTAACAGATTGATGTGATAAATTTGAGTCCGTCTCGGGTGACTATTTAATTCAATCAAATACGTAACAGGGGTGACTGCTTTTACCACCCTATATGGTCCTTGCCATTTGGCTAGTAGTTTATGTTCAGAGGTGGGTCGTAGGATCAATACCTTATCGTTGGGCTGTAGTACCCGCAATTTGGTGCCCTGATCATAATAACCTTTTTGAGCTTCTTGTGTTTTTTCTACATGGTGCCTTACATCCTCCCAAACCGTCTGAAGGTGGGTCTTTAGTTTGTGGATATACTCTAGGATGGGTCTCTCCTCGTTTTTCTCCTCTTCCCACAACTCTGCCGCCATATCTAGTAAATTGCGGGGTTGTCTCCCAAATACAAGTTCAAATGGGCTATGCCCGGTGGAGTATTGCTCATGTGTCCTTATTGCATACAAAACTAGGGGAAGTTTCTGGTCCCAGTCTTTTCCCGAGTCGCTCACCATTTTCATCAAGAGGGTTTTGATGGTGCGGTTATATCGCTCCACTAAACCATCCGTTTGTGGATGATATACCGACGTCTTTATCTGTATAATGCCTAGGGATTTGCATATCTGTTTCATAAGTCCAGATATGAAGGGTGTCCCCTGATCGGTAAGAATTTCTTCGGGGAAACCAACCCGGGAGAAAAATGTGATCATGGCTTGTGCAACTGCCTTAGTGGTAGTACTGGTAAGGGGAATTGCCTCGGGATACCTGCTCGCATAGTCGACCAGGACGAGTATATGGGTGTGTCCTTTACTAGATGGTAAAAGTGGTCCGACTAAGTCCATACCTACTCGTTTGAAGGGTGTATCGATAATAGGTAATGGACGTAATGGGGCTCTTCTGATGGCCCCCGGTTCTACTAGTTGACATTTTGGGCAGTGGGTACAGTACCTTTGAATATGCGCATACACTCCTGGCCAGTAAAACCGTCTCAGTAAGTATTCCTCGGTTTTCTCACGGCCACAATGACCTCCCCCCGGCTGGTTGTGGGCTAGGAATAGTACCTGAGTCCGGTATGGTTCTGGAACTACTAGTTGTCTCTTCTCCCCATTTACTGTTGTGGTTACCCTATACAGCAAGTCCTTGTGCACTAAAAAATAGGGACCTACCTCTCCGGTAGGGTCATTTTTGGCACTCCTCCAGGTGTTTCCTAGGGTGGGATCTTCGCGTTGGCTCATTCTAAACGATATAGGGGTGCTGTCTATATTGGCCACTAGTTTCCCTACTTCTTTCTGGCCTTGTTTAGTAGTAAATCTCTGTTTCTCTGCTCTCTTCTCTTTTTGGGTTAACTTTTTCCGTTCGGGGGGCTATAGATAGGGTCATCCCGAAAAGGAGCAGCAACCCACCAATCATCTATAGGGTTGTGCTTCCGTGTTTGATCCAAGATCTCATTAAATCTTTGATAATCAGTCCCAATGACGCAGTCTTCTATTAAGTTATCCATGAGCCCCATGGAGAGGAAGTCATGGTGAGTGTTCCATTCTACTTCTACCACTTCAAGGGGATACTGAGCCCGGTCCCCATGAACGCAACATATCGTCACCCAGTGATCGTTATTAGGATTGATAGATTTGACCATATCGCGACGTATTACTGACTGACTACATCCGGAGTCAATCAAGGCCATGACCGATTGTCCATTTATCCGAAGGGGGTGTTTGAAGGATGCATCACTTCTCCCCAGGCACAGGACTCTCCCTCGAGTGACCCCTTTTTCCATCGGCTCTACTCCCTCATGTTTTTTTGGACATCCTCGGGCGATGTGGCCCCACTCCCCACAGCTGAAGCACTGAGGTTGTTGCATGGGATTTCTCTCGATACTCCGGGAGGGTCCGGGTTCCTCAGTGGTTCGTCTTGGTGTATATTGGGAAGGAGTTAAAGGCGGTTTACCCAGGGGTCTGGGGTTTTGGCTCTTCACGTCCACTGACCTGTGGTAGGCGCATGCCAGGTCAACGGCTGTCTCAGTATCTATTTTAGGGTGCTGCCTTATCCTGTTCCGGGTGCTTGGAGGCAGGGAATCTAGGTACTGTTCTAAAATGATGGCTTTAATAACATCTTCACGGTCAGTCCCTATGGGTCCCAGCCACTTTAGTCCTAGGTCCTTCACCCGGTAATAATAGGTACGTGGGTCTTCGTGGGGTCCCCATTTAACTTTGCGGAATTTTGTCCTGTAATACTCAGTATCATGTCCCACTCGCTCTAAAATACTTTTCTTTATATCACGATAGGGGGTGGTACCACCCGGATTTGCAGCCTGATAAGCGGATTGAAGAGTGCCTGTCAAAAGGGGAGCGATGTATTGGCCCCACCTATTTTCAGGCCATTAAGCTGAGGAAGCTACTCTTTCAAAGTTCGTGAAAAAAGAATCGGGGTCTTCTCCCTCCTGGTATTTTTGTAATACCGAACTTGGCACGTTCGGATGTACCTTACTGGCTGCGATTGTGTCGGTCAGTTTTTGGAGAACGGTCTTGTGAACTAGTTGATTATTGGCCATTATGGTGGCCTGACTCTTCAAGGCGGATTGAAGAGCCTCCCTGTCCTCCTTGGCCTCCCTCTGTTGCGCCTCCCACACCAACTGGAGGTGGCGTTGACCTTCCGCGAGTTGTTTTATCATGTCCTCGAGGCTGGGTTTTTCCTCCATATTAGTAATACTTCTGTACACCCAGTATGAAGTAGAGACGAACGCTCATCCCTCTTCTGACACCACTGTGGGGTTGGGCTCAGGGGTAGAGAGGACGCGGACTCGGATTTCAGAGCCCTTATCAGGGCTGATACGTGGTTTATTTATTTGTATTATAGGATAGATTGGATAATAGCAATGATGGTACGTCTTCTTTTCTTCTTCCTAGGTGGCGACCTTCAGGTGGCTTCTTCTGGGTCTCGCGGTTTCTCGGAAGAACAAAAAGGCCAGGTAAGTGGGACGATATTTCTCTATTTCTCAATTAAGTGGTTAGTGCAAGGGGGGGAGTGTGGCTGTACGAATTATAGGAGGTGGTGTTTAGTTGGGGTTTAGGAATTAAGGGAGCAGGCTGTTAAGGTACTCTGACAGGCTGGTGATCGGGTGGGAGGGTGGTCTGTGAATTCCCAGTCCCTGTTCCCTGAATAGCCTTCCTTAGCCTCCTCCTGTCCTCCCCAGGTTCCTTTTCCTCCCTCCAACTCCCCTTTTCTCCCTTTACGAGGGTTGCCTCGGAAGAGCGCACGTACCTTGTACAGCCACGACCCTCCAGGGTCGTGGCGGGCTGTCTCTCTCTCTCTCTGCGGTTCCTTGGCGTCCGTGCCTGGGCTGGACCTCGGCTCTGCACTTCTTTCAGCTCCGGTGTTGGCTGGGTCCTTCTGTTCGGCGTCTTCGTTCGGCTTCTCCTTTCCGGATGCGGCGGTGTGGCGTATCTCCTGCTCCTCTAGCTCTGTTCCGCCCCCCTTGGTGGCGGCGTCTTCCTTTTGTGTCGCTGCGGCAATCCGGAAGTCCGGTGCCGACCGTTGTCTCTGCCCCCACATGTCTCCTTGACGACGCAAACTGGTGCCGGGGGAAGCGGGCGGCAGCTGCCATTGTTGTGCGCTGGTAGGCGAGGTGAGCGACACCCGCCTACACTTACTTAATTTGCAATGGCCATTCTGTTCTCCAACTGTTTTATCAATTCTACCTTAACTGTGAGCGAATCCAAACTTAGAAGAGGCAGATGAACAATAATAATAATGATAATGCATCATACACGTCACCTCTAAAGGATATCCTGTCTGCTGTAAATAGACAGTGGCCAAAAATGAGGCACTTCAGTACAGGTGAGGGAAGAGGATATATTTCACTTGGTACATATGTCACAAAGTATTGCCTCTGTCAAATTCTCTGGCACTTAGTCCCACTTGATACTCTGGCCTCGCCCTGCACCTCAAAATATGCTTAGCACATACCTTCATTAGGCAGCAGGGAAAGTTACTCCACTGCATGGTAAATTCTGGAGATTAAACTAGGTAGATGTTTAGCTATAGAATAATGGGGTGTCACCGATCAACATTTGCTATGCTGTTGCTTAGTCAGTCACTGTGGTTGACAAATGACAAAAGGGAAACATTTAAAAAGGTGTTAATCTATCATGAAAGCCATGAAATATAAATCACATGGGCAGAAAAATGTGTCATATGCCAATACTGGATTTTCCAAATTTTTGGTAGAATGGGACAGAAGGAAAGAAGGAGGAAATGGCTGGGTGGGTACTGGGAAATACACCTTGTTCTGTTTGTAATGTGCTGCAATCTTTGTAATGCTGCATTAACTGGAGCAGACACAGATTGCACAACCAACACTGCAGTGCCAAACTGAACAATGCTGCAGTTAAATCACGAGTGGCAAAATGCCATTAGCAGGGTAGTAATGATTATGGGTGGGATACCTGCTTCGCTTACCAAATACAGTATGCTTAATTTTTCAATAAGCAAGCAATGTGACTTACCACTCACCACGGCCATCGCTAGGACTCCTCCCCTTCTAACCGCCTCCTCCATCACATTCCTTGCTACCTTGTGGCTGACACTGGCTTCAGCACTGGTGGTCTTTGCAGTTAGAAACACAATTACCCATTTTAGATATCAGATTTGCCGTTTAAGTAATTAATATTTTGACCAAAGTACAACAACAATACTTCATTACGTTTCAGTTATCTGTAGCTCTTCTATCAAAGCTTTCACCTTGGGAGGTCTGTTGGGTGACAACATCCTAGAAAAGCAGGGTAGTCATGTCAACCAAAAATGTTTGTTGCATAAAGGTGGTACAGAGCTATGATGAGAGTGAAGCACAATGAAGGGGTGAAATGGTCAATGAAGGACATATGGTCTTGGTTGTCAAATGCCTCATTCCTTTTCTGCCATGCTATACTGTCATGGATACTGCTGGTATACTGTATAAATGATAAGACAAAATTTGGGGGGGTGGGGGGGTCCATCCATGACCATGGCCACTCCATCCTTTTGACTTTTTGAGCAAGAAAGCATTGTCCAAAATCATGTGTGGTAAATAATAGCTTACATGGTCCTCTTTTTCACAGTACCAATAATCTATTCTCTTAGTCGTACAGTACCACAAAACATATAACAGAGGGGAGAGTAAAAGTTTACTAAAAGAGAAGACAAAAGCCACAGACAGTAGAAAGTCAGCCACAGAAACAGGAAATAGAGAAAAAAATAATGTAGGGATGAAAAACATTAGATGGAAGAGCTGGGGAAAAGGTATACAAATATACAAGGCCAAATTATTTTACTAATGAGGGAGGTAAAAGTTAAGCAATAACAATAAACAGGGCTTACTGGGGCAGCAGAACCATCAGCAGCTGTGATAGTGATGGTAGCAGCCCCTTTCACCTTTATCCAGCTCTGATGCTGATTTACGAAATAAAGACATTTTAAACAATTATTAGTGGTACAGTTGTTCTCAAAAAATATTTTGCCAGGCACATGCAATACCTTTGCACTTTCTAAAACAGATAGCCTATTGCCCTGTTCCTAATTTCTTAAACCTAAACTATACTTTGAACGACTAATGCATAGCAATGAATGATAGTTGCTTCTCCGCCCCTCTTTGATGGGCCAAATCAGTATACCTTTCCAATGAATTCTACAAATCATGGATATTGGGATTGTATGAGCTACATAAACAAAAGGCAAAGAAATTACTAGCTCTCTGATACACTAAGGCCCGTATTTATACTTTTTTTTAGCGCCGCATTTGCGCCGCTTTTTGACGCAAAACGGCGCAAACCTACAAAATACAATGGTATTTTGCAAGTTTGCGCCGTTTTTGCGTCAAAAAACGACGCAAATGCGGTGCTAAAAAAGTATAGATACAGGCCTAAATTCTTAATAGCTTATTAGCAACAGGATAGAGGAGTCAGCATCATAATCAGCCCAAGCGAGCGCTGAGTACCTGGCTAGCTCAAGCTGAATAAGATTTGTAACATAAACTTCACTTTCATGACTGTGAGCAGCATGCCATTTGAAAAAAACATGAATTTTTAGAAAAAAATATATATTACTCACCATTGTTGGAAATTGCCTACCTGTAGAGTCACCGCCAAACTTTTTACCTTCCTTCTCTTTTTCTGACCTCATTTATGCTGGCTTTAGGACTCTGCACACTTACCACTGCTAATCAGTGATAAAGTGCATATGCACTCTCCTTAAAACATGGTGACATTGGCTCATACCCAATTGGCTTATTTAATTTACTTATAAGTCCCTAGTCAAGTGCACTACATGTGCCCAGGGCCTGTAAATTAAATGCTACTAGTGGGCTGCAGCACTGGTTTTTCCACCCACATAAGTAGCCCCCTAACCATGACAGAAGTCCCCTGGGCATGGCCATTGGGCAAGGGGGCATGACTCCTGTCTTTGCTAAGACAGGAGTCATTTCAATGGGGGTTTTGCGTCAGAAAATGGCGCAAGTCCGGTTTGAGGCATGATTTTTGCCTCAAACCTGACTTGTACAATTTTTTGATGCACAACCCCCATTTTCCCCTATGCTGGCACTGTCTGGTTTGAGTAATTTTTTTTTACTCTGACCAGTCCGCAGCGCCGGCTAACGTAATTCCATAAATAAGGTGCGTAGGAATGGCGTTAGCCGGCAGTAAAAAAATTTACGCAAACAAGCGCGGCGCTGGTTTACGTCAAAAAGTATAAATATGGGCCTTAGTGTGGCCAGAATGGTGATACAAAATCCTGTTTAATGGTGAAGTTGGATTTTATATTACTATTTTAGAAATGCTACTTTTAGAAAGTGAGCATTTCTCTAAACTTAAATCATTCTGTGCCTTCCAATCCACGTCTGGCTAGGTTTAGTTGACAGCTCCCTTGTGCATTCACTCAGACAACCCCAAACACAGGATGGTCAGCCATACTTGCATACATCTGCATATTGAATGGGTCTTTGGGGTTGGGAGGGTGGAGGGCCTGACACTTACATGTCAAAGGACAGTAGCCTGCCCTCACACAAAGGACTGCCACACCCCATACTGGGACCCTGGCATACAGGATGGAACTGAAAGGGGACCTGGTGCACTTCTAATCCACTCTTTGAAGTCTCCCCCACTTCAAAGGTACATTTGGGTATTTCAGCAGGGTCTCTGACCCTACCAACTTAGACACTTCTGAAGTAGACACTTCTGAGATAGACACTCTACCTCATCAAGACACTTCCTGGAGAAGAACCTGAACCAGAACCTGCAACCTGCCAAGAAGAACTGCCTGGCTGCCCAAAGGACTCACCTGACTGTTTTTCTGAGAGGGACTGCTGCCTTGCTGTTGCCCTGCTGTCTTGCTGCTCTCTGGATGTGCATAAGAAGTGCTTTCCAAGGGCTTGGCTAGGGCTTGCCTCCTGTTCCCTGAAGTCTCAGGCCCAAAAATACTTCATTCCTGCAAAAGAACTCCCTGTGCAGCAAAAAATCGATGCACAGCCTGCATCGCAGTGAGAAAATCACTGCACGTCGAACCAGAACAACGCAGCCCGACTTCGCAAGGAGAAGATCGAGGCTGCACCAGCCTAGCGACCGGACATTCAGTGCACAGCCCACTGGATTGACGCAAAGCCGGTACAACGCAGCCCGACTTCCTGAGAGGAATCGACGTAGCGCCTGCTGTGCAGTAGAAATTCCCATGCAATGCCCACAAGATCGACGAAGGCCTTGTGACTTCATCCTTCAAGTGCCGGATTTCAACGCATTGTCCCCGGGGCATCTGAAAACCCTGCAACCTGAAGAGGATCCCAGTCTACATGCCGGAAATCGACGCAAAGCCTGCCCTGCGTGACAACTCAATGACGCATCGTCTGTGAGCACCAGAAAAATCAACACACACCTATCCGTTTTCCATGCATCTCCTCTGCAGTCCCTTGCAGAGAATTTGAACGCAAACCAGGTACTTTGTGCTTGCAAGAGACACTTGTTGATTTTTAAGGGACTAAAGGCACTTTATATCATTTTTACTGTAATAGTTCAACATTTACTTATTGCATCTTAAGCGTTTTGACCTACATTTATCCAGATAAATAGTATATATTATTCTAAACACTCTGTGGCTTATTTTTGTGGTGTTCTACTGTGTTATTGAATGATTTATTGCACAAATATTTTACACATTGCCTTCTAAGTTAAGCCTGACTGCTCAGTGGCAAGCTACCAGAGGGTGGGCACAAGATCATTTATATTATGTGTGACTTACCTTGAGTAGAGTGGGGATCCTTGGTTGGTCAGGGGGTAACCTGACTGCCAACCAATGTCCCCATTTCTAACAACCATCCTCCGCAACCTTGACACATTGCAGGTCGAGCAGGTCCTATTTACAGTTGATAATGTCCACAGAGCTGTGCGTGAGCTGTTGTGTGATGTGCCGCTCCCCTATGCTGTGGCCAACGTGACACAGTCTCCCCAACAGCAGATGATGCACCTGCATTGGTTAACCATTTCGTGGGCCTGCAGCCTGCTTTCAGCACTGAAGGGGGGTGGTGCTAAACCAAAAAAACTAGTGTGTCTACCTTCACCTCAGGACAAAATGGGGCAGGGCTGAACCCCTGAGCGGTGCCTGTGCCCACAGGGTCTGTGAGTCACAAGGCTGCCATCCCTGCTGCCTGCTTCGACTTTTGGTTTGTGTATTAGAGTCTGATTACATGTGAAGGTTTCTTGATAGATAGAACATTGACATGTTGATTGTTCAATTTCATAAAATAAAATAGAAGCAGGCTATGAACTCATGTGAAGGCCCAGTGCTGTCAACATTTTATTGCAATAATCAATAGTTTCTTCCACTCTCTCTCTCTCTCTCTCTCTCTCTCTCTCTCTTTCTCTCCCTCTCTGTCTCCTAGACGTTCTCTTTCTCTCTCTCTCTTCCTTTCCTGTCATAAGGATTGAACAAGGGAAGAAGAGGCAGAAACTTTGAGGGAAAATAGTAAGTCTTGTCCTCCCACTTCTGTATCCTATTGTGATGCACAAGGGAGATGCCAATTCCATGTGCCCCTTATTTGCCAATCCTGAGGAGTGGTAATGTGTATATTGCATGTAGCCAAATGGTATGTCTTAAAATGTATGCTTACTATGTTAAGACTTTGCTTTATAGGGTTCAAGAGCCTCTATTTTGGACATAAGCATCTTACACTTCTATTATATCATTATTTATTCATTTCTAATGCTCACAGTACAAATCAAAATGACTTTCAGCTTTATAAACAAAAGGAACTTTTCAGAGTAAAAGAGTGAGTTCAATTTGATGTCCTCCAGCAATAAATTTAATATTTGGGGTTCAAGCAGGAACAGCCTTCCCAAGCAGCACCAGACCATCACCTCACTTCCGGAATTCTGAAGAGCCCTCAAGACCTGGTTGTTTGATTAAGCTTCCGGGACCTGGAAGCACCTGGAAACCCTATTTAGTGGTTGGCCGTGCTTTATAAATCCTTATTGATTGATATATTGATTGAAGCACTCATGTGGTCACCCAACCAGTGGCAACAAGTTCTGGGAATTTTCAAAAGTCTCTAGCTGTATGACCTTGGAGACTGACCTGGCATATTGCTTGATATTTATTACTTAATTATATAGTAAGCCTATTTTTTGGCACTTATACATAAGGCACGCCAAATTATATATAACATGTTTAACCAATGGTTAGCAAGAGAAGGACCAATATTTTCTTAACCTTTTCTATGGGCTCTTCTTACTAATCGCTTTCTATTTTTTACATTGTTTCCAGGCATTTATGCCCTCCCTTGTTCATTGGTGTACTGGAAGAAGAGACTTTATTATTTCACCCACTTGGTGTAATAGGAATATTAAATTAAACAATAAATCAAGTCAGTGTTTGGAGAACCTAGGAAAAAGAGGTTTGATGTGGGTGCATCATTAGAAAAAATTATCTTCAAAATAAATTTAGATTACAACATTAATTTGAATACAATACATCTCTTTGCTAAAGGTAATAACAGATGTCTGTTTTAAACCTGACAATATATTATTTTCTATCTAATATTGATATATTTTATAATTACATTATTTAGTCGTATCTGTTCATTTTTATTATTGTTGGACTTTATAGTTAATATTTTGTTTTGTTATATTGGTGTCATTAGTTTTTTTGCTGTCCTTCCCTTTTTCCATTCCCTTCCCCTCTTTCTTTTTATATTGTAATAGTTTTTATTAGGAAATAACATTCTTAATGTTTTATGTTTGAATTTTAGCTTATGTATATATATTTTTAACTTCTTTATTTGTCTTATTTGAAATCAATGTTTATAATATTTTCTAAACCATCTTTATGATATTTTAATTCTCAAGAATGTATTCAACAAACCTTTCAAACATGAATGAATATCCAGTATTAGGTAGATACTTGATGAGCCTCAAAGCCTTAGATAATTTAATGTATTGTAAAATTTAAAAAAACATAATTTCAAAAGACATTGGCCCTCATTACAACCCTGGCGGTCCAAGACCGCCAGGGCTGTTTTGGCTGAAGCACCGCCAACAGGCTGGCGGTGCTTCAGAGGCGACCGGTCGCACTGCCGGGGCCGGCGGTTTCCCTGCCACATTTGCCCAGGCGGTGATAATCCGCCAGCCCAGGGGATTACAGGTCCCCCTACCGCCAGCCTTTTCCTGGCGGTTTGAACCGCCAGGAAAAGGCTGGCGGTACGGGGAGTCGCGGGGCCCCTGCACTGCCCATGCCACTGTCATGGGCAGTGCAGGGTCCCCCTGACAGGGCCCTGTGCCGCTTTTCACTGTCTGCATAGCAGACAGTAAAAAGCGCAACGGGTGCAACTGCACCCTTCGCACGGCCTTAACACTGCCGGCTCCCATGTTGCGGCCCACATCCCCGCTGGGCCGGCGGACGCAAACTCTGTTTCCGCCCTCCGGCCCAGCGGGGATGTCATAATAGGCACTGCGGGAGTGTTGCTGCATTGGCGGGCGCACGGCGGTTACAACTTGCCAATGTTGTAATGACCCCCATTGTTTTTCTTGTAATACTCCAAAAATGACTAGCATGTGTCAGACAAAATGATAGTGGGTAGCAATACAATATCATACCAAAATGGGACAATGCTAAATTTCCTTTTGATTTCTTGAATTCAAACACAAACTCTCTCAAAATCCTCTCATTTGAATTTAGGGCCAGATGTAGGAAACAGTTTGCGACTCGCAAACGGCAAAAATTGCCGTTTGCGAGTCGCAAACCTGAGTTTCCTATGCGGAAATGCATTTTGCGAGTCGGAACCGACTCGCAAAATGCATTTCTGACTCGCAAATAGGAAGGGGTGTTCACTTCCTATTTGCGACTCGCAGTGGGATGCAATTCCATACGCGGTCGCAAATGGAGTCGCAGTTACCATCCACTTGAAGTGGATGGTAACCCACTCGCAAATTGGAAGGGGTCCCCATGGGACCCCTTCCCCTTTGTGAATGGACCCCAAAATATTTTTTCAGGGCAGGTAGTGGTCCAAGGGACCACTACCTGCCCTGAAAAAATTCCGAAACAAAAGGTTTCGGATTTTTTTTTAAGTGCAGCTCGTTTTCCTTTAAGGAAAACGGGCTACACTTAAAAAAAAAAACTGCTTTATTGACAAGCAGTCACGGACATGGAGGTCTGCTGACTACAGCAGGTCTCCATGTTAGTGAGTGCCCATAGTCGCTATGGGGCCGCAATTTGCGACCCACCTCATTAATATTAATGAGGTGGGTCTTTGCGACCCCATAGCGACTCGCAGACGGTGTCTGAGACACCGTTCTGCATATGGTTTTGCGACTCGGAAATTGCGAGTCGCTCGGAGTCGCAATTTCCGAGTCGCAAAACCAAGTTTTGCTACATCTGGCCCTTAGTCTCTAAATGCTTTTGTGTAGAAAACTAAAGGTACCACCAGGCTTTCCTCCTTTGCTGTGAAATGAATGACTGTATCTATCACCTTAAATGATGCTAAATTGTTTGCCACAAACATGGCTGTATGAGTATAAAGGATATATTTATGATAGTATTAACCAAAGTTTAGGATCACTGGTGTCATCATTCTTTTGATCTAATCCATTCTTTCTTACCTGGAGAGAGATCAAGGAGATACATTATTTGCTTATTTGTGGAATTTATTTTAGTTCCTCTCAGGATTTTAATTAACAGTATAGAATAGGGCACTTGTAAAATATAACCCTGCCACTTTTGTTTTACAAGTTGCCATTGGTTTTCTGCAGATGCTTCATGTTTTTTTTAAAGCATTTAGATGGGGATAGAATTTCATGTCTATGAAAGCAAATTTGACATTCATACTTTACTTCAGATCTTTCATGGAAGTTCTTGGATTGGATACATTAGAATGCTCTATGCCTTTGAAGAATCCTTCTGAAGAATTCAAAATCACCTGCTATATTATGAGTTGCACATTCATCTCAAACCTTTTGTAATGATGGTTTTACTGTCAAGATGAAGTGTTGGAGATCTAGGTAGCGATTGGGGGTTCAATTTACTGTTCAAACCCCAGACTCACAAACATTGGCAAAAAAAATGCATTTGCAGGGTCAGATTATTATTCCATTGTGGTGCTTAATTTATGAAAGAATGAGTGCTGGTGCTCAAAGCTTGTCTGACATACCAGTAGTGGGTGGTATTGTCAGCGCAGCCAATGCATGCCTCTTTAATTTACTACCCGACACTCCTTGCCTCTTTATCTATCTCTTGCAGTTCCTGTTTTCTTCATTTGTGACAATTTTTATATCTGTCTCTTCCTCCTTCCTCCCGCCTGATGACAAAAAATGTGTTCTCCAGAAAAATTAGTAATGGAGGACCCCACTGGCAACTACCAGATCAACTTAAGTACTGTTATAACAGTCGTTTAACAAATTTAATATTCTAACTCCAGTGTAAAAACTATTAGGGAAAGTGCTTATATTAGGGTGTCAGATTTACTGTTCTCACTACAGTCTAACAAACATTGGAAAAAATGTTTCTGAAAATATCTATGAAAATGCATTTACAATGTTAAAACAGATGTTTTTTTCTTTTAGGAGTTCTGCGGATGGAACCATGGAATAGATCAACATTTGAAAGAAATAAGTATAGAAAAATAGATAGATATGTAAAATATATATGGGTAACGGATTAGCTCTGAATAGAGCCTTTCATGTTTATGATGTGTAGGTGATTACTAGACATAATAGATGATGCAGTGTCTCAAGTTAAGAAGGAACAACTTGTTGCCTTTCTCTGTTAGGTGAATTCCATCATTTCTGTATGTAACCTCCATATTAAATCGTATGTTTTGTGGTATATAGAAACCATGTTATGGTCCCTGAGGAATGCAAAAATAGTTTTATTAACATGTTTCCTGGATTTGTCTATTTGTGTGCAGAATTGAGTTGACCACTTCCACTTCTGCCTTTGGCTAAAATTTGAAAAAAACTGTGCAGTGTGTGGAACAGTGTCATTAATTTCCCAATGGTACCCTTCATTAGGATTTGGAAACAAACTCCTCTGACTGCACCCAGGTCATTGCCACCATACTGTACAATCATAAGTTCTGGATGTTGGCAATCCCTAACAGTCTCAACCAACGGATGTACTTTACGCCACTCTCTCTGGTCAATCCAAGTAATATCCACATTAGGCAAACATAGGTCCCTGTCAATACTACTTTTTTTTGCACTCTCTCTGGCCCAAAACACAAAGCTGTGTCCCACAATACTCTCTGAGCATCTTGGATGAAATGTGGAGAAGCAGAAAGGAGATGGCTGCAGCTAAATTTGGTTGGTTTGAAATGAAATTTAGTAAAGATGGAGGGTAGTAGGTAGAGTCTGGAAAAACAGATACAATTGGCTTTTGTAGATATGTTTCTTTGGCAAAGGTAGTAAGTGAGGTTATGTGGATTGTAAGAATTTGTTGAATTGACTTTACAAAAATCGGAAAACAGTAAAAGTAGCTGTGATATGCTCACTGTGGAAGATTCAACTACACTGGCTAAAGATGGCTTAAAGTAAGCATGCTTTAGTAAGAAACTGTTATGAACTTGTGACCTGCTGCAGCAGAATGTTGCAGACCGTGTAA
Source organism: Pleurodeles waltl (assembly GCF_031143425.1). NCBI lineage: Eukaryota > Metazoa > Chordata > Amphibia > Caudata > Salamandridae > Pleurodeles > Pleurodeles waltl. Next base: position 1,086,672,727 of record NC_090444.1, on the reverse strand, counting down.
CCATTGTAAAAGAGCTACAGGAGCCTGAGGTGGAAGTGAATACAAAAAAGCACACGCTGTGCCTTTGTTTTACAATATATAGAGGCAATAATGATTTAACATGATTATTTAATGTTATGATTTGGTTTTGTTCATAAAAAAGTGTTTCTATGGATGTGTATTTCTTTATAAGATCAAAAAATAATTCCAGAACTTCTCCACATCTGCAGATCCACCTGCAAATCAGCGCCTTGGTGGATCCACGGATCAGGCGAATCTCCTACCGTACTTGGTAACTTTTAAGGAGTACTGCAAAGGATTAACTATAGAAACCAGTCACAAGTTGTAGAACATTATATTAACATGAAAGGGAGATCATGATTGGTTTAGTGATTGAGTAACCTTGAACAAAAGTTGAAGAGGTTGCCTTTACTTATTGCCTGCTATGAAAGTGGACTTCCATTCTTGTGGTTGGTTTCTTGAACATTTTCCAGTGAGAAGAAATTGTAACTGATACTCAAAGAGAAACATTCAGTATAATGAAGACAATCATCAGGTAAGTGTACTGAAATGTACTTTATTTGACAAAGTATTAGGTGAAAGGTGAGCAGTGTGTTCACAAAATGCTATAAAATATATAAATACTAGGGCCCATATTTAAGAAAAGTTATCGCTGCCTTTGTGCCTTTTTTAATGCGAAAACCCATCTAGCGACAACATTTCGGAGTTGCCATCTTTTTTTGAGAGCGCCACCCCATCTTGCATCGTTTAGCAACAATGATATGCAAGGTAGGCTTTCCCTTCCAGAAAATGACGCTAGCCCTCCTGCACCATATTTACTGCCCGATGCAAAAATGACACACATTAAGGAACCGGTCCCAAAAAATGACACACAGTATGATTAGCATCACATTTTAATGCCTGATCACACCAGGCATGAAAATGAGGCCCACACACTACTACTTAAGGAAAACACATAGAAGGAGCATTGGCAACTTCCTGGGCAACATGGAACTGTTAATGCTCCAGCTTGGCATTCACCACAGATGGCAGCGATGACAACAGTTCCCACCAGCACCACTGCAGTAACCCCAAACACCACCACAGCAGCCACAAAGGCAGTACAGAAGGCAGGAGAGGATATTTCAACAGTGGACAACTACCCTAACGCTCAGGGAGCAAGATGTCATCAGAACCTACCGTCTGAAGCAGGAGTCCATTGTAGGCCTGCTGTACCACATTGTGCCAGACATCACAGCAAGGGTGGAAACTCCTACAACTATTCCACCCATGACCAAACTCCTGGTTGTCCTCCATATGCTAGTGTAAGGATCAATCCACACAAGTGGCTGGTATCTCCCAGCCATCCTTCTCGGCCTTCCTACCAAACGGTCTGGACACAATCATCTGTCTCACACCCTACCACATCTGCTTTCCCCAACACCCAGCAACTGCAGCATGAGATCAAGCAAGGTTTCTATCAAATTGCTGGGTTCCCACATGTGCTGGGTGTAATGGACTGCTCCCATGTCCAACTTGTGCTACCTGCTGCAACTGAACACCTCTACAGGAACCGCAAACACACCACTACCATCAACGTGCAGGCCAATGTGGACTACGGTGGGCGCATCACAAGGATCCTAGCAAAATATCCCAGCAACATCCATGAAGCCTACATATTCCATCAGTCCACCATCACGAGTTGTTCCAGGAGGGACAATAGGGCAATGGGCTTCTCGTAGGTAAGCCACCATACCTATCATTCCATAAACAACACACCAACCTTGTAGGACAAACAATACATACACCACACTAAACATGCATAGACATGGAAACACAGATGTACAGACAACAACACATATGCCACATGCCACACTACACCGCATTCATTGCACATCATACACACATGCACCCATATGTACATGATGCATGAGCAGGTGTTAAAAGGGGGCATACCATTATATTAATGGCCCCCTATTCACTCCGCAGAGTAGCCCCAAATTTCTAGACAATATAGATGTACTGTTCAGACTTAGGGTGATCTATATGGGCACTGACCCTGAACTGTACATAGGGGCCCATTGTAAGCAATGGTGTGCCCCCTTGTAACGCGTGCTCTGATCAAGTGTTAACCAAAGGACTCATGAATGATGCACTGGCATTCCTTAGAATTCACGGTTCCAATTCTCCTGTCCCCCTACTGGATTAACCCCACCTTCCAGCCATGATTCCTGGCCAAGGCTTGATGTAGTGCTAGGGGTGTCAAGTGCAGCTTTTTTACTATGGCACAGGGATTTGGAACTTGTTGGGCCACTTGATCCTCACTAGTATGATAACACAAATGTTGCATGAGGACGCAGTAGTCCACTTACCTCTGGGCCCTAATGGTAAAAAATGGTTAGCCTTTGACCCAGTGGCATGTACATGATAGCGTAGATGGCTGGTAGGAAGTGTAGTTTTGATTTGGAGATTGACATTGTTGTGGAATGTCTGGTGGACAGCATGTGTCATCTGAGGTTGCTGTGTACATTGCATGTTTGTTCTAACTCTACCCAATGCTGTGTTTGATGCTATGTTCTTCTCATGTTTTAGCTGCCGCGGTGACCACATCACAGAAGCCTGCTTTTGAAATGTTTCTGCCACAAAATGGAGATACAGGCCGGGTACCAAAAGATGGCCAGGACGTTTCGCCATGAGAAATCTTCAGGGGCATGGCTTGCCTTTCGACTTGTGGGACCCTCACTACAGGCTGCAACTGCACAGTCCACATCGGGCACAACTCTTGGGTCAGTGGGACCTCTGCTGGTCCAACCCCCTCCATATCGTCAGAAGCTATCTGTACTCAGACACCACAACAGCCACCTGCAGCAGCCACATCATCAACTTTTGAGGCGGACATGAGAAAGGACCTGGCAGCCATAATGGCAAGGTTGTACCAACTTGAGAAGGGCAATGCCTGGGTATAAGTGGCTGAAACTTTGTAAGAAAAAGCTAAAGAAGATGTAAACATGTTGTTGCACAGCCCCCGAGTTCCTTCTCCTGTTTTACATTGTTATAATTTATGGTGGGTTTTTGGTGGGAAGTGATGTTAGTTATATTGATTAGGTTAGTTGTAGGATAGAGCAAGTATAGTTGAGGGTTGGGTTTGGGTTTTTTGGGGCAGTTGGGCAGGGGGTTATGTATTGGTTTCTATGTTTACAAAAAAACACTTTCCATAAAATAATAAATATAGATATATATATTTATTTAGGATATAGGTTAATTTTGTATATATGTATCCTTAGTTTATGTTGTCCGACTCATATCTTGTCTTTTATGGGGCATGGGTACATTAAATGTGTAGCAATAAATGTTTAAGATATGTTTAGATTAGGATAGACAGCTGTAGGGGTAAGTTAAGATAAGTTAGTATAGGTTAGTTTAGTGTAGGGTAGTGTCTAGGTTAGGTTTTAATAAGGTGTTCTTTTAATGTTTAAATAAATCCGGTTAGTTTTAGACAATTATGGCTCCATGTTGATTGAGTGTCTGGGTGTTCTCATGTATGCACTGGCCAAATTAGAGGAATGCCTTAGGGCATGCTTTCTGTATTGATTTACTTGTATGACTATGTGTATCCCCTATGAGGAAGGAGCTATCAGATTGGCTGCAATATGACGACAGCTACTCAAAACATTTGTTATCTCTAGTTCCAGACATTCACATTGTGTATGTATACAGAATCTTTGACAGCTAAGTATGGAACTTCAACGGTCATTGCTGAGGCCTGTCAGAAATAACGTTGGAAAGGGTGGCACATATTACATCAACTAATTTAGGGTATGTATTATGGCACACTGGCAGCTGCCCATCATTGATTAAATTTACCTCTTCTGTTCCACATACATCAGTTGTACTGTTGCTCTCATCTGGTAAAAATTTCTACACACTTGGTTCTGACTCATACATGCATATATCAATTTGGATTGAAATCTGTTCAATACATATTTTTAAGGCTCTGTAACTTGGTTGTAGCCCACAACACCATCAGTCATGTTTGTCATGTTACAGTCCAAGTGTGTGGCTTTGTGTCTGACAGTAAGCCACACATGTAATTAGGTTCTCATTGACATAGCTTCACACAATGCATACATTTACATGAGTGGATGGATCACAGTAAATGTTGACATGACACATATGAATATGGAGATTTATTTACATGTGTGAGTGTATTTTCCAGTGCAACACATTGTCCAGTTCACAGACCCCATGAGAGATCTTGAGCCATTTGTTCTACATTTAGGCCCTCATTACAACCCTGGTGGACGGTGATAAAGCGGAAGTAACACCGCCAACAGGCCGGCGGAAAAAAAAAATGGAATCATGACCAGGGTGGAAACACCAACACAAAGAGCCACTTTAACACACTGACCGCCACGGAGGTAGCAACAAACACCGCAGCAGTAACCGGCAACAGCCAGGTGGAAGACAACGTACTGCCCACAGCATTGCAACCCGCCTATCCGCCAACTTTTCCGGGGCGGTATCAAAGCCATGAAAAGCACGGCAGAAACAGAATACTGAAGGGAAACTCACCTCTCAACACTCAAGGAAGAACCACAACGCCATGGAGCCCGAGCTGTACTTTTTTCCAATGCTGGTGTGCCTCCTCATACACCAGGAATACGAACGCCGGCGAAGACGACCACGGTGAGTACTGCACCTAGCACACAAGGGAAGGGAGGAGGAAAAAGAGAGTGACACACACACGCAACACGCAACACCCCCACCCCCAACACCATACACACAAACAGATGCAACAACATTACATATACACCCCGTAACCCTCAGGAATAACACAAGGACAAAAGGAATTGATTAAATTGAGTGTAATATTCTAAATTTAGAAAAGTATGTTCTTAAAGCAATAAAAAGTATGTACAATATATACAAAAAGAGGGACAATGCCCACTCCAAAATGTCCGTGGTCCACTGGGCCATAACATATAGGCCAAGGCCACACTTGACTCCTGCCTCAATACGGAGAGAACACTGCAGAGGCATCAGGTTGAAAACACACAGGCACCTGAGGGGTACAGGGAATGGGGGGGTCACCTCAGCCGGAAAATGGTACAACGCCACTGGCTTGGAGGGGGCTCCATGCCCACTGCTTGGTCCTGGGGAGTGCAAAGCCACAGTCTCTCTAGTGGGTGGGTTGCCCACTGCTTGGTCCTGGGGAGTGCAAAGCCACAGACTGTCTAGTGGGTGGGTTGCCCGCTGCTTAGTCCTGGGGAGTGCAAAGCCACAGTCTCTTAAGTGGATGCCCACTTCCACTGGTTCTGGAGGGTGCCTTGTGCCCAGTGTGATTCATCCTGGATGGGGCAAGGTCACAGTCTCTCACCTGGGTGTCACACACACAGGTGTTGCAGGGCCCAGGACGCACTGCAGCCCATGTAGTCACCACTACACACTGTTCGCCGGTGGTGACGGCTGCTTAGTGGATGCCAGTTGCGCTGCAGGTGGCGGTGCTGGCAGTGGTGGTGGTAGCCTCCAGGCCTTCACCTGCAGGATCGGACAGCTGCCCACTGGGGCTGCTGCTGCTGGCAGCGGTACTGCTGGTGGCAGTGCAGGTGGCGGTGCTGGCGGCAATACAGGTGGCGGTGCTGGCCGCTGTGCAGGTGGAGGTGCGGCCACGGACTGGGTGGCTGAGGTGCTGGGCTGGGTTCTGGCCACCCTGGCCAGAGGTGAAGGACAGGGCTAGGGGTAGGGAATAGGTCAATGTTGGTGAGGAAAAGCTTCTTAGGGACACTGGGGCGGGAAGAGGGTGAAGGTTTGGGTGTGGAGGAAGAGGGAGTGGTTGTAGGAGGTGTCAGTCTGCTGTGTTTGGGTGCAGGTGCATGGGCTGGATGCTGTTGTCAGGGGGATGGCTGTTGGGTGTCTGAGTGCTTGTGTTTGTGTACTTTGGGAAGAGGGGTCACAGACACATTGGGAGAGGACACAGGGGATGTGTGTGCATGGATGTGGGGGTGGTGACTGCCAGTGAGGGTTGTGCAGTGATAGGCGTGCTGGTGATGGAGGTAGTGGATGAGGATGTAGGGCATGCAGGTGTGAGTGGAAATGCTACTGGGAGGGAGGTGGACGACGAGCACGAGGGTGACACAGTGGAGACAGTAGATGTTGGTGTGTCTGCATGTGGATGGTGCTTGTGTGATTGCCTGTGAGATGAAGTGTGGTGCTTTCCCTGAGCCACTTCTGTGAGCTGATTTGGGTGATTGCTGGTCTGAAGGTATGCTTGGGATAGGCTGGGGTTGAGGGGATTGGGATTGGGTAGAGGAAGTTGGAGGGGGAGGCTGGAGACAGGGACAATGGCTGCCATCAGTGAGTTAGACAGAGCCTGGAATGCTCTCTGTTGCGCCGCCACTCCAGAATGAATGCCCTCCAGGTATGCATTTGTTTGTTGCAAGTGTCCTGCGACACCCTAGATGGCATTCAGTATGGTTGACTGCCCAACAGAGAGGGATCTCAGGAGGTCAATAGCCTCCTCACTGAGAGCAGCAGGGCTGACTGGGGCATGGCCTGAGGTGCCTGGGGCGAAGGAGATGCCCACCCTCCTGGGTGAGCGGGCACGGGAAACACTCTGAGGAGCTGCTGGGAGGGCGGTGCTGGTACGGGGGTGGCAGCTGTACCTGTTGTTGGGGTGGGCACAGAGGTGTCTGCCACCGCCAGGGAGCTGCAATTTGAGGAGACGTCACTGTCGGTACTGTCCCCTCCTGTCTCCGTCCTGGTGCTCCCCTCCGTCCCACTGGTGCTCTCACCATTGGTGGATTCAGCCTCCAGGCCCATGTGGGACACAGCTCCCTCTGTCACCGGTGCCTCTGCTCCTCTGCCAAATGATGCTAATGCACACAAGGACAGGGTGACAAAACAAAAAGGGGGGAGAGACAGAGGATATACTTGGTCAATGGCAGCAACAACACTACTGTTGGCGTACACAACTCACAGGGAACAGCCCTATGCAGTAAGCCATGCACTACCAGTTACAATGCCCATGGGGTACAATGCCTAACGCCAATAGCTGCACACCTGAAACCGACAGGACCCTGCCCAGTAGTAGATGCCCATTAACATTGTTGGGGTTATAGTGCATCTGAGCTTGCCCATCACTGAACATGCCATGCCATGTTCGCCCTGGCCTAGGGGCACCCACAGCCCACACCCCCCACCCAGGTAATACCTTAACACGCACAAAGTCATGATTCTGAATCTGTACTCACCCCCTTGTGGCTGCTGGATGCCTTCAAGCGCCCATCCAACTCCGCATAGGCCACCGCCAGGATGCGGAACATCAGGGGGTCAGGGTACGAAGGGCACCCCTTTCTCGTTGGGAGGCCAGCCCCAGCTGGGCCACCGCCATCTTCCTTGCCCAGCGGCGCAGGTCCTCCCACAGTTTGTGGCAGTGGGTGCCCTGCCTGTCAAAGACCCCCAGGGTCCGCACCTCCTTGGCAATGGCACACCAAATACCCTTTTTCTGATGGGCGCTGACCTGCAGAAAAATACAGCAGAAAAGGTATTAGTCATACCGTTCGGACTGTTATACTCATGGCCCAACATATCCCTCCCATCCCCTTATGCACATACATTGACCACCATACATGCTGCACTCTGCCCAGGACACCTCAGACCCCACCACACGAGGCTTACACACACAGCAATCCATACATTCATGCCCCACGCATCATGCTCACAGTATACTCACCTGTTTGTCTGGAGGACCATAGAGTAAAGGGCACTGGGGTAGGACCCTATTCACCAGTCTCTCCAACTCCTCGGAAGTGAAGGCAGGGGCCCTTTCCCCAGACACTCGAGCCATGTCAGAGTCACCAGATCCTCGGGGTCTGTGCACGTTCCCAACACTTCCACCAAAAGACAGCTCCAATACTCTGATTAGATTTGTCACAGAGTCTAAGAGAGTCCAAGTGGGGAAAAGGGGATTAGGAAGGGAACAGCTGGGAAGGAGACCTGTAGGAAGCAAAAGGTTAAAACACACAACATCAAAATTACATCTCATGAAAATCAGTATTAAGCTATGACTCTAAGCATCGTCATTCTGAAAACATGAACAACCTAAGAATAGACTTAAAATGACTAGGCTTCAAGATGACTGGATACCTGTGAGGCAATCAAGAGAGGTTAAATGAAACTTTCAAATTCAAGTACTTTCCTTTGCATTAGAATCAGGAAAACAATTTGAATCAGTTCTGAACCATCAAATGAATCCTTTTTGAGAATACATATTAGGAACACACAACATTACATCTAGAACTCTGGCCTTTTTGTTCTCTCAAAATGTTGGAACATGAATTGCGCACATTGCAGATTTTCACATAGGTAGTAAACACCATAGAAGGATTGTGCACCATGAATAACACAATGTAGATTCAAGGAATAAATCACGTGACTTGTCAACTTGAGTACTACCAAGTAAATGCCTTAGAATGGTAGCGCACAATGACTAACATGAATTAAGCACGAGGAAAGAATTGCGTGTCTTGACGATTCGAATACCACCATGTAACGGTCAAGGAATGGTAGCGTGCAATGAATATCAAGGGTTAAATCACTAGAAAACGAAACGCGCGTCTTGCCAATTCGAAGGCCACCATGTAACTGCCAAGGAATGGTAGCGCACAATGAATATCAAGGTTAAAGCACAAGAAAACTAATCGGGCGTCTTGCCGATTCGAATGCCACCATGTAACTGGCAAGGAATGGTAGCGCACATTGAATATCAAGGTTAAAGCACAAGAAAATGAATCGGGCGTCTTGCCGATTCGAATGCCACCATGTAACTGCCAAGGAATGGTAGCGTACAATGAATATCAAGGGTTAAATCACAAGAAAACGAATCGCGCGTCTTGCCGATTTGAAGGCTACCATGTAACTGTCAAGAAATGGTAGCGTACAATGAATAACATGAATTAAACACGGAGAAATAATCACGAGTCTTGCCGATTCTAATAACATCATGCAAATGCCACGAAAAGCCCAAGCTCACATTCACACGCGCAACAGTAATTTGTTTATCATGCAAGAATTAGGCTCAAGAATTTGAGCGTCCTAGATAACGGGGTCGGGGGCCCAGCCCAACCTCCGTCTTACCGCCCTGATTAAGGATCACCAATGTAGAATGAAGGGCAGAGGCCTCGAAGATCAAAGTAGGCCACTGCAACAGGAGCTCAGGAAGTTGCTGCTGCTCTGCACCGGGACCTCTGAATAGTGAGCACGTGGAGCTGGTCTGGCTCCCTTATACAGAGTCTTGGCCCAGCCCACAAACCACCCCAGGCATGCTGCAGGGAAAACTTCTAAAAGGCCCTGGAAGGGGACCACACCCTGACACAGTCTGAAAGCCTGCAGCAGTACATCACATGTGAACAGTATTTATATGCATGCTGAACATAAGTCTTCAAGATTAAACTCTTTCAGTCCTTTTGCACGTTCCTTTTCGTTCTGTTAAACGATGATCAAGCCTCAAGACAAGGTTTATTAATTCTTGACATTCTATAGGTTGTGGGTCGATTTGCGCTAAGATATCTTTTAGCTCCTCTTTGAGTCCCTTGTAAAACAAGGCAGCTTGTTTTTCTTCAGGCCAGGATGTCTCAGCGACCAGCCGATTAAAGTTGGCTAAATATGATACTAAGTCCTTATTCCCTTGGGGTAAGTCTAATAATTCATGATCTGCTGACAGTGTTACAGTTCAACGATCAAAAACTCGCTCAAACTCACGAACAAAATTTCTCCAGTTGTACAACAGGGGACTATCTTTACGCACAAGAGTAATAGCCCAGGTAGCTGCATCTCCAGACAGATATGATAACAAGAAAGCTAATTTGGACTGGGCATCTGGGAAAGTATGTGGTCTGCAGGTGAAGTGTAATTTCACTTGAACCAGGAAAGAATGCACTTTCAAGGGGTCACCTGAGAAATGTTCTGGGGGAGCTAAAGGAATGGCTGAAGGAACATTGAGGGAAATGTTTGGCGGATTACCTCCAGAAGTCTGAGAAGAGGTACCTGGCCAAGACACACCTGTGGGACTTTATTCCTTCTTCTCTACCTTATCCTGTAACTGACTCACTCTCTCAGCTAGGCTAGTTGCCAAATCTTTTGATGATACCACCTCTGCCTGGAGCTGGGTGATAGCCTTGACCAGCTTGTCCAGTGTGGCCATGCTGAGAACATACACAAACCAGGAGGATAATAATTCGTGGGCTCACTATTCTGTCAGAGTCACCAGATCCTCGGGGTCTGTGCACGTTCCCAACACTTCCACCACAAGACAGCTCCAATACTCTGATTAGATTTGTCACAGAGTCTAAGAGAGTCCAAGTGGGGAAAAGGGGATTAGGAAGGGAACAGCTGGGAAGGAGACCTGTAGGAAGCAAAAGGTTAAAACACACAACATCAAAATCTCATGAAAATCAGTATTAGGCTATGACTCTAAGCATCGTCAATCTGAAAACATGAACAACCTAAGAATAGACTTAAAATGACTAGGCTTCAAGATGACTGGATACCTGTGAGGGAATCAAGAGAGGTTAAATGAAACTTTCATATTCAAGTACTTTCCTTTGCATGAGAATCAGGAAAACAATCTGAATAAGTTCTGAACCATCATATGAATCCTTTTTGAGACTACAAATTAGGAACACACAACATTACATCTAGAACTCTGGCCTTTTTGTTCTCTCAAAATGTTGGAACATGAATTGCGCACATTGCAGATTTTCACATAGGTAGTAAACACCATAGAAGGATTGTGTACCATGAATAACACAACGTAGATTCAAGGAATAAATCACGCAACTTGTCAACTCGAGTACTACCAAGTAAATGTCATGGAATGGTAGCGCACAATGAATAACATGAATTAAGCACGAGGAAAGAATTGCACGTCTTGCTGCTTCGAATGCCACCATGTAACGGCCAAGGAATGGTAGCGAACAATGAATAACATGAATTAAGCACGAGGAAAGAATCGCGCGTCTTGCCGATTCGAATGCCACCATGTAACTGCCAAGGAATGGTAGAGTGCAATGAATATCAAGGGTTAAATCACTAGAAAACGAATCGCGCGTCTTGCCGATTCGAAGGCCACCATGTAACTGCCAAGGAATGGTAGCGCGCAATGAATATCAAGGTTAAAGCACAAGAAAACGAATCACGCGTCTTGCTGATTTGAATGCCACCATGTAACTGCCAAGGAATGGTAGTGCACAATGAATATCAAGGTTAAAGCACAAGAAAACAAATTGCGCGTCTTGCCAATTCGAAGGCCACCATGTAACTGTCAAGAAATGGTAGCGCACAATGAATAACATGAATTAAACACGGAGAAAGAATTGCACGTCTTGCCGATTCAAAGGCCACCATGTAACTGTCGAGGAATGGTAGCGCACAATGAATAACATGAATTAAACACAGAGAAAGAATTGCGCGTTTTGCCGATTCTAGTAACATCATGCAAATGCCACAAAACGCCCAAGCGCACACTCACACGCGTAAGACTAATTTGTTTATCATGCAAGAATTAGGCTCAAGAATTCGAGCGTCCTCGATAACGGGGTCGGGGGCCCAGCCCAACCTCTGTCTTACCACCCTGATTAAGGATCACCAATGTAGAATGAAGGGCAAAGGCCTGGAAGATCAAAGTAGGCCACCGGAACAGGAGCTCGGGAAGTTGCTGCTGATCTGCACCAGGACCTCTGAATAGTGAGCACGTGGAGCTGGGCTGGCTCCCTTATATAGAGTCTTGGCCCAGCCCACAAACCACACCCAGGCATGCTGCAGGGAAAACTTCTAGAAGGACCTGGAAGGGGACCACACCCTGCCACAGTCTGAAAGCCTGCAGCAGTACATCACATGTGAACAGTATTTCTATGCATGCTGAACATAAGTCTTCAAGATTAAACTCTGCAATGCAAAAGGTTAAACAACATCATATCAGCACAATGCATCAATTATGTTAGCTTGAAATTGCTAGGTTTTTGCATTCTAGTCGCCCGTAGAGCGCGCACTGCCCTGATGTTGACAAGCCATTGTCGCTTCCAGACACAGGTCACAGTAGCACTTGCAGTGTAGGTCCTCTCCTGTTGAAGGTCAGGTAGCAAGTGAATGAAGAGATAGAAAATGGCGTCACGTCCGCAGCAATGCATACCGTCACTGCCGTCGTACATCGCCATTGGCTCCTGGAACCCATAGGCTCCAATGAGAACCAATGCGGTGTTGCTCGGCGGTCATCGACCGCCGACCGCAATGCGCACAATACCAGCGGAAGTACCTAATTTCTACTTGTCCCTCCTCACAGGTCAGGCAGCCGCCATTTCAGGTGGGCACAGGCCATGGCACTCAACTGCGTCACAGCAGACATTGGCACATCAACTGACTTACGAGTTCACATACTGTGTCTGTAAAGCAAACATTGCATGTTAATGTTGAAATATGTGTGAATATGATCTTCTGCTCACCATTTTTCACTCTAGAGTTCAACAACTGAGGATGAATAGGAGATGGAGACATCCCCCCATGTACAGACCCCTGGTGGACCTGCCGACAATGGAGGACAGGCACATCATCCTGACCTACAGACTTGATAGGGTCACAATCCAAGAACTGTGTGCCCAATCGGAGCCAGACGTGATATCTGCTATCCGTCACCCCACTGGGATCTCCCCTCTAGTGCAGGTCCTGTTAGTGCTCCATTTCCTGGCAAGTGGTTCCTTCCAAGCGACAGTGGCCATGGCATCATGGATGTCCCAGCCTATGTTCTCAAACGTGCTGACCAGAGTGTTTTCTGCCCTGCTGACCCATGTGCGCAGCTACATCGTATTCCCCCAGGTGAAGGATTTGGCCACAGTGAAGGCTGACTTCTATGCACTGGGACATATCCCTAACTTCATTGGTGCCATTGATGGTACACATATTGCATTTGTCCCCCCCCCAGAGAAATGAATAAGTGTTCAGAAATAGAAAAAGCTTTCACTCTCTGAATGTGCAGATGGTGTGTTTGGTGGACCGGTACATTCCCATGTCAATGCAAAGTATCCTTGCTCTGTGCATGATGCCTTGATCTTGAGGAATAGCAGCATCCCATAGTTGATGTCCCAACTTCAGAAGCACAGGGTGTGGCTAATAGGAGAGCCCATGGTCCCCACCCAGTTGATGTATTTATATGGGTGTGGGTGTGGCCCTAAGGGTGAGTGTGTGGCTAACAGGTATTTTGCAGGTGACTCTGGTTACCCCAACCTGTCATGGCTACTGACCTCAGTGAGGAATGCCAGGACAAGGGCAGAGGAACGTTACAATGAGGCACAAGCGCGAACAAGGAGGATCATTGAGCAAACCTTTGGCCTCCTGAAGGCCAGATTCCGGTGCCTCCATCTGACAGGTGGATCCCTGTACTATTCACCCAAGAAGGTGTGCCAGATCATTGTTGCATGTTGCACAACCTGGCCTTGAGATGCCAGGTTCCTTTTCTGCAGGAGGATGAGCCTGGGGATGGTCGTGTGGCAGCGGTGGAGCCTGTGGGTAGTGAAAAAGAGGAGGCAGAGGAAGAAGATGTGGACAACAGAACTACACTAATTCAAAAGTGCTTCCAGTGACACACAGGTAAGACACTGTAACTTCACCTTCCATTGCAGTATTGTGTTTGACATTGAACATGGCAGCCTGGTTTCCCTATTTCTATGGCCACTTACTGTAGCCTTTGACATCTCTATTTTCAGATCTCTGATCCCCACTCTGGCTCCTGGTGTGGTTACTGCTGCCCACTACAGGTAATACCTATGTAAATATTACAGTACATTTGAAATGCAATGTTTACAATTTGTGAAACTAATACATATGTCAAACAATTGACAGACTCCATATTTGAATTTTTTCCAAGGGTGTTTATTTAGGTGCTAATAAGTGGAAGGGGTATTGCAATGGGCTGGGTTGCTGATGGAGGAATGTCCAGGATAGAGTACAGCCTATTTGTTACACAGGTGCATTGTCCAAGGGGGCATAGAAAGTGGAGCAATGGCAGTTCAAGGTGGACAGGGTGTCAGAGTGGGACACAAGGGTAACAATCAAGAGAATCTTATTTCCTGGTGGGGGTCTTGGCAATGGTCTCTGGCTTTTGCCTGGATCGCAGGGACCGTTAGCAGGGTGGTTCTCCTTCTGCAGTGGGTGGGGTGCTGGTGGCCTGTTGTTCCTGTGGCGGTGCCTCCTGTCCACTAGCGTCGGCTAGTGTCAGGGGCCCGTTGGTGTTCCACTGCCTCCCTCATGGTGTTGGCCATGTCTGCCTGCACCCCTGCAATGGTGACCAGGGTGGTGTGGATGTCCCTCAGGTCCTCCCTGATCCCCAGGTACTGTCCATCCTGCAGCCGCCAGTCTCTGGCCCATGGTCTCCTGGGAATGGTGGTATGATCCCAGGATGTTGGTGAGTGCCTTGTGGAGATGCAGTTCCCTGGGCCTGTCCTCCCCCTGTTGCACAGCAGTCCTCACAGCTTCCCTGTTGTCCTGTGCCTCTGTCCCCTGAACTGTGTGCCCACTGCCACTGACCCCAGGTCCCTAATCGTCCTCTGTTTGTGGGTTGCCTGGGGTCCCTGTAGTGGTGGACACACTGCTGATTGACGTGTCCTGGGGATAGAAAGATGGGCCCGCTGGGTGGGTGCTGTGGTGGTGTTTCCTGAGGGGGAGACTCTGTGGTGGGTTGGGACTGTGCCTGGCTAACCGAATGTCCAGAGGACCCTGATGGGCCAGGTTGGTCATCGTGATCCAGGTGTGCAGAGCTGCTGTCATCACTGTGGGCCTCTTCTGGGGGGGACTGGATGTGGTAGACACCTTCTCTCCGGTGACGTTGAGTGGGGGTCCTGTGGGGATGTAAATGCAGTGTTATTGTTTCTGCGTGTGCCATCTTGTGCATGGATATGTTTCCCTCTGTGGTTGTTATTAGCAAGGCATCTTTGGCTTGTGTGAGTTGTGATTGGTTTGGCTAAGTGATTGTCACTAGTGTGCATGCTGTGGTGATAGGTGTCCATGCAGGTCTGTGATGGGGGTCCATGCACTGGTGTTGCATGCAGGACATGGTATTGGGATGGGTGGGTTGTGATGGTGGGGTATTTGTGAGGTGGTGGGGTGATGGGGTGAGGGTAGTGGTTGTTTTTTGTGATGGCATGCAGAAAGGGTGGGGGATAAAGTAGTAAGGATTTGAATTACCAGAGTCCAGTCCTCCTGCTGCTCCTGCCAGCCCTCAGGATGCATGATCACCAAGACTCGCTCCTCCCATGTTGTTAGTTGTGGGGGAGGAGGTGGGGGTCCACCGACAGTCCTCTGTACTGCTATCTGGTGTCTTGCAACCACAGAACGTACCTTCCCCCGTAGGTCGTTCCACCTCTTCCTGATGTCATCCCTTGTTCTTGGGTGCTATCCTACGGCGTTGACCCTGTCCACGACTCCCCGCCATTGCTCCATCTTCCTTGCAATAGAAGTCTGCTACACCTGTGATCTGAATCGCTGTGGCTCTACCTCGATGATTTCCTCCACCATGACCCTTAGCTACTCCTCTGAGAACCTGGGGTGTCTTTGTGGTGCCATGGGTGTAGTGTGAGTGGTATGTGTGAGGTTGTGTGGGGTGATGTGTTGGGGTGTGTGCTGTGAGGTGCAAAGATGGTGTATGGATGATGGTGTATTAATGCTCAGATTCAGTGGGTGCTCCTGGCTTGTCTCTCTCTCACTTGCCAAAATCTTTGGGTCATAAAGGATTGTGGGTAGTGTGTGTGTGTGTTTTATATTGGTGTGGGTGTGTGGGTGTGGTGTGTGTATGTGTGTCAGTTATGTGTAGTTTGAATTGTCCAATGTGGTGTAGTTTTGTATGTGTGTGTGTATTTTCAGCGCAGCGGTCTGTACTCCCAATGGTTTACTGTTGTTGAATGACCGCTGCGGTGATTCATGGGTCATGATGCTGTGGGCGTATTTCTGTTGGAGTAACGGTGTGGGTTTTGGTACCACCAGTTTATCACTGACCTTTGGGCTGGCGGACTTGTGTGTGTGTCTGTATAGTGGCGGATTTCTATGTGTGGGTCATAATACAGGTAGCGGTGTACCTCTGCGGACCCGGTATGTTGCCGGCAGTCAGCATGACGGTGAGCGGCACTTACCGCCAATGTTGTAATGAGGGCCTTAGAGTCCAAGGGTGAGGGACATGTCATGAGACATGGGTAGGAGAAGTGTGCATTAGTGAGGAGGTGTTCAAATTGACAATATGTAGGAATTGAGATACTGAGAGTCTATTGCAGATACGTCAACAGTGGCTGAGAGAAGAGGGCACGTAGCCAGCTGTCACAACACTGGCATGATGATAAGCCCAGAAATAAAGAGACACTGTCCATGTGGCACAGACTGGTGCTACTGGGTTGTTTTCTGTGTGAATGTTGTTCCTTCCAAATCTCCATCCTTTGATGTTTGTGGTGCTTCCTGTGCCATAGGTGGTGCTATTGTTTCAGTTGATGGGCCCAGACGCACAGCAGGGGAAAAGGATGTGGAGTCAATGGTCCCGGCAGCTGCCATTTGTGGGAACACATAAGGCATCACTACAGCAAGGAGGAACTGCTAATTTCTCAACACTGCAGCAACATCACAGTGGTAGGCAGCAATGTTTTCTCTGAGGGAGCCACTTCCCACTTTATGGACTTCAGGGTATTTTGAATAGCTCCCAGCCTGTTGTCTATCATGCTGCTGCCACTTTGGAAGGGCAACTGTTGAAGCCTCTGCCTCATAACAGCAGCTTTGTCAGCCAGGACTGTTGAAGTCCATGTAGCGGGGAGTAGTTGTCTCTGATGGCAGCTGGGTTGTCCTTATTTGGACTGAGGCACCTCTGCACTGCTTCTAGGCTGCCTGTCATGGTCTCCATCCCCACCAGCACCTGCTGTGCCAGCTCCCACTGGACTCAAACCACTATCCTCTGAAAGGTGATGTTTTGGTCCTGGGAGTCCAGGGCTGTGGCAGGCTGTTCGGTGCTGTATGCTGGTAGATGGGTGGTTCATGTGGAGACCCCGCAACGCTGTGTGTCCTCCCTGCGACTGGAGGTGGTGTCTGGAGGAAACCTAGGGCATCCCGGAGAGTCTCTTCATTGATGGTAAGCAGCTGGTCATCCATGTCATCTGTAAAACCCAGGACAGGCAAGTCTGCAGGGGGTAAGGCATCATCCTCTGCAATGAGATAGTGAAATGTCAATCTTTGACTGCAGTGGCTGTTGACATGGCTCGTCATTTGCTCTCTATAGAAGGCTCAGTGGCATGTTACAGACGCCAGGTTGTAGTTGTAAATTATGAGTTGCATCGTGCAGAACACATGGGGCAACCTTTCAAGGCACTTTGGGCCATATTTATACTTTTTGAGGTAAACTGCGCAGACACAGTTTTGCGTCAACATTTTTCCCGCCGGCTAACGCCATTTCTTTGCGCCACTCATGTATTAAATTTATACTTTCACGCACGGCGGTCATTTTTTTTTCTCAAACCAGTGCGTCACGTCATAAAGACAAAACGACGTTAACGCGGCGAAAATTACTGTGAACTGGTTTACGACGTCGCAAACCGGATACGCGCCTTTTTTTT
Organism: Pleurodeles waltl; assembly: GCF_031143425.1. NCBI lineage: Eukaryota > Metazoa > Chordata > Amphibia > Caudata > Salamandridae > Pleurodeles > Pleurodeles waltl. The sequence goes on along the minus strand of NC_090444.1, from coordinate 1,086,655,118 downwards.
AATGCAATTGCGTCAAAAAGTGGCGCAAACACAGGAAAATGTGCTAAGGAGAGTCAAAATGGATCCCAGATGCTTGCACAGACCCCAGGAAGATGACAACAGACCAGGAACCTGCCAGGAGGACCCACAGAAGACCAAATACAGGGAGAAGAAGAAATGAAATTGTCGCTTCAGTGCAGAGGAGCAGGAAATTCTGGTTAAATAAGTGACGGAACACCAGCACCAACTGTTTGTCACCTCAAAGTTGCCAATCAGTAGGAGAGAGGCAATATGGCAACAAATTGTTGACAAGATAAACAGTGTGGCAGAAGTACGGAGAACAGTCTTCGAGTGCAGGAAACGCTGGCATGACTGCAAGCGCAGGACCACTGAAAAGATGGCCAGGAACAGGAAGGCAGCATTGCAGACTGGAAGTGGGAGTCCAGCACCTGAGGAGGCCCTGGACCACATGGAGTTGATGGTGGCAGCCGTCATCCCTGAGGAGATCGTCACAGGGATTCAAGGACAGGATAGCGCAGACTACCAGGAGACAACACAGATGCAGGGTAAGTCGCATGGGAAACTAAAATACACAAATGTTAACTGCAAGCGGGGGGGACATACCTACTACACAATGACTGTAAGTCATGATATTCAGGGAGTGGAATGGGTAAAGGGGCACGGCACGGGGGCATGGCCCGTTCCCAGGAAACCTGGGGCACAGTACTACACTACACCAACAACCTTTGCATGGTGGTATGCTGCCATGCCAAGGATGTTGGAAAGTTGAAGCCAGGCCAGGAGGGTAGGGTACAACGTTAAACTGGCCTGCTGTCACACGACAGCTGGTATTCTCCCTACATGAACTAGGGCTCCATTAACAGTCTCAGGCCATATCTGCAAGTGGAATTCAACATTGACAACAGTTGCCACTACTACCTCTCCTGAAATCAATACAAATGTTCCAATCCTGTCAAATGTGATTGTCCATAGCTGCTACAAACATCAGCCGTTGTCATAAACATTATGAGGTACACAGCACTAATGTCATACCCATGCTGCATATGTCAGGGTCCACCCTGTGCCTGGGTCACAATAACTCAAATGACACCATGCAACATCCCAAATTTCATACTGCTCAGACAACCTCATTGAAGGGGGAGGACATATGTAACCGGCTAGTGAAATATACCCGCACAGTCAGAGAAGGAACTGGAACACTGCTAGGACCATCAGTGCAATCCAGTGTAGCACACATTTCCCAACATCAGCAGTACACACTACCAATGCTGACACCTGTATCGTGCCATGCCAATGCAATACATAGTATATGCTAGGTCTCAGCAACATATAGGCCTCACCATGAGAATGGAAGTAAACGGAGGGTTGATTAGGACAAGAAGGTGGCACTTTAGAATTTGGCCAGAACCAACACCTAGAGGATGTGATGCTGACAAGTCCCCAAACTGACCACAATACATGTGACATGCAGGTGGGGCATAGGCCTGGGAGAATGCAAATATGAAAGGCAAGAACAATGAACAGGAACCAAGATCATAATGTACAACAAATAGGAAGTCAGGCACATCACATTACAAATCCCACAACACAGACATACTAATGGTACCATATCTCATTGTAGAGGACAATGGCTCTCCTGCGGATATGCCTGTCCTGGACTTCCCTGATGACATGGATGACGAGCTGACAAACATCAGCCAGCAGACCCTCCAAGATGTCGTTGGGACCCTCCAGACCCCACCTACAGTCACAAGGAGGAGCACAGAAGTAGCAGCCATCACAGAGGACCCACCCACTACCCCAATTGTACGACCTGCCAGCTCCAACCCAGCTGAGGACTCTGACGACACTGGCACCAGCTTCGAGAGAACTGTAGTTGGAGTACAGCGGGAGCTGGCCAAGGAGGTGCGGGTGGGGATAGAAAATATGGCAGCCAGCCTAGAGGGGGTGCGTTCGTGCATGATGTCAACTGCAGAACAGGCAGCAGCCACACAAGGGCGAACAGCAATCTTGCAGGAACTCAAAAAAAGGTTGAAGGAAATCAGCACAGCTGTAAGAGAGTTGACACAACACCTATAACAACAATCCTGTCAACGCGTGCACAAATGCAATATTGACCCCCTCAGGGCCGACCTGGCTGCCTACCACAGTGATGTGGCTGTTATACTTAAGAACCAGCAGCTCCTCCTTGCTGCAGTACTGCCCTTAATAGCCCCACAGTTGGCAGCTACCGGGATGTCTGACTCCACGTCTTCAAACACTGAGGTGTGTGTTGCCCCTTCACAACCACCACCACCAAGGGCAGAGGAGACTGCACACACATCAGAAGATGACGAAGTGGAACAGATCACCTTCACCCGTAAGAGTACCCAGTAGCACTAGTCCCTGCCACATGACCACCTATAACCAAGGTCTTGTGTTTTGTAACATGCCAGTCGTGCAACAACTGCACTCAAGCACTGTTCTTCAGCCCACTGTTTATCTTGTCACTCTGCTCTGTGATTGTCTCTCACTAACTCATTGGCAATTCCTGTTCCTCTGCACTGTCTGACACTTCACCCCAGCATGTCCAAAGACATGTCCTTTTGCACTTGTGTAGGATCACAATGGAAGGTGTCACACTAATGGAGTCACAATCATGGACAATGTACATATAGCACAACAGCACTTTCAAATAAATAGCACTTACACAACAACTTTGTGTAATGTGACATATCAACTGTGATTGCCATCAGTGATGTTTACCTCAGGTCAATGATTATAGATTGTCAATACAATTGACCTGAAAGAATGTTGGCTGATAACTATGCACTGTGGTCTGGATTGTACCATCGTCTGCCCTTCCTGGGGGTTAATTCTGATGAAAATAGAAACTATACACCATAATGCTGTGTTGGACAGAATAACGCTTCCTCAAGGGATGTCTAAGCCAAAAATGATTGCCTTCAACTTTTTCTTCAAGCCAAAACTTACGTATGTGACATTTGACCTAAATTGTACCTAACACATACCATACTGCATGAATGGATGTGTATGAGTGTACGTACAAATATGTAACCTGGCTGAACATTGTAACAAATGATGGGTGTGAGTTATGTATACCATACTACATGAGAGCATACTACCACTCACCTTATAAGGCTTTGCTTGGACATCAGGCTGCAGGCAGACTTAACACAGTGTCCTCAATACCAATTCTGGTCGCAAAGTATGTGAGATTGAAAACATACATAAAAAATTAACAACACTTTGGGATGCACAGTAACCTTGAGTGGTGGGTGCAATGGATGGCAGAATCTTAGCAAAGTAGCTTTGGTGTAGCTGCCAATGTAACATCTCAATTGGGATTTGGTTACAGGTTGGGACACAAAAGCTAATACTAAAGAGACACTGTTCACCCTTGCCAAGGCCCTGATCCCCAAGCATGTGACACATACTGTAAAGGGTTACCTAAATATTTATTTAACAGTAAAAACAGAAGCTAAAACCAGGGGAAACACCTAACCTAACCTATCCTAACTACACATTACCCACAACTGGCCCTAACTAACCTAAGCTAAACTTACTTATCACATTTAACTAAACACTCTAAACATCAACTCCCCCACCCCCCTTACAAGACGGGACGCATGAAGGACAACATATACTAACCTAAACACATACTATCCTATCCTAAACAAATATATATTTGTTTGTATTTTTATATTTTATATATATATATTTTTTTTTTAAACACCAAAACCCAACATCATCCAACACCCACCCACCCACACACATAATAAAAAACAGATATTAAAGTATCATACCCCCACCCCCCCACCCACTACTACTAACTAAACTAACAGCCTATTCTAACCTAACACTAAGCCCCCTAAACCCACTAATGAAAAGAACCAAGAAAGAGGAGGGAGGGGAGGGAATCATGGGTGAGGGTAAGAACTTTATAAGTTCGCCCTCTGCAGGGTCTTCCTTATGGCACACACCCTCCTATTCACTTGTGCCACCTCCTGCTGCAGCCTGTTCATTTTACTCAACACACGGTCAATGTTCCATTGCATCTGCTGAAAATCTGCTGGGTCTATGACTGCAGCAGGGATGGTCTGGGTGCCAGTTGAAGATGTATGTCCCCTTGTAGGTGCCACGCCTGTAGGAGGAGGTGCAGGTGGTGCTGTGACAGCTCCTGGAGCAGTGGAGGTTGACGGTCCAGCAAAGGTGCCTGCTACGGTCGATGCCACCTGGGTGGTAGTGGTGGTGCTGGTAGCTGTGGTGGACACCGAAGGGCCCCCTTAGGCAAATGCCCTCCACACTCCGGAGGCTCTTTCATGGCGATAACACTGTGTCATGTTGCGGAACACAGACTCCACATCCAGAATATGGCGGTAACGCATCACCCTGTGCTGAAACTCCTGAATCTGGATGGGATTCATATTGCCAACTGTTAAAAAAAATATTAAACCAAACATTAGGTACTTAATTGTGTGGTATGGCTCCAGAAGTAAATCAGGCAATACATTTGATGTACCACAAACAGGCCATATCATCATACAGATCACTGATTGTCCCTGAGGAAGTACATGCCAACGCAGCCTACAATTGTCCTATCAAACAACACAGCAATGCTCTAAAAGATGGGTAACAACATAAATGACATATGCATCATTGTTCAGCCATTTGTCACGTAAAAAATGCTGCACGTTCTTCATATGTGACAGGACAAGTAACGACTAACTTCTGGATGACAATCAAGTGCCACAAGATCTGTGAGTTGTAAATGGAATTGCAAGGATAGAATGCAGTTGCTAATCATGAGTGTGTATCCTAGTTTTGGACAAGTGACTTACAGATGTACGTCTGTGTACTAAACTTGGATCATCAGTCCTAGGTACACATTTCAGAACCCTACGCCTGTGCCTGAGGGGGGGATGGGCAAGCAACAAATACTTTCAAACATCAAGGACACCCATGAAGCTTTGGACAGCTGTGCATGGGTTTGGGCAGTCCACCACAGGTAAGGAGGATGTCCAACTGGGATACACCCAAACCTTGGACAATCCCATCCACATTTATGTTTGTAAATGCAGACAATTGTCAACATCATTTCCTACCAGTAACACATGATTCACAACAAGCAGAAAGATGCAAGCACATATCTGGCCATGAGCTGCATGCACACCTAGGCCATTGGACTCAAGTGCCTCATACACGTAGCACAACATGTGGAGCTACATGTTGCTAGGAAGTCAAACATACAGTCAAACATGTTCATTAGTGAATAGGGACACCCAAGTCTGTGGGTAAGACTTTGGCATCCCTATTCTGTGAGAATCAGGGTCTGACTTGCTGACTAAATCACAAATATGGTCCTCTGCTACATTTTCTTAATATAAGTTTTATCCACAAAAGTCACCCTTTTCACATGGCCGTGCCAACAGGGCTGCCCTACAATCCCAAAATATGTCTATACGCTAATGATTGCCCAACTCAAAGATGGAAAAAAAAGATACTCCACTCAAAGAACATATCCGATCATTGACCAGCGCATCTTACCTTGCTATGTGTCCAACACACAGGAGTCAATCACACAACCGCAGCAAACACAACACAGAACAGAAAAATCAACACTTACAGGAGATGTCTGGGTCCACAAATCGAGCCACCTCTCCGATAGTATAGGGGGCAGGCCCACCTGTAAAGCATGGAAGGGAGAAATGTGCTCAATGTCTGTGCGCTGTACAACACTTCCCAATACAATTACTGTGTGTAAGATTAAATCAGAAAGTCAAGCCTCTCAGACATGATGATACTGCATCCGACATACCACTGCAAACATGTACTGACCCGGGCACTCCAGTGAGTGATACACACATATCTGCACACATGCAGTGGCCCTAACTATCATGTGGTGGCAAACATGTTCCATCATTTGTTTGCAGACTCATTCATGGAGTGTATTCCTCTCATCCTGTGCGTCCATGAGAGACATGCAAAGCCACTTTCCTGGAGGATTGCAATACCAGTCACCCAGCTATTGTGACTAAGACCAATGTAAAACACACAGGTACAATGTACAGAGGGCCAGTGATAGTTGTAACCCCTCAATTTGTATAATTTGCTTCATTTTATGTGCCACAGCTATGGTAAGTTGCACCAAACATTTTGATATGAACCCGTGTGCATTACTTTTGGCATCCATCCTTAATTTAATTGTGGCACAACAAAGTACAAATATCAGTCTAAGATGTTACCTGAGGTCATCTATAACTTGTTACGTATGTGTCAGAATCAAGTCCAGACATGTATCAGAGATAATGGAGGGACACATTATTTCTTGAAAATATCTGGATTAAAAACATGTCTTCCCTAGCACACTCACAGACCATGCATAAAACATATGTTAGAGCCACATTTGCATCATCTATTGACGTGAAGGCAGCACTAATTTACAGGCTCCTGTTGTGTTTTGTAGGTTAGTGGAGCTGTTGTGTCAACAAATTACGGTAATGTGTAGGAATTATTGTATAACTCACAGCAACTGTATGTTTAACTTGCATTCCACATGTCCAAAAACATTGCCTACCGCATTTGAACAAATCCACTACTGTCACTACAGAGCATTTAAATGTGCACATTACTCTGATTTGTACTCACCAACAGGGCCACCAATCACAATCCCCAGGTGGTCCAGCAGGTCTTGCTCCCTGGCAACCAGGTCAGCCCAACGGTGTTTCAGCTGATGGTCGTTGCGTGGTGTGTTGTAGATTCTTTGAAGATGGTACAGGACCTTTGCCCACCGGAGCCTCCTTGCCTCTGTGTGATACCCCTGTATCACACGTCCACCTGCTTCTATCATTAAAGGTAGGAAGTGGCACACCAGCCAAATAAATCCCCCCAGCTCATCCTCTCTCATTCTGCCAAGACAAGGCCTACCCAACATGCTTGCAAAAAAAATGTGATGAAAGGGTACAGAGGATAATGAAGGGAAAATAGGAGACGGAAATGAAAACAAATTAACACAAAACAGCCCAACTATCCCCAAACTAACACTACCCACAACAGACTCCCAACAGTACAAAGACAAATGTATACACCAGAAATGACAAAAATGCACTTCCACAGGATACCACAGACACTTAGGAAACACCAAAAGACAATTTAAACACCACACAGGAGACAAATTCACAAAATGCACAGAGAGACAAGTCAAAACATAGCCACACAGTCAGAAAATATCACAGACTGCAAAGTGAAAGTGAAAGTACACCCACTGTACCAATTCTGTAAACAGGATATCCTATTACATCTCCTCCTGCCTCAAATGCAGTACATTTTTATTCTTATGCATTAAAATATTCTAACACTTACAGTCTGTGCGTCTTTTTTTTTTACGCACATGCTTTGAAATTACCCTGCATCCATATTTTCAAATATTTTTCATACTTAACCAATTTCATGGGGTACAGTGTGGGAATTACCGCTAAGGGCCAATGGATGTATCATGACAGTGAGCGTAATTTTTCGATGCATATGCGCCATTTTTTGACGCATGTGCATCTTTATTGACGTGTATGCATCAACATTTCTGTCTTTGACTGGGTTTGGGTCATTTCTCATTTTTAATAGTACATAACAGGTGTGACAATACAGAGATAGGCTGGTTTCACCTACATTGTGCATTCCGGTGTATGGGCACATGTGACAGATCATACTACTGCGGACAATGATCCTCTAGTTGTTGTACCGGATTTGCACTCTTCACTGACGCAATAGATGGCCAAACGTGTGGAATACAAATAGGTACTACCCAGTTTGGGCATGTTTTGCATCAATAGAGGATAGCAAGGCTACACAACTCAATACAGTAACTCAATGCCTGTGTGTCAATGTGTGTGAATTGGCTCTTACTAATGTAGTTGTCCCACTGTGTGAACATCACAAGACACGTTTTCTCAAATCTGCTTGTATGCATGTGTAGTCAATGTGTCCAACCATCAGATGCTATTCAGTGTGGAAATGAGAAAGGAAATGTGTTTGTCATACACATAGCAACAAATGATGTGTGAACTTCCAAGGTTTTTTGGGACATGAGCATCACCAATGACAAACCACGCACAGGATAGATAGAAGATGGTTGATCATGGCAATGTTCCAAGACTAAGCCATCACATGTCCTGGAATGTTGGATACCACTTCCTAGGCACTTGTTTGTATACTACACATGAGTTATGCATTGGAAAATGCTATATGCGTATGGTGTTTGTGACACCAAGTCCCAAAAACAATCCACAAATGTCATGTCATGCCACAGTTTGAGTCATATAAAGGAGCCACATTTCTCCTGTGGCAGTGGAGGACCAGCAGACCAAGCAGCACGTGTGCACATATTTCCAGTGGTTAATTGCACAAAGGTGTCCAGTTCAAGTGTGTGGGGCCATGTATAGCCTGAGTCATTATTGGGGTTCATGTTGTCACAGTTATGTGCAGGTCTAGTCATGAGTCTGTGGAGCCAGTTCCTGTGTTTACAAAGTATCCTTCACAGTTGAATTGAAGGAAAGCTGAAGAGGAATTGAGAACACATATGGGGATTGTAGGAAGTTGGCTCTGTATGTGCTATTTCAAAGTAAGGAATAGCATGCACAGAGTCCAAGGGTTCCCCTTAGAGGTAAAATAGTGGTAAAAACAGATAATACTAATGCTCTATTTTGTGGTAGTGTGGTCGAGCAGTAGGCTTATCCAAGGAGTAGTGTTAAGCATTTGTTGTACATACACATAGACAATAAATGAGGTACACACACTCAGAGACAAATCCAGCCAATAGGTTTTTGTATAGAAAAATATCTTTTCTTAGTTTATTTTAAGAACCACAGGTTCAAATTCTACATGTAATATCTCATTCGAAAGGTATTGCAGGTAAGTACTTTAGGAACTTTAAATCATAAAAATTGCATGTATACCTTTCAAGTTATTGACAAATAGCTGTTTCAAAAGTGGACACAGTGCAATTTTCACAGTTCCTAGGGGAGGTAAGTTTTTGTTAGTTTTACCAGGTAAGTAAGACACTTACAGGGTTCAGTTCTTGGTCCAAGGTAGCCCACCGTTGGGGGTTCAGAGCAACCCCAAAGTTACCACACCAGCAGCTCAGGGCCGGTCAGGTGCAGAGTTCAAAGTGGTGCCCAAAACACATAGGCTAGAATGGAGAGAAGGGGGTGCCCCGGTTCCGGTCTGCTTGTAGGTAAGTACCCACGTCTTCGGAGGGCAGACCAGGGGGGTTTTGTAGGGCACCGGGGGGGACACAAGCCCACACAGAAATTTCACCCTCAGCAGCGCGGGGGCGGCCGGGTGCAGTGTAGAAACAGGCGTCGGGTTCGCAATGTTAGTCTATGAGAGATCTCGGGATCTCTTCAGCGCTGCAGGCAGGCAAGGGGGGAATCCTCGGGGAAACCTCCACTTGGGCAAGGGAGAGGGACTCCTGGGGGTCACTTCTCCAGTGAAAGTCCGGTCCTTCAGGTCCTGGGGGCTGCGGGTGCAGGGTCTCTCCCAGGCGTCGGGACTTTGGATTCAAAGAGTCGCGGTCAGGGGAAGCCTCGGGATTCCCTCTGCAGGCGGCGCTGTGGGGGCTCAGGGGGGACAGGTTTTGGTACTCACAGTATCAGAGTAGTCCTGGGGTCCCTCCTGAGGTGTTGGATCTCCACCAGCCGAGTCGGGGTCGCCGGGTGCAGTGTTGCAAGTCTCACGCTTCTTGCGGGGAGCTTGCAGGGTTCTTTCAAAGCTGCTGGAAACAAAGTTGCAGCCTTTCTTGGAGCAGGTCCGCTGTCCTCGGGAGTTTCTTGTCTTTTCGAAGCAGGGGCAGTCCTCAGAGGATGTCGAGGTCGCTGGTCCCTTTGGAAGGCGTCGCTGGAGCAGGATCTTTGGAAGGCAGGAGACAGGCCGGTGAGTTTCTGGAGCCAAGGCAGTTGTCGTCTTCTGGTCTTCCTCTGCAGGGGTTTTCAGCTAGGCAGTCCTTCTTCTTGTAGTTTGCAGGAATCTAATTTTCTAGGGTTCAGGGTAGCCCTTAAATACTAAATTTAAGGGCGTGTTTAGGTCTGGGGGGTTAGTAGCCAATGGCTACTAGCCCTGAGGGTGGGTACACCCTCTTTGTGCCTCCTCCCAAGGGGAGGGGGTCACAATCCTAACCCTATTGGGGGAATCCTCCATCTGCAAGATGGAGGATTTCTAAAAGTCAGAGTCACCTCAGCTCAGGACACCTTAGGGGCTGTCCTGACTGGCCAGTGACTCCTCCTTGTTGCTTTCTTTGTTCCCTCCAGTCTTGCCGCCAAAAGTGGGGGCCGTGGCCGGAGGGGGCGGGCAACTCCACTAAGCTGGAGTGCCCTGCTGGGCTGTGACAAAGGGGTGAGCCTTTGAGGCTCACCGCCAGGTGTCACAGCTCCTGCCTGGGGGAGGTGTTAGCATCTCCACCCAGTGCAGGCTTTGTTACTGGCCTCAGAGTGACAAAGGCACTCTCCCCATGGGGCCAGCAACATGTCTCTGGTGTGGCAGGCTGCTGGAACTAGTCAGCCTACACAGACAGTCGGTTAAGTTTCAGGGGGCACCTCTAAGGTGCCCTCTGTGGTGTATTTTACAATAAAATGTACACTGGCATCAGTGTGCATTTATTGTGCTGAGAAGTTTGATACCAAACTTCCCAGTTTTCAGTGTAGCCATTATGGTGCTGTGGAGTTCGTGTTTGACAGACTCCCAGACCATATACTCTTATGGCTACCCTGCACTTACAATGTCTAAGGTTTTGTTTAGACACTGTAGGGGTACCATGCTCATGCACTGGTACCCTCACCTATGGTATAGTGCACCCTGCCTTAGGGCTGTAAGGCCTGCTAGAGGGGTGTCTTACCTATACTGCATAGGCAGTGAGAGGCTGGCATGGCACCCTGAGGGGAGTGCCATGTCGACTTACTCGTTTTGTCCTCACTAGCACACACAAGCTGGCAAGCAGTGTGTCTGTGCTGAGTGAGAGGTCTCCAGGGTGGCATAAGACATGCTGCAGCCCTTAGAGACCTTCCTTGGCATCAGGGCCCTTGGTACTAGAAGTACCAGTTACAAGGGACTTATCTGGATGCCAGGGTCTGCCAATTGTGGATACAAAAGTACAGGTTAGGGAAAGAACACTGGTGCTGGGGCCTGGTTAGCAGGCCTCAGCACACTTTCAATTGTAAACATAGCATCAGCAAAGGCAAAAAGTCAGGGGGCAACCATGCCAAGGAGGCATTTCCTTACACAACCCCCCCCAAACGAAAGAGGATGAGACTAACCTTTCCCAAGAGAGTCTTCATTTTCTAAGTGGAAGAACCTGGAAAGGCCATCTGCATTGGCATGGGCAGTCCCAGGTCTGTGTTCCACTATAAAGTCCATTCCCTGTAGGGAGATGGACCACCTCAACAGTTTAGGATTTTCACCTTTCATTTGCATCAGCCATTTGAGAGGTCTGTGGTCAGTTTGAACTAGGAAGTGAGTCCCAAAGAGGTATGGTCTCAGCTTCTTCAGGGACCAAACCACAGCAAAGGCCTCCCTCTCAATGGCACTCCAACGCTGCTCCCTGGGGAGTAACCTCCTGCTAATGAAAGCAACAGGCTGGGCAAGGCCATCATCATTTGTTTGGGACAAAACTGCCCCTATCCCATGTTCAGAGGCATCAGTCTGCACAATGAACTGCTTAGAATAATCTGGAGCTTTTAGAACTGGTGCTGAGCACATTGCCTGTTTCAGGGTGTCAAAGGCCTGTTGGCATTCCACAGTCCAGTTCACTTTCTTGGGCATTTTCTTGGAGGTGAGTTCAGTGAGGGCTGTCACAATGGATCCATATCCCTTCACAAACCTCCTGTAATACCCAGTCAAGCCAAGGAATGCCCTGACTTGAGTCTGGGTTTTTGGAGCTACCCAGTCCAGAATAGTCTGGATCTTGGGTTGGAGTGGCTGAACTTGGCCTCCACCTACAAGGTGGCCCAAGTAAACCACAGTTCCCTGCCCTATCTGGCATTTGGATGCCTTGATAGAGAGGCCTGCAGATTGCAGAGCCTTCAAAACCTTCTTCAGGTGGACCAGGTGATCCTGCCAGGTGGAGCTAAAGACAGCAATATCATCAAGATAAGCTGTGCTAAAGGACTCCAAGCCAGCAAGGACTTGATTCACCAACCTTTGGAAGGTGGCAGGGGCATTCTTTAAACCAAAGGGCATAACAGTAAACTGATAATGCCCATCAGGTGTGGAGAATGCTGTTTTCTCTTTTGCTCCAGGTGCCATTTTTATTTGCCAGTACCCTGCTGTCAAGTCAAAGGTACTTAAGAATTTGGCAGCACCTAATTTATCTATGAGCTCATCAGCTCTAGGAATTGGATGAGCATCTGTCTTGGTGACAGAATTGAGCCCTCTGTAATCCACACAAAACCTCATCTCTTTCTTTCCATCTTTGGTGTGAGGTTTGGGGACTAAGACCACTGGGCTAGCCCAGGGGCTGTCAGAGCGCTCAATTACTCCCAATTCCAGCATCTTGTGGACTTCCACCTTGATGCTTTCCTTAACATGGTCAGACTGTCTAAAGATTTTGTTTTTGACAGGCATGCTGTCTCCTGTGTCCACATCATGGGTACACAGGTGTGTCTGACCAGGGGTTAAGGAGAAGAGTTCAGGAAACTGTTGTAGGACTCTCCTACAATCAGCTTGCTGTTGGCCAGAGAGGGTGTCTGAGTAGATCACTCCATCTACTGTGCCATCTTTTGGGTCTGATGACAGAAGATCAGGGAGAGGTTCACTCTCTGCCTCCTGATCCTCATCTGTTACCATCAACAGATTCACATCAGCCCTGTCATGGAAGAGCTTAAGGCGGTTCACATGGATCACCCTCTTGGGGCTCCTGCTTGTGCCCAGGTCCACCAGGTAGGTGACCTGACTCTTCCTTTCTAGCACTGGGTAAGGGCCACTCCATTTGTCCTGGAGTGCCCTGGGAGCCACAGGCTCCAGAACCCAGACTTTCTGCCCTGGTTGGAACTCAACCAGTGCAGCCTTTTGGTCATACCAAAACTTCTGGAGCTGTTGGCTGGCCTCAAGGTTTTTGGTTGCCTTTTCCATGTACTCTGCCATTCTAGAGCGAAGGCCAAGTACATAGTCCACTATGTCTTGTTTAGGCTCATGAAGAGGTCTCTCCCAGCCTTCTTTAACAAGAGCAAGTGGTCCCCTTACAGGATGACCAAACAGAAGTTCAAAGGGTGAGAATCCTACTCCCTTCTGTGGCACCTCTCTGTAAGCGAAAAGCAGACATGGCAAGAGGACATCCCATCTCCTTTTGAGTTTTTCTGGGAGCCCCATGATCATGCCTTTTAATGTCTTGTTGAATCTCTCAACCAAGCCATTAGTTTGTGGATGGTATGGTGTAGTGAATTTGTAAGTCACTCCACACTCATTCCACATGTGTTTTAGGTATGCTGACATGAAGTTGGTACCTCTGTCAGACACCACCTCCTTAGGGAAACCCACTCTGGTAAAGATACCAATGAGGGCCTTGGCTACTGCAGGGGCAGTAGTCGACCTAAGGGGAATAGCTTCAGGATACCTGGTAGCATGATCCACTACTACCAGGATATACATATTTCCTGAGGCTGTGGGAGGTTCCAGTGGACCAACTATGTCCACACCCACTCTTTCAAAGGGGACCCCCACCACTGGAAGTGGAATGAGGGGGGCCTTTGGGTGCCCACCTGTCTTACCACTGGCTTGACAGGTGGGGCAGGAGAGGCAAAACTCCTTAACCATGTTGGACATATTGGGCCAGTAGAAGTGGTTGACTAGCCTCTCCCACGTCTTGGTTTGTCCCAAATGTCCAGCAAGGGGAATGTCATGGGCCAATGTTAGGATGAACTCTCTGAACAGCTGAGGCACTACCACTCTCCTAGTGGCACCAGGTTTGGGGTCTCTGGCCTCAGTGTACAGGAGTCCATCTTCCCAATAGACCCTATGTGTTCCATTTTTCTTGCCCTTGGACTCTTCAGCAGCTTGCTGCCTAAGGCCTTCAAGAGAGGGACAGGTTTCTTGTCCCTTACACAGCTCCTCCCTTGAGGGTCCCCCTGGGCCTAAGAGCTCAACCTGATAAGGTTCAAGCTCCAAAGGCTCAGTTCCCTCAGAGGGCAGAACTTCTTCCTGAGAAGAGAGGTTCCCTTTCTTTTGCTGTGTTGCAGTTGGTTTCCCAACTGACTTTCCTGTTCTCTTGGTAGGCTGGGCCATTCTTCCAGACTCCAGCTCTACTTGTTCACCCTGTGCCTTGCATTGTGCTCTTGTTTTCACACACACCAGTTCAGGGATACCCAGCATTGCTGCATGGGTTTTTAGTTCTACCTCAGCCCATGCTGAGGACTCCAGGTCATTTCCAAGCAGACAGTCCACTGGGATATTTGAGGAGACCACCACCTGTTTCAGGCCATTGACCCCTCCCCATTCTAAAGTAACCATTGCCATGGGATGTACTTTTCTCTGATTGTCAGCGTTGGTGACTGTGTAAGTTTTTCCAGTCAGGTATTGGCCAGGGGAAACCAGTTTCTCTGTCACCATGGTGACACTGGCACCTGTATCCCTCAGGCCCTCTATTCTAGTCCCATTAATTAAGAGTTGCTGTCTGTATTTTTGCATGTTAGGCGGCCAGACAGCTAGTGTGGCTAAATCCACCCCACCCTCAGAAACTAGAGTAGCTTCAGTGTGGACCCTGATTTGCTCTGGGCACACTGTTGATCCCACTTGGAGACTAGCCATACCAGTGTTACCTGGATGGGAGTTTGGAGTGGAACCTTTCTTGGGACAGGCCTTGTCTCCAGTTTGGTGTCCATGCTGTTTACAGCTATGACACCAGGCCTTTTTGGGATCAACGTTTTTACCCTTGTACCCATTGTTTTGTGAAGAGGCTCTGGGCCCACCCTCCTGTGCAGGTTTTTGGGGGCCTGTAGAAGACTCTTTACTATTTTTAGTTTTGGTTGTCTCATCACTCTTCCCCTGGGGAGTCTTTGTGACCCCTTTCTTTTGGTCACCCCCTGTTGAAGTCTTGGACACCCTTGTCTTGACCCAATGGTCCGCCTTCTTTCCCAATTCTTGGGGAGAAATTGGTCCTAGGTCTACCAGATGCTGATGCAGTTTATCATTGAAACAATTACTCAATAGGTGTTCTTTCACAAATAAATTGTACAGCCCATCATAATTACTTACACCACTGCCTTGAATCCAACCATCTAGTGTTTTCACTGAGTAGTCTACAAAGTCAACCCAGGTCTGGCTCGAGTATTTTTGAGCCCCCCTGAATCTAATCCTATACTCCTCAGTGGAGAATCCAAAGCCCTCAATCAGGGTACCCTTCATGAGGTCATAAGATTCTGCATCTTGTCCAGAGAGTGTGAGGAGTCTATCCCTACACTTTCCTGTGAACATTTCCCAAAGGAGAGCACCCCAGTGAGATCTGTTCACTTTTCTGGTTACACAAGCCCTCTCAAAAGCTGTGAACCATTTGGTGATGTCATCACCATCTTCATATTTAGTTACAATCCCTTTAGGGATTTTCAACATGTCAGGAGAATCTCTGACCCTATTTATGTTGCTGCCACCATTGATGGGTCCTAGGCCCATCTCTTGTCTTTCCCTCTCTATGGCTAGGATCTGTCTTTCCAAAGCCAATCTTTTGGCCATCCTGGTTAACTGGATGTCCTCTTCACTGGGGCTATCCTCAGTGATTTCAGAGGTGTTGGTCTCTCCTGTGAGGGAACCAGCATCTCTGACTATTATTTTTGGAGTCAGGGTTTGAGGGACCCTGTTCTCCCTAGATAGGACTGGTAGGGGGGAATTTTCCTCCTGGTCACTATCCTCTTCCTCTGAGTTGCCACCCTCAGAGGGGTTGGCCTTTTCAAACTCTGCCAAAAGCTCCTGGAGCTGTATTTTGGTAGGTTTGGGGCCCATTGTTATTTTCTTTATTTTACAGAGTGACCTTAGCTCCCTCATCTTAAGATGGAGGTAAGGTGTGGTGTCGAGTTCCACCACAGTCACATCTGTGCTAGACATTTTGCTCCTAAAAGTTGGAATACTTTTTAAGAATCTACAACTGGTTCTAGAATCTAATTCAAACTTTTACAAACTTTTAAACTCTAAAAGAAATGCTAAACAGGATCTAACACAAGGCCCTAGCAGGTCTTTTAAGAATTTAGAAAACTTTTCAAATTGCACAAATCAATTTCTAATGACAATTTTGGAATTTGTGGTGTGATCAGGTATTGGCTGAGTAGTCCAGCAAATGCAAAGTCTTGTACCCCACCGCTGATCCACCAATGTAGGAAGTTGGCTCTGTATGTGCTATTTCAAAGTAAGGAATAGCATGCACAGAGTCCAAGGGTTCCCCTTAGAGGTAAAATAGTGGTAAAAACAGATAATACTAATGTTCTATTTTGTGGTAGTGTGGTCGAGCAGTAGGCTTATCCAAGGAGTAGTGTTAAGCATTTGTTGTACATACACATAGACAATAAATGAGGTACACACACTCAGAGACAAATCCAGCCAATAGGTTTTTGTATAGAAAAATATATTTTCTTAGTTTATTTTAAGAACCACAGGTTCAAATTCTACATGTAATATCTCATTCGAAAGGTATTGCAGGTAAGTACTTTAGGAACTTTAAATCATAAAAATTGCATGTATACCTTTCAAGTTATTGACAAATAGCTGTTTCAAAAGTGGACACAGTGCAATTTTCACAGTTCCTAGGGGAGGTAAGTTTTTGTTAGTTTTACCAGGTAAGTAAGACACTTACAGGGTTCAGTTCTTTGTCCAAGGTAGCCCACCGTTGGGGGTTCAGAGCAACCCCAAAGTTACCACACCAGCAGCTCAGGGCCGGTCAGGTGCAGAGTTCAAAGTGGTGCCCAAAACACATAGGCTAGAATGGAGAGAAGGGGGTGCCCCGGTTCCGGTCTGCTTGTAGGTAAGTACCCACGTCTTCGGAGGGCAGACCAGGGGGGTTTTGTAGGGCACCGGGGGGGACACAAGCCCACACAGAAATTTCACCCTCAGCAGCGCGGGGGCGGCCGGTTGCAGTGTAGAAACAGGCGTCGGGTTCGCAATGTTAGTCTATGAGAGATCTCGGGATCTCTTCAGCGCTGCAGGCAGGCAAGGGGGGAATCCTCGGGGAAACCTCCACTTGGGCAAGGGAGATGGACTCCTGGGGGTCACTTCTCCAGTGAAAGTCCGGTCCTTCAGGTCCTGGGGGCTGCGGGTGCAGGGTCTCTCCCAGGCGTCGGGACTTTGGATTCAAAGAGTCGCGGTCAGGGGAAGCCTCGGGATTCCCTCTGCAGGCGGCGCTGTGGGGGCTCAGGGGGGACAGGTTTTGGTACTCACAGTATCAGAGTAGTCCTGGGGTCCCTCCTGAGGTGTTGGATCTCCACCAGCCGAGTCGGGGTCGCCGGGTGCAGTGTTGCAAGTCTCACGCTTCTTGCGGGGAGCTTGCAGGGTTCTTTCAAAGATGCTGGAAACAAAGTTGCAGCCTTTCTTGGAGCAGGTCCGCTGTCCTCAGGAGTTTCTTGTCTTTTCGAAGCAGGGGCAGTCCTCAGAGGATGTCGAGGTCGCTGGTCCCTTTGGAAGGCGTCGCTGGAGCAGGATCTTTGGAAGGCAGGAGACAGGCCGGTGAGTTTCTGGAGCCAAGGCAGTTGTCGTCTTCTGGTCTTCCTCTGCAGGGGTTTTCAGCTAGGCAGTCCTTCTTCTTGTAGTTTGCAGGAATCTAATTTTCTAGGGTTCAGGGTAGCCCTTAAATACTAAATTTAAGGGCGTGTTTAGGTCTGGGGGGTTAGTAGCCAATGGCTACTAGCCCTGAGGGTGGGTACACCCTCTTTGTGCCTCCTCCCAAGGGGAGGGGGTCACAATCCTAACCCTATTGGGGGAATCCTCCATCTGCAAGATGGAGGATTTCTAAAAGTCAGAGTCACCTCAGCTCAGGACACCTTAGGGGCTGTCCTGATTGGCCAGTGACTCCTCCTTGTTGCTTTCTTTGTTCCCTCCAGTCTTGCCGCCAAAAGTGGGGGCCGTGGCCGGAGGGGGCGGGCAACTCCACTAAGCTGGAGTGCCCTGCTGGGCTGTGACAAAGGGGTGAGCCTTTGAGGCTCACCGCCAGGTGTCACAGCTCCTGCCTGGGGGAGGTGTTAGCATCTCCACCCAGTGCAGGCTTTGTTACTGGCCTCAGAGTGACAAAGGCACTCTCTCCATGGGGCCAGCAACATGTCTCTGGTGTGGCAGGCTGCTGGAACTAGTCAGCCTACACAGACAGTCGGTTAAGTTTCAGGGGGCACCTCTAAGGTGCCCTCTGTGGTGTATTTTACAATAAAATGTACACTGGCATCAGTGTGCATTTATTGTGCTGAGAAGTTTGATACCAAACTTCCCAGTTTTCAGTGTAGCCACTATGGTGCTGTGGAGTTCGTGTTTGACAGACTCCCAGACCATATACTCTTATGGCTACCCTGCACTTACAATGTCTAAGGTTTTGTTTAGACACTGTAGGGGTACCATGCTCATGCACTGGTACCCTCACCTATGGTATAGTGCACCCTGCCTTAGGGCTGTAAGGCCTGCTAGAGGGGTGTCTTACCTATACTGCATAGGCAGTGAGAGGCTGGCATGGCACCCTGAGGGGAGTGCCATGTCGACTTACTCGTTTTGTCCTCACTAGCACACACAAGCTGGCAAGCAGTGTGTCTGTGCTGAGTGAGAGGTCTCCAGGGTGGCATAAGACATGCTGCAGCCCTTAGAGACCTTCCTTGGCATCAGGGCCCTTGGTACTAGAAGTACCAGTTACAAGGGACTTATCTGGATGCCAGGGTCTGCCAATTGTGGATACAAAAGTACAGGTTAGGGAAAGAACACTGGTGCTGGGGCCTGGTTAGCAGGCCTCAGCACACTTTCAATTGTAAACATAGCATCAGCAAAGGCAAAAAGTCAGGGGGCAACCATGCCAAGGAGGCATTTCCTTACAGGGATAGTCCAGCTATGGCACTGCAAACGTGTTATGAGACTGACAACAGGGCAACCTTGGTGTGCTGACCAAGTTAATGGATCAGGAATTTTAAACTGGCAGGTTTCCTCACAACATTTGTACACAGGGTAGCCTCTAAAATTCCCACTGCAGCCGGGAACATCAGTGCCTCTGTGCTGATTAATCTCAAAGCTATTCACCATGCAAGCCCCATCAATATGTTGGGGGCAATGTGAATCAGCATGTCAGGGTACTAACATGTGTTGACATTTCATGCACATTATCTGACGTTGTTTGTTGTGCTGGAGACACCATTCCCAATCCATGCATACAGCCATGGTACACTGTCACTATTTATCACTCATGCATACATGAAACCCAGACAAGGGATGGGCCATGATTAGGCAATTTGAAGACAAGTTCCACTCCATGATACGATAAGTAAACTGATTACTCTATACAATGTATTTGAGTATTCATTGTAGACCTACATGACACAATACCCCAGGAGGAAAGGGAGGGCATGGAAAGCAACTATGAGACAAATGTAGCCACAGGGAACCTTTATGGTGACGCTAAGACAGGAACCAGTCAGGCTAACAGGATGCAGCGTCAATCAGGAACAAAAATGAACAAGGCAAATACACAGTGAGCAGAATGAGACTGGTCAAAGCTGTAACAACACTGTGTAAAATGAAAACTGTATTTGTCCTGTGTGTTGGAACGTAACACAATAACCCAAGGCCTGTGTTACACAAGTTATTTTCACTGCAATGCATAACAGTGTTATACATATGATGGCAGTTTCTATTCCATTCCAGGCAGGTGCAAAGGCAGTGCATGTTCAAATGGTTGGCCTGCATGGAGGTGCTCACAGGTGTGTGCAGCTTCAGTCTCTCACAAGTTCTGTAGGTGAGAATCAAGTTCAAAGGGCCAGCAGTACCTTTCAAATGGGAAGCAATATACAGGTGAATACAGGTTCTGCAGACTACAAGGCAGTGCATTATTCAACCAGAAGTCCATGCAGACAGAAGAACAATGACTATGGCATACCATACTAAAGAGGGAAGCACACTGGAGTCAGAATGTGAGTCTGGCTGTGTGTAGATAAGGGATTATCTGGGTACAAATATTCCATTTCCAGTGCACTCTGAAGAAGGGTGGGTTGAGACAGGGAACATGGCAGTGACAGGACTTATGACCTGGGCTGGCATGTGCAGGGGATGTCTTGTGAGCAATTCTAGTCACACCTGGGGCACTTGTGCTATCCATTTGCTGCTTATATGGAATTCTTGTCACACATACTCCTTGCAAAGATAGCTGATGTAACACTTACTGATGTCAAGGGTCTGGTCATACCTTCTTGTTACCAATGCAATCCACTGCCTCATGTATGAGGTATTTTTTGTCCATATTGAATGATGGTTACTTAGTTGTGTGCCATATGCTGCAATGAACAATGTTACCAACATGTATGTGTGAAATAGCTTTGCTCCTCTGATATTGACCTTCAAATGTGAAATGGACAGGATATATGTCATTTACAGTGTGTGTGAAGTGGGGTGTACATTCATACCCATCAAATATAATATGGATTTTTCTGTATCCGAATCTGTATTTCTGCAATGCTCCATGAGGCTACACTTTGATTATGATTCTTAGGGATAATGTTATGCAAAAATGATTAACCAGACCATGATAAAGTGAATAGAATATGTGTTTATTGACATATGGTAAGACAGTGGTGATGGTGAGTAGAGTTTAAAAAAAATTGGACAATATGTTGTCGTCGACGCAATCCTGCAGCTGTGTTCGGATGGTCACTCTCATGTTGATGGACAGCATCCTCCTCTTCACATAGGTTATGCAGGATGGCACAGGTCAAAATGATCTTGCAGACCATTTCTGGTGATTATAGGAGGCTGCCTCCGGTGATGTCGAGGCACCTGAATCTTGACATCAGGATGCCAAAGGTCCTCTCGACTATGGTGCCTGTCCTCCGATGTGCCTCATTATAGGCACACTCTGATGCTGTGCTTGGGTTTGCAAATGGGGTCATGATCCATGGCTGGACCCCATACCCCTGATCAGCTGAAAGAGAAAATGAGTGAGAAAATGTTGATGTCGCTTGCACCATGATTATCACTTTGCATGGCAGTTGTTCTCTTGTGTTATCTGTGACTCATCGGTGTTTGTGTTATTGTGTGAATCATAGGATTCTAGGATGTACCATCAGCATTGGGTTGTTTCCTTATCTGAACTGGTGTTTGGCTGATTGACCGGATGTCAGCGGTATTTTTGTAGAGTTGCAGTACATTGTGTACTCCCTTGCATTATGTCATGTGAAAGAGGTGTCCATGTTTCTTCACTGGGGTTGACATGATACTTCCACACACAGATTCAGTTCCACAGTGGTGGTAACACGGTTGCATCTATATGGCCTGGACATCCCATCCAATTTAACATATGCAATAGAATTAGTTAAACATCAGTGAGGCCCTTAGATTTGGCAATGTGACAATGTACAACACATCTCCATACGTTGTCAGCACTGACGTGTTGACAATTGACTATGCACAAATATCCCATGTGTGACAAATTCTCTGCAGATCTATTTCTCTGCCCTTGCCAAGTCGACTCAGGTTCAAACGTGTACCTATACTGCTGAACATGTTCTAGTTCATCTGGCTAACTTGGTTGTGAGGTTGTCATTTTGAGTGTCAGAAGGTCCATATGCCTGTACATCTGTTGTGTGTGTGTGAAATTGTCTCAATCGGTATGTGTAGGAATGTGCACTTTCAATATTGTCACATCAATATGTGTTCTTCGCACAGTGCACTTGCTTATTGGTAGTGGGCAATGCCAGAGTAGGAGTGATGTGAGATATTGGTACAGCCTCAATGATTCCATGTCACCTTCATTATAGTCATCATCATGCTATGTGTGTCATGGTGTTTGACCTGCATCCAAACACATCACACACCCCTTACACAGTACTTTTTGCTTGGAAGGGTGTTTGATTGAGTGTTATTGATGTGATATTGAAAGATTAATCTTCCAAGTTGTACTGCCAGTTAAGGCCATGTCATTGTCATTGTGTTCGTTTTAAATTGTTCCCTTGTGTCTGTGGAGTGGCATATGTTGTTATTTGGATCTGTCATTTGTCCATAGGTGTGTATCCAAATGGGTGAGGATATCAAACATGCCTAGCGGTGTCACAACCTCAGTGTGTTCCTGGCCACGTGTCAATGTAGTGGTGTATGTGTTGCTTGTCCTAGAGCAGTGGTTCCCAACCTTTTGACTTCTGTGGACCCCCACTTTATCGTTACTGGAACCTGGGGACCCCCACTGAATCATTATTGGGATCCGGGGACCCCCCACCGAGTGATTACTGAAATCTGGGGACCTAATCTGTCAATATTTTTTAATTTTCTAAGCAGTCGTGGACCCCCAGAGAAGGCTTCACGGACCCCTACGGGTCCCCGGACCACAGGTTGGGAACCACTGTCCTAGAGGGTTGTTGTGCAGTGTGTATATAAGTAGGTTTCTGTACTTACCAACAAGTAGGCCATTTCCACATCGTCCATCCTGAAAGTGTTGATTGATGGTGCAGTGGCAGAAGATGAATGGATCATGTACACTCCCAGGATATTTTGCCACAATGTTGGTGATAAATCCCCGGTGATCGACAATGGGCTGCACATTGATGGAGTGTGTGTGCTTCCTGTTGTGGTATAGATGTTCGGTTGCAGCAGGTGGCACAAGGCGTACATCTGTGCAGTCAATGGCACCAAGCACATGTGGGAAGCCGTTGATTTGGTAGAAGCCCTATTTGGTTTCCTGCTGCTTCTGCTGTGTGTTGGGGAAGCTGATGTGGCGGGGTGTGAGGGAGATGATGGCATCCAGTAACTTAGGTAGGAAGGCAGAAAATGAGGGCTGTGAGATCCCGACAACCAAGGCACCAGTGGTTCCAAAGGAGCCACTTGCCAACTTGTGGAGTACAGCTAGCAGCTTGGTTTCTGGTGGGATGGTGTGGGGTGTCTGCAAGCTGGGTGCCAACTGTGGCTCACAGTTGCACAGCAGCTGCTGAATGGCTTGCCAGTTGAGCCTGTACCTCTGGATGATGTCTTGTTGCCAGGGTCCCATAAGGATTGTCCTGGTGCGGAATATCCTCTCCTGCCTTCTGCGTTTCCTTTGGGGTCCCTGCTGATGTTGTAGAAGCTGCTGTTGATGGTCCTGTGCTCTGCGTTGGCGTGCATGCTGGATGAAAAGCACCTCCATGTCTTCCTTTTAACGCCTGCCCTGACCCAGGCGTTATTTTTGGATGCAAATTGGGCTGTGTGCCAATTTCCGACTCCGCCTGCTGGCTGTGCGGGATTTTTGCCCTGTAGCATAAATATGGCGCACGGGTGTTTAAGTCATTTTTGGACAGGAACACCTACCTTGTATATCATTAATGCAAGGTGGTTTCCCGCATCCAGAAAATGACGCACATGGTGGAATTTTGGCGTTCGCAGCCTCAGGTGTCAAATTATAAATATGGTGCACGGTTTGCGCTGAATGTGCGTCAAAATTGTTGACGCACATTTGGCGCAAACAGAGTATAAATATGGGCCTTTGTGCATTGATCCCACACCACCATCTTCATTGCAGGACCCTTGACCCCTGCCACTGACACAATGGTAGCACACATTTACCTTTCTATTCACCATGGTGGACATTCCCACTGTAGTGTAATGTGTGTTGTCACTCTCTTGGTGCTTTACTGGATTGGCACCATGAATTATGGCACTATTGCAGGAAAGCACAGGTAGGTCAGTTGTTTACAATGCTCGTGTTACTTTAGCATCTGCCTTTAGCAGGCCCCACACATGTGCTAATTAGATGGGACACTGCAACCATTATGGATTGTCTGCCCCCTTAGTTCATCCCTTCCCACATTTGGAACATTTCCTTGCATACAGCATATCTGCAGCAAGCACATGTTGTTGTGAGGATGTACAATGTGCATGCAATGTGCATGCATTTTTGAAGTGGCACAAGGGGAATGGGCAGCTTGGATCCACATGGGCAAGTATTTGTATGATGGTACAGTTGCATTACGGGCTAGTGACATTGTGCCCACAGTGCAACT
Source organism: Pleurodeles waltl (assembly GCF_031143425.1). Lineage (NCBI taxonomy): Eukaryota > Metazoa > Chordata > Amphibia > Caudata > Salamandridae > Pleurodeles > Pleurodeles waltl. The sequence continues at coordinate 1,086,630,957 of NC_090444.1, read as the reverse complement.
TTAATGCCACTTGTACCAGTTCTTATGCATGTTGATGTCCCTTTATGCAGAACACCAACTATTCACACAACACAGACAACCTTATTACATGGTGACATTGAAGCTATTTGTGCAGCAGCACAAATGATGGTCACAGACATGACCCATGTGTTGTATGAGTTCACTTTTGTGCCCATTCCAAAATGGCACATGGAAGTGTGTGAGAGTTGTTGTTGAGCCACCCTGTGCGGGTTGTGATCCACAGGTTGCACACGTAGACCCTGATTTTTTCTCAAGTGCCACAGCTCGGTGCAGCAGAAATATTAGTTGCACATCAGTGTGCCACTTTTAAAACATAGAGATGCTCCATGTTTACTGAAAAACGGCACACCCCTGCGTTTCCCCTAGCACCTGCACAAATTCGTTCTTGCACAAACGCAAGCATCCTTGTACCATAATGAAGGGGTGCCTGAGTCGAGGGGATAGATCAATTATATGAAGGAAGGTGTCCCTTCCTGCACATAAACAATCTATTATGGCAAGGTGGCATTTCCATGTGTGCTAAGACCACATTGTGTATATGTCGGAGTGCATTGTGCCACCACAGCGTCACTAAATGTGAGGCTTTGGTGATGATGGGGTGTTATAATTCAGGCCCTATGTGTCCCGATGTGACCCATTAGCATGCATTGAGTGTGTCCCATGCGCCTCCTTGTTCTGCCATTTTGAGATTCCAGATAGTCCGCCCATGCAACTTACCCTGCATTTGTGGTAGTTATTGGTAGTCTGCGCTGTCTGGTCCTGCAATTCCAGTGACCAGCTACTCTGGGATAACAGATAACAGTGCTGCCTTTCAGTTTCTGGTCAGTTTCTTCTTAGTTCTGTGCTTGCAATCATGCCAGCGCTTCTTGCAATCAGTGACAGTCCTCTTCACCTCTGCCACGCTGTTGACTTTATCTGCTATTGCCTGCCACATAGCCTTTCTCTTGGCAATTTGGAGGTGACAAAGAACTGGTGTTGGTGCTCTATCACCTCTTTGACCAAGATGTCATGCTCCTCCTCACTAAAGCAACACTTTTGCATAACCTTCTCCTTCTCCTGGGACTTTTCCTGACTCTTCTGGCTGGTATTTGGCTGATTAGGATCTCCCTGGCTGATTAGGATCTCCCTGGGGTCTCTCCTAGCCTGTAATCTCCATCTTGTCTTGGACAGTGGTGAAACAGTCGCCCTCATTCTGCTCGACCTCTCGGCTGCCTTTGACACCGTCTGTCACCGCACCCTAATCACCCGCCTCCGCTCCACCGGGATCCAAGGCCAGGCCCTGGACTGGATCGCCTCCTTCCTCTCAAACCGTTCCCAAAGAGTTTACCTCCCTCCGTTTCGCTCAGAACCCACGAGATCATCTGCGGCGTACCCCAAGTCTCATCACTCAGCCCGACACTCTTCAATGTCTACATGAGCCCCCTCGCCAACATCGTACGCAAGCATGACATCATCATCACCTCCTACGCCGACGACACCCAACTTATACTCTCCCTCACCAAGGACCCCGCCAGCGCCAAGACCAACCTACAAGAGGGTATGAAGGACGTCGCAGATTGGATGAGGCTCAGCCGCCTAAAGCTGAACTCTGAAAAAATGGAAGTCCTCATCCTCGGCAACACCCCGTCCGCCTGGGACGACTCCTGGTGGCCCACGGCCCTTGGCACCGCACCGACCCCCACAGACCACGCCTGCAACCTCGGCTTCATCTTGGACCCTCTTCTCACCATGACCAAGCAAGTCAACGCCGTGTCCTCCGCCTGCTTCCTCACCCTCCGCATGCTCCGCAAGATCTTCCGCTGGATCCCCGCCGACACCAGAAAAACCGTGACCCACGCCCTCGTCACGAGCCGCCTGGACTACGGCAACACCCTCTACGCCGGGACCACAGCCAAACTCCAAAATCGCCTGCAACGCATTCAAAACGCCTCGGCCCGCCTCATCCTAGACATACCCCGCAGCAGCCACATCTCCGCACACCTGAGACACCTGCATTGGCTCCCTGTCAGCAAAAGGATCACCTTCCGACTTCTCACCCACGCACACAAAGCCCTCTATGACAAGGGACCGGAATACCTCAACAGACGCCTCAGCTTCTACGTCCCCACCCGCCTCCTCCGCTCCTCTGGCCTCGCACTCGCTGCTGTCCCTCGCATCCGCCGCTCCTCGGCGGGTGGGAGATCTTTCTCCTTCCTGGTGGCCAAGACCTGGAACTCCCTCCCCACCAGCCTCAGGACCACCCAGGACCACTCCGCTTTCCGGAGACTCCTAAAGACCTGGCTGTTCGAACAGCGATAACCCCCCCCCTTTTTCCCCTAGCGCCTTGAGACCCGCACGGGTGAGTAGCGCGCTTTATAAATGTTAATGATTTGATTTGATTTGATTTTTTTTTGCCCACAGGTTTTTTTTATGGTAATGCTGTTAAATATGGTGTTTTGCATGAAAAAACTTGACGCAAAACCTTCTAACACCACTTTTGCAGCACTAGCGTAATTTTTTCTCATGGCATGTCGCAGTGGGAAGCGTCATATTTTTATGCTAACCATTCCTTTAGCGCCACTGTGTGTATTTTTATAAATATGGTGCACAGATGGCACTACAGAATGGTGTTAGTTCATGTTAATGTTTTTGATGCACAACTGCGCTATACACACAGGGCATCATTACAACTTTGGCAGTCTCAGGACCACCATGTTGGTGGTGGCAGTCATACTGCCAACAGGCTGGCAGAGAAGACTGGAAAATTATGACCAAGACAGTATTCCCAACAGAATACAGCCAAAGCACTGCAGGTATAGCCACTGTGGTTTGGCTGCCACAGAAAACGGTGGCCACCTGCAGGCTGGCGGAGACCATGTTTCCACCACACAGATTACGAGGTTGCACACTGCCAAGGTTTCCGCTGCTGTTACACCACCATGGAGACCCAGGCGGAAACCAACTACATAAAAGGAAGACACCCACCTTCAGGAAGCCACACTTGCCCGGATCCGCCATGGAACTAGAACTAGATGTCTTCCCGCTGCCCCTGCTCACCCAAAGACATCAAAATCTGTAACAACGACAACAAGAGCAACCGTAAGTACACTCTCTTACCTGTTCTTTTGTAGATTGTCTATTTCTGTATACTCACACAACATACATTTGGGAAGGGGGTGTGAGGGACACACTCACACGTAACAGCACACTAACACGCACACTCACATACAGCCACACACACACTTGAATATACACCACAAACATGCCAACACCCACACATACACACACAGGTACTCACAGAAACACTGCACAGGTCCACACTCACACAGTACCACCCAACACCACAACACATCACAACCACAATACAACCCCACCATCTCCAATCTCTTGGTAGGGACTCACAGGAAACACTACCCAGGTACACATCACACATACATCACAACGTAACATCAACAGGCAAAAAAACATACATACAAATACACATACTACTTACATAGAACATCATAGCTTATATTTTATGCACATAACACACAGTCAAAGCACACAAAGCCACACAACACACCAACAAACAGATCTCAACACAAACAATATACAATAGCAACATAACACAAACTCTTGAACACAAAAATGCCCATCACACAACACATATCCTACCATTTTCTGACAAAAGCACTGCACGCAACCTCACATACTGTCCGAACAACACACATAGCCCAAGCAGAACACACACACACACAAACACACACATAAGGACACACAACTAATGTCAGCCAGGAACAACTCCACACTAGGGAAAGAAATGCATGACAAAGATGTAACCTGGAAACCAACTACATTTTGGTTTGGTTTCAATTATTATTTTCTGAAAAATTCTAATCAATGACAAAGGCCATAGGGCAGTCCGTAAATGTAAATTCTATATGCACATGGTACACAGTTGTGTGCCCCAAACTTGATTCTATGGGGCAGACAGGCACCTTAGTGGTTATGTGGTGAGGAGGTGGAGGGGGGATTGGGTTTAGCTTTTGGAGGGGAGCTTTGGGATCTGGTTTGGGAGAGGGGTTTGGACTTTGTCTTAAGTTTAGGGGAGGGTTGACATTTTGGTGGAGGGGTTGACTTCTTGGTAGGGGAGAGGGGTACTTGCAGGGTGACAGGGAGGTCTTAGAGGTGGAAGGGCCGGAATAAGGGAGGGACACAGACTGTTTAGGAGTATCACAGGATGGGAGAGGAGTAGGGAAAAGGGCAAACTCCGAAAGGAAAGACTTCTTAGACACAGGGGGATGGTCATAGCAAAAGGGTTTGGGTGTGGAGGGAGAGGGTCTGGTTGTCTGAGGTGTTGATGTGGATCTCTTGGGTGCATGTTTGTGAGAGTTATGTTTGTGGGTGGTGGGTGTCTGTTGGGTGGGTAAATGAGGGCGTTTATGGGTCTTGGGAGCGGGTCGGTAGAGGTGCTGGGGGATGCTGTGGTAGGTGGGTGACTGTTGGGGAAGTGACTGTAGGTATGGTGGATGTGATGCATGTAGGCGTGTCTGTGATTGTGGTGTCTGTGGTGATTGAGGTGGATGTCTGAGGGTCTGAAGTGGTGCTGTATGTGGGTAGGATAAGTGTAGTGGCTGGATCTTTGAATGTTGGTGTAGTGCCTGCAAGTATGTCAGGTGTGCTGTTAGTGATGCTGGGGTGGTGGGAGTGTCAGGGCAGGCTGTGACTGTTGCTGTGTGTACAGTATATGTTGCTTGTGTGCATGCTGGTGGTGTGTGTTGTGGTGCTTATGTTTGCCTGATCTACCCTTGGATGTTGAGGTGGATGTATGCTTGTCTGTATGTGTGCTTTGGCTCGGTCAGGGAAGAGGGGTTTGGGATTGGGAAGAGGAAAGTGAAGGGGGACAGGAGACAAAGGATGACCAGTTGCCATTGGTGTCGAGACCAGAGCCTGAAAGTATCTCTGTAGGCCAGCCAGTGCGCTGCGAATGACCTCCTGGAAAGCATTACTCTGTTGGATCTGAATTGCAAATGCCTGGATGGCATTCACGATGGTTGACTGACCCACAGAGATGGACCTCAGGAGGTCTACAGCCTCCTCACTGAGCGCAGCAGGGCCGACAGGGGCAGAGGTGCCTGTGGCAAAGGAGACACACACTCTCTTGGGTGAGTGGGCATGGCCAACTGGATTGGGAACTACAGGGAGGGCGGTGGTAGTAAGGGGGGTGGTGGACTTAGATGGTGCTGGAATGGTCCCAGATAGGTCCGCCAACACCATAGAGTGTCCACTGGAGGAGGATTCTGAAGATGATGAACTGGATCCTGTGTCACCCATGGCACTCCCCTCGCCCTCCAGGCCACTGGGTCACTCAGTGTCTGTGGTATCATGCCTGGAGGTCCTGTGGGAAGCAACTTCCCCATTCGGCTGTGCCCCATCTCCTTCACTGGCTGACACTAATGCTGATGCTAAGAAACAGAGAGAGAGGTAGGATCATCACATTCTTAACATACACATACATTACATCATACTCAAGAGTAACGTCACATCTATGTCTAAAAAAGCCCCAGGGAGGAACCATTTAGAGCCTATATCATGTCACAACTACATACTTACAACAATTCTATATGACAACAGTCTCACCCACAACATAAGCCAAACATCATCCTGTCAATTCAGCTGTAACACTATTTATGCACAAGATAAATTGGCAACATAAAAACATAAAAATGTCTTTCCCTATACAGGTCATCACTGTGTATCAACAAATCATCCTTAGCAAATGATGTTAACTGACATCACAATATCATGCCTACCCCTAATCCACACTTGACCAGTCCATCACCGGTAGTCATGTTCCATGAAAGTAAACTCATCTCACTTCAACTACAACACAGCATGTTGCTTTGCAATCACATACCTAACATGTGACTCTGTTCATAACATTCACAATGTAAAATACCTCAGATGAAATCACTACATATGGCATACCCAAATTGTGAGGCTCATGAATTTATATTCCTTCAGCAAAACATCTATCACAAGTATTTAGCAACGGTTTAGACAGAGTTTCTGGACCCACTTAAATTACTCTTTGACACATAGACAACAAAGGTCTGTCCAGCAATAGGGGCCCACTTAGCACACAGGATACACCCACAGACAACCTCAGGGAGCATACCAATACCTTCAATACAATAGACACTAACCATATGCATAAAGGCCACATACAATTCCAGTATTCATGCTGGGTAGTAACCTCTACATGACAACATAAAACTACCTACTTCACTACCAACTATCCCGACATGTGTAACATAACATCTTAGGGCTAAAGTAACACTGACATAAACCACTTCTAATGTAACCATGATTGACACACACACCTAGAGTCCAGCAAATATACTGACAACATATCTCATTCCACCAACATGTGAATGTCAACTAGAACACCTGCTACAATATTAAGTCAGGCTGAAATGAGCTGATCCATTACAACTCAGTCTAAACAGCCTCATATTAGCAAAGGTAAGTATGGAAAAGTAGAGTCCTCAACATAAAAAAAGGCACAAAGTACCAAATGACACATGATGTAGGCATAAAACAGTGTATGTTGCACCCATATAGGTAATGTCCTACCCTATGTCGCATGGACAGTATACATGGCCTAAGGGATGAGCAGGCTAGTCACTTATCTTCTCAATACCATATACATGGTACACATTGTCTGAACACACATGTCAATGAATTGTCTTGTACTGTTAATGTATTATTACTATCATGCTCTCCATGATGTAGGATGCTTACCCTGATCAAACATCACATTTGCCAGTGTATAGTTTATACATAACATGGGGACACCTCCTAACACCTCAGAGAGAGCGTAGTAAGTATGCCATGTCAAATTCCCGATTGGGATAACACCCTTACTTTCCATCTATTTCAGAACACAGGAATACTTGGCGATGTTACTCATCTGTCAGACCTTAAGTTGAATAAAACTAGATCCAGTGGAATAGGACTGGCCAGAGACCAAAGAGCTGGACAACGTACCAATTGGGCATATGGACTGTGGATCAGTAGGTAGGAAGGATGACACAGCAGGTTACACATATGTATAGCAGTATAGAGGTACACATATGAGATTGTCACGTGCACATCACCACATGCTGTCATACAATTTTGGTTAACATAGGTGAGTAATATGTCCCCATACACAAGACAATGTCCATATCTGTGCATCAATGTTGGCAACTGTAGTACTATGTCTTCCTAGGAGACCCTTTACCTGTAGCACTTACCACATTGTCACAGCTGAGATACTTAGACATCATTTACTTAACTGGCAGAGGAATGTACATGTGTCATGTGTAGTCAGTACTTACCCCCTTGTGGCACCTGTGCTGCCCTCAAACGTCCATCCAACTCAGGGTAGGCCACTACCAAAATACAGGCCATTAGGGGGGTCAAGGACTGACGGGCATCCCTCCCTCATTAGGAGGACATCCCCAGATGTCCCTCTGCAGTCTTCCAGGCCAAGCGTCTCGGGTCCTCCCTCCGTTTCCTACAGTGGGTGCTCCACCAGCTATGGAAACCCAGGGTCCACACTTGCTTGGCGATGGCATGCCAGATGACATTTTTTTTTATGGGTATTGACCTGCATGGATAACACAGACAAAAAGAGAAAGTTATGTCCAGATGCACCATACCAACCCAAGTGGACAGAACACTTTGGTTACAGCAAGTAGGCAAACATTCCCATCCTCTCAGTTCACACTCATACACAATTTAACATCTGCAGGCTGCCCATGTGTGAAGTGGACTGTCCCATACAACAAGCATGATCAGTACTTGTTATTCACTACACACATATGACAAGGCCACATGATTGTCCACAACATGGAGTGTCAACAAACACTATCTCTCACACCATCATTGTTGCCTAAACTGCAATGCATGCTGTGTATGAAGAAAGTTAGAATACACACTATCTATCATGTGACACTACTGTATGTCTGCCTATCCACATGTACATATTTTCATATGACCAGACATGAATGGCAAAACCTTCACATTACAGGTACACCATCATACACCCCACTATTCACACATTGGTATTTCATGGGACACACCTGCTCCTCTGGTGTACTATATAGCTGTACTGCATTAAGAGGCACAGGGAGATTAATGGTCCACTATACAGCCTCCCAACTAATGATACTGATGCACACAAATACACTGTTCCAAAAAAAAGAAAGTAAATGCACAAGGCACTCCTCTGTCTAGAAGCAAATGCCCTCACAGTCGGATAGGTCTCCGACTGGAGGACTGGCAGCACTGAAGTAAGTCATGCTGCATGCATTAGGACGGTGCCGTTCTTCCTTCTAATAGCCTTGTGTTTGCACATAGCATACTTCCACTTACGACCTTTCAGATGTTGTATGCATTGCTTGTGGGCCTATTGTTGTGAAGATGTTTGGTATTTTTAGTATTTATAAATGCCTGCTCTCCCCCAATTTGTGTGTAGATTGTATCATATGGTTCCCAAACTATCTCAATGAGGATTTAGGAAGTGTAGTGATTAGAATGTATTACACCTTGGATAATACAGAGAAATGGGTTCCATGTGTGCCTGATCTTTTTGTAGTGTCTGGTGGATTACTCATCAAGCTGAGCATGTACCTGTCGAATTATCATGAGGTTCATAACATCTTCCCCATACCATTATTCCTATGGAGCCTGGGGCCCAGGGGCTCGCAACTCCCCTTACCGCCAGCCTTTCCATAGCGGTTCCATGGACAGGCTGGTGGGAAGGGGACTCATAATCCCCTGGGCAGCGCTGCCCTGGGGGATTACAACCACTGGGACCACTGTGGTGGAAAACCGCCGAGACCACCGTGGCGGAAAACCGCCGGGACCACCGTGGCGGAAAACCGCCGGTCCCAGCGGTGCGACCGCAGCACTTACGCCTCGGTCGAAATAGGCAAGATTGCACCGCCAGCCTGTTGGCGGTGCAATCACCGAAACAGCCCTTGTAATGATGGCCTGAGTGTCATGTCACGAGCGCCTGAGTGTCATGTCACCTTTTATACGTACACTATATTGTACTATATATATTTTGGATTTAGGATTTGTGCCTTTTTCTGCTTCTCCACAGGTCTCCCTCTACATACAACTATTTTAACGTGTAGATTTTCTTTGAGTAAGTGACTGGAGTTTTCTGGACTTACAGCCTTAGACACACTGTGGTCTTTCTGTATCATTGAGGAGAAGTCTTTTGTTTTTTGTAATTTGGTCCTGATGAAGCACCACTGGATCTGTATGGACCCCTTAGATGCGAAACATGTTGACCTATTGTAGGGGTGGAGGTAATTCCCTCACTCCTGTTCTGTTGTTGTTGAGAGAGTGACTGAGCATTACCTCATTTTCACTCCCATATGTTTTTAATCTTGACCAAGACCCCTCCCTGAGCAATAAAGTGTGGTGTTATGGAGGGTTTTGAGCCAATTTTATCCCTTTCCCTTTGCTCTCCTATCTTCTGTTTGCCTGTAGGTTGGAATTCTTCCCTACATCTTATACCATGGCACACAGTATTGATAAAAGATCTCCGGCAAAGAGCCCCCTCTATGGGGTGCTCGTCAGACATTACAGCCCCAGTCTGACGAGGATCAAGCCCTATGATGAAGCATGACATCCAATTGGATGTTTGAGGGCATTTGCTTCTAGATAGAGGAGTGCCTTGTGGATTTACGTACTATATAGCTGTTCATACAGGGCTAGGACCTCCTCCACAAGCTTGTCCAGCTCTTCCGGTGCCCTATCACATTCAGGAAGTGACATGATAGCTCCCAGAGGCAGTGCACAGCAACTCAGGTAGTGGAGGTTGTGTTGGCAGCAGTTTCCGGAGTCAAGTGAGGACGCGCCAGACTCTCTTCATTGGGCAGGAGCCCTTTAAAACTCACGTAGCGCTCCCGCTACTCGGGACGCACCAGACTCTCTTCATTGGGCAGGAGCCCTTTTAACTTCACGTAGCGCTCCCGCCACTCGGGACGCGCCAGACTCTCTTCATTGGGCAGGAGCCCTTTAAAACTCACGTAGCTCTCCCGCCACTCGGGACGCGCCTGACTCTCTTCATTGGGCAGGAGCCCTTTTAACTTCACGTAGTGCTCCCACCACTCGGGACGCGCCAGACTCTCTTCATTGGGCAGGAGCCCTTTAAAACTCACGTAGCACTCCCGCCACTCGGGACGCGCCAGACTCTCTTCATTGGGCAGGAGCCCTTTTAACTTCATGTAGCGCTCCTGCCACTCGGGACGTGCCAGACTCTCTTCATTGGGCAGGAGCCCTTTTAACTTCACGTAGCGCTCCCGCTACGCGGGACGCGCTGGCGGCGCCCGGGCGAAGTCCAGGCCAAGGGCGGGCCCGTCCTGTGCCCATCAGCGGCTGACAGAGGCTGGGCTGGGCCACCCCCCTGACATTTACCACCCAAGCAGGCCTCATTGGACTTAGCCCCATTTGCTATTGCCAACACTGTGCCCCCGGTAAGCTGCTCTACTTAATCTGACACCTTATAGTTCAACCTTGCACTAACTTCAACTCCAGATGGGCAAAAGGAAAGCAATAGAGGCTGGGGCCGGGGTTGTGCTAAAAGCCAAGCGAAAAAGACATAAGCATGCTGCCAGCAACTGCGTCATGGACAGAATCGACTCTCTCCTGGGTGAATGCAATGGAATATTAACTAGCCCCCAGGGAAATAATTCTATTGAAACTGGGGGGGAGCCCTCACCAATCAACAGGAAGGATGGTCCTATGAAAATCGCTGAGATTTTCGTGAAACGTGGACAACAAGTCACTGACACTACAGGGCAGGGCGAGAGCAGGAATGTTATCACCCATACCGCCCCTTCTCTAGTAGAAGACCTACCACTGGGCACCAACGATTTCATCCAGCTCAGTAACCGCTTTAATCCCTTAATCAACACCCCCGAATCACACAATGACATCAATCCAGGCACCTTGGCAGATGGACCAGCAGCCACAAACATGCATTTTCCTCACGTAACCCCACAGCATATCGAATGCATACAAGATCTAAAAAAGGAAGTTATTGAACTCAAGCTTATGGTTAATTCCTTAATCGTAATAGTAAAACAGCTCACGCAAATAACACGGCCACCACGAACCCTGCCCAAAACCCAACCCTATCAGGCATCACAACAAACCTGCCCAACTTCTCATCTTCCAGCCATGTCGGCCCCCCACCTATCAGAGATAAGACCACAAACTCATACCAGACACCCCTCTTCCACAATTCAGGCATAGGAAATTCAATAGACGTCCATCACAAAACCCCCAAACCCACGAGCAACACTGCCTCAATAAACTTTCCACTGCCTGCCACTGATCGGTCCCATTCAGGTAATATAGTTCTAATGGTTAACGTTCCCAAGTTAACCACATCGACACACAAGGAAGGGGCAGACTCTATAAAAAACAAGCCAATCCATTGGATTCGCCATGTTAGAGGCTGCCGCTCCATAATACGCAAGGACTTAATTAATGTAGTACGACGGCCAGACCCGGGAACACATTTTGACATCCTAAAACTGACACTCAAGGACGGGACCATGGTGAACAATTTGGTGGCCCTAGATGCAAGAACAAGCCCACCAGCACACTCACGCATCCAGTTTAAATACCCCAGGCCATCTACGCACCACGAGGAGTGCCCGAGTTACCACCCAGCAGAAAATGTATCCACTCCTGGTAAAAATGATTGACCTACAGCCTCACCTAAAATCTATGCTGGCAAACCTTCCAACCTTCTAACATCTATCACCCCCAGGTCTGCCTTAAACCCCACCACTGTCTGCCCATGTATTCCCTCCCCTATCCATGATACCAAGACTACTGCCAGTCCACTGAGCAAACATGACAACGATGCACCTTTCATCTTGCAGGCACATTGCCCACCAAACCCAGTGCTGCTGGCTAGGCCTGCAAGCATCTCCCGGATCAGGACCAGGTCAGCTCCAACAGAGGAATATCATCAATCACCTCAGGCCCCACGGGTAAACATTGGTATTGACCCACTTCTTCCCACTCAACAACATCTGCCAGATCAACCTCTGACAGCCAACCATACAAACCCCAGGCATTTAGATAGGGTAGTTCAGCCACTGGCTGGGGTACGACTTGTCTCATGGAACGTGGCAGGTTTGAAATCTATTCTCCCCCTTCCATCCTTCTCCTCCTTTATTGACGAACATGACATATGTCATCTCCAAGAGACATGGTCACTCGATCCACTTTTTCGAACAGGTTAGTCAAACTTCCACATCCCCGCTGTGGCCAGTACGAGAGGCAGGCCCTCAGGGGGTCTGACCATCTGGATCAAAACCTCACTTAGCTGCCATATATCACAGCTACCTACTGACTCTCCCAATCTGTTAGGCCTTCGTCTATCCTTTGGGCCTGACTCTGTGGTGAACATCTTTAACATCTACACTCGAGGGGTCAGGGGGGGGTAAAGTCTCCAAAACCCTCTGCGCCCTCGTAGCCCTCTTACAAAACTATCCCCGCCATCATAAAACCATTGTGGCAGGGGACTTCAACGTCACATTCGAACCCCTTGACTGGGACGATCTCAGGTCCACTTACGAGGAGGATCAAGCCTGGTCTATCCCTGCCCTGTCAATCCCACCCATCAAGAGATGGACGCAGGTCGCTGTCCCGGTCAAATCACTGACCATGGAGTTCGGGCTTAGGGCGTTAAATGGCAGAACCAAATCAGACCCCAATGGCTGTCACACGTTCAACAAAACCAATCACACCAGCAGAATCGACTACTGTCTATTCGACATAAGACTATGGCCCTTAGTCATCGACATGACGATCATTGAAAGGACTGAAAGCGATCACAACCCTCTCTCTGCCCACACATTAGCTCTAGGTAATCTCCCATCCACGTTTAACTCCCCAGCAGTACCACCCGAGGGTATTAGCCTGGCCAACAATAAACAACACTTAAAATGGGACAAGGTCGTGGCTCGGCCCGCACTCATCAACGCTGCTAATAACACCCTAAAATCCACACTAATGGACCTAGAGGCAGGTCCCGCAATTCCCTATCAGGATATAAGCTCAATCCACACCTCCTGTTTTAGGGATATCGCAGCCCACTTTTCAGTACCCCCAGCCCATGAGAACAAACAACACATAGGTAGGCACCGCTGTTTCAACAAAACGTGTTGGTCCCTAAACAAGCGCTTAGTTCAAGCCATTAAATCCAAGGACCCCACCACCATCCGCGTAGCTAGGAAGTCCTAGAAATCTGCAATACGCAAAGCCAAGCGTGACCAAGATAATAAATGGTGGACAGCACTCAGTGACGCTGTGCGCGAGAGGAACCATAGTCTGTTCTGGTCCCTGGCAGCGCGAGGCCCAGAAACCAGTGGTTTGGACATCGCAGCCAATATTGCCCCGAAAGACTGGGTAGTTCACTTTAGTAGCCTGTACCCCCCTGACCATGATAGCCCCATTCTTGTTTGCATGGGCCCCCACCTATATCCCTCAATAGCACCCACCACCGCAGCACCCCTGTTGTTCTCCCTAAGTGACGTAACCTATTCCATAAGCACCCTAATACGCGGCAGGGCCCCTCGATCAGACTGCGTCCCAGCAGACCTGTTCTCAACAGACCTAGCATCCTGGTCAAGATACCTCACCATTATAGCAAACGCAATAGCATCTGGGGCGCCAATCCCTAAGTCCTGGAAAGCGGCTATTGTTATTCCAATCTTTAAAAAGGGCGAAAGATCACTTCCTTGCAACTATAGAACTATTAGCTTAATTGACTGCGTCCAAAAAGTCTTCTGCCACTGCCTCCTAGGAAAGATCGAAGAATGGATGACTGAACATGACATCCTTAGCCCCCTCCAAGCCGGCTTCCGGAAGAAAATTTCCACCACTGATCAAGCCCTCAGATTCCTATTATTATATTGGAAAACAGTGCTCATTGGTAAAGGCAGCCTTTATGTAGCTTTTGTGGACCTCAAATCTGCTTTTGACCTAGTACCTCGCAACAAACTATGGGACACTCTCTCTCGGTTGGGAATCCCGGAGCACATTCTTGCCATACTGATACGACTCCACGAGGACAACTACGCACGAGTCAGGTGGGGCAACAAGGGCCAACTAACTGATAGAATCCACGTTTCCAGGAGTGTGCGGCAAGGGTGCGTCCTTGCCCCGACCCTCTTTTCCCTGTATATCAATGAAATCGTCCCCTCCCTCCTCAGATTGCAGGCTGACGCATCTTCACTTGGCACACAAAAAATCCCAGTCTTACTCTTTGCCGATGACACTCTTCTGATATCCAAGACCCCTAGCGGCCTAAGGAAACTCCTTACGTGCTTCGAGAAATTCTGCTCATCACAGGGACTCGAAATCAACGCCTCGAAAACAAAACTAATGACCCTCAATCCCCATAGATCTTTTAAAGGGAATTTTACTTTAGAGGGCTCCACACTTGAGAAGGTGGGCACTTTCAGCTACCTGGGCATATCATTCACTGACAACATGTCTTGGAAACCACACATAGGAAAGCAAGTTCTACAACTAAAACAAACAACAGGGGTACTACTAAAAAACGTTCACCTCTCACACACCAAACCAATTCGCCCAGCATTACAGTTATAGGAAGCCCAGGCCGTCTCCTCAGCGCTTTACGGGGCTGAACTATGGGGCAATACCAAAACCCAAGACTTAACCACCGCTGAAAATAACTTCCTGAGAAACCTTGTGTCCCTTCCGCAAAGCACCCCACTGTTCCCCCTTTTTAAGGACCTCGGTATCAAACGCATTGGACACAAAGCCTGCCTGCGAACTCTGCTGTACTGGCGGCGTCTCTGGACGACCCCTGAGCTCGACATCTTCACTGAAGCTCTACAAGCCATTCTAAAAGCCAACCATCTTCACAGAATTCCATGGCTACGACGCATCAAGGGTTCACTGAACTCACTCGGGCTAGATGATCTCTGGAACTCACCAACCACGTCCGTCTTCCCCTCGAAAAGCGAACTAAAGAAACTATATTGGCAAATGGCAAATTACGAAGACACAAGGGCTGCACTCCACACCCCACTATCTTGTGACTTTGCCAACCTAAAAGAGTCATGCAAGTACGAAGCTTTTTGGGACCTAATCACGGCCCCAAGGGAAAGGAAACTGTACTTCCAGCTCCGCATTGGAACACTCCCTTTAAAACTTCTCACCAGCAGCTGGTCACACAAAGAATCAACCGCATGCCCAGCTTGCAAAGCCCCCGTCGAGAATCTACCTCACGTCCTTTTTGCCTGCCCTGCGTACACCGCCCCTCGCAGAAAATGGCTGGCCCCGGCATGCAGACTACTGGGAGTCCGCGGTTCTGAGCTAGCCCTGCGAATCCTCAGATCAGACACTAGGCCAACGTTAGTGATCGCCGTCGCCAAATTCCTCGGAGCTAGCTGGCTTATTAGAGGGAAATCCCTTCTGTATAAAGACTCCAACTAAGACTGTCCCATCGTCCTGCGAGAGTGCATTTTATTCCATCTTTTCTTCTCTTTTACTCCCTTTTATCATTATATTTATTATTGTAATCATCATTTTGTGTATTTATTTGTATTTATTATTGCTTGCACTTTTTTGGCTCCTGTAGCCGCAATAAAGCTCCTTTGAATTGAATTGAAGTGAGCAATACTGCAGAAGATGGAGGTTGACGTCCACCACGAACAGGACCGTCACCACTGGCAGACATTGCAATTGGTCCAAGTTAGCCAAAGGCAGCAATGTGTTCCAATGGCAATTTCCACTGCAGTTGTAACCATCTACTGCCATGACGACATCCGCCGGCAGAGTTAGGTCACTTCCACATGTCCAGTACAGTAGGTTAGCCAGCAGCCATTTTGAGCACATTTCTTGTATGGAAAAGTTTTGGAATCTGCATCATTAACAGTTCCCTATATTGTGCTAATTATCAGTAAGTACTGCCTTCATGTTTAGTAGTCTGTTTGTGCATATGAGTAGTTACAGCTGTGTAACAGAGGGATTTGTGATGATAGAAATGTACACGTATTCTCAAGATCCTATGTGCGTCTGTAATGTAGAATAGGTGCAACAAATATGTTTCACATGAAAACTAGGTTGGACTATCAAACACGGACAGTCACAGATAAATATGCATGTATAGCACATTAGATTATTCAGGGAATGTGAACCAAGGAGACTGTCATACGATGCATAGCAATATTCTGTACTGTAGATGTCAGATGTTATAACTGACCTCAGCTGCAGATATGTGTGTATTGTAAATGGACATATACATTATGGCCCTCATTAGAACATTGGCGGTAAATCCCGCTTACCGCCGTGCAGAAGAAGGCCAACACACCGCTGCAGCGGCGAAATTCCGCTACAGCTATTACGACCCCCAGGCCGGAATCTGCCAAAAATCCAGACACCCACACAAGTCCGCCACACCAAAGGTCAGTGATAAACTGGCGATAACAAAACCTCCACCGTCACCCCAACAGGAATACGCCCACAATATCACGATCCACGCGGCGGTCTTTCAACTGCGGTATTCCATTGGCGGTACACATCGCTGCACTCAAAATACACACACATTTATAAAACACAACCACATTGGACAATTCGAAATACACACACCTGATAAACATACACACACCACTCCGACACACCCAATCCAATATAAAACACACACCCACATCCCCCACAAACCCTTACTACCAAAAATTCCGAAAGAAGCACACAGAGAGACACCATCATCAACAATACTAGCATCCCCAGGCACACAACACCATCACTCACACAACCTCAACGCACCTCAGACAACACACACAAACACATCCCCTCACACATCACAACACACACCACACCACACATCACCCATACCACACCATGGCCCCGCCAAGATCACCCAGGTTCTCTGAGGAGGAGCTCAGGGTCATGGTGGAGGAAATCATCCGGGTAGAGCCACAACTATTCGGGTCACAGGTGCAGCACACCTCCATAGCTAGGAAGATGTAGCTATGGCGCAGAATCGTAGACAGGGTGAACGCAGTGGGACAGCATCCAAGAACACGGGATGACATCAGGAAGAGGTGGAACAACCTACCGGGGAAGCTGCGTTCCGTGGTCTCAAGACACCAGATTGCAGTTCAGAGGACTGGCGGCGGACTCCCACCTCCTCCCCGACAACTAACAAAATGGGAGGAGCAGGTCTTGGCTATACTGCATCCTGAGGGCCTCGCAGGAGTAGCAGGAGGAATGGACTCTGGTAAGTCAAATCTTAACTATTACATCCCCCACCCTACCTGCATGCTATCACATACCCCATCCTCACCCTCCCCATCACTCCAACACCTCACATATGCCCCACTATCACAATCCACACATCCCAATACCAAGCCCTGCATGGAACAACAAATCATGGACACCCATCACCAAAGCATGTCCACTACAGATACCCACACAGACCCCAAACCAATTATCACACAAGGTCCTACACAAGAATGCAAGCACTGGAGTACAGGGTCACCCACACATTGCACACGATGACACACACAGATGAAATAATCATGCCTTTACACCCCTGCAGGACTCCTACCCAACATCACCGGACAGGAGGTTCCAGACATGTCCACTCCCCCCACTGAAGAGGCCCACAGTGATGACAGCAGCTCTGTCCAACTGGATCAAGATGACCAGCCCGGCCCATCTGGGACCTCGGGACAGTCGATTCCCCTGACACCGGCACATGCCACCACAGAGCCTCCCTGCTCAAGAAACACCAGCACAGCACCCACCCAGCGGGCCCATCCCTCTGTTCCCAGGACATGTCAAGCAGCAGTGTGTCCACCACTTCAGGGAACACAGACAAACCCACCACCCCAAGAAAATCAGGGACCAGGGGGCAGTGGCAGTGGGCACACGGTTCAGGGGACAGAGGAACGGGAAAATAGGGGAACTGGGAGGACTGCTGTGCGACAGGGGGAGGACAGGCCGAGGGAACCCACTCTCCATGAGGCCCTCTCCAACATCATGGGAGCGTACCATCATTCCTAGGAGACGATGGCAATGGTACTGGCCAAATTTCAGGAGACCCAGTGGCTGCAGGAGGAACAGTATTTGGGGATCAGGGAGGAACTCAAGTCCATCAACACCACCCTGGTCACCATTGTAGGGGTGCTGAAGGACCTTGTGAACACCAGGAGGGACACTGTGGCACAACAAGGGTCCCCTGACACTACCCTGGATGATGAACAGCCCACCACCTCCGCAACGTTAGTGGACAGGAGGCACCACCACAGGACCACGACACCAGCACCCCACCCCCTACAGATGGAGAACCACCCCGCAAACGGTCCCTGAGAT
Organism: Pleurodeles waltl; assembly: GCF_031143425.1. NCBI lineage: Eukaryota > Metazoa > Chordata > Amphibia > Caudata > Salamandridae > Pleurodeles > Pleurodeles waltl. Next base: position 1,086,612,546 of record NC_090444.1, on the reverse strand, counting down.
CCAGGACACAGACAGAGAACAATGCCAAGACTCCAACCAGGAAATGAGACCACCCTGAATGTCATCCTTCTGTCCCACTTTGTCACCATGTCCATCCATCAACTGCCCTAGCTCCACTTCCAATGCCCCTTTGGACAATGCACATGTGAAACAAATAGACTGGACTCTGCCATGGACAATCCTCCACCATCATCCCTGCCCATTTTACAACCCCCTCCACTAATTTGCACTGAAATAAACACCCTTGAATCACAAACAATCTGGAGTCACGCTGCGCTTTCACAAATGTGTATTTGCAATAACTAAGGAAAATAGCAATGTCGATTGTATTGTCAACATACCTATATCACACAGCTCTAGTCCCTGAGGTAATATAGCAGAGGTCACACAGTGGGACCCACATCTATGAAATGGAAAGGCAAAGTGACAAGTCAGGGTCCATACACTGGGTGAAAGTGACAGACATATGATAGGTCTAACAATTGTATGAGATGTGTGAGCCAGTGACATCTTCTTACCTGTGTCTCACTGGAAGTATTGCTGGATAACGTTGTTTCTGTTGTCGATATCCTCTTCTTCTGCCTCCTCTTCTTCACTGTCCACAGGCTCCACAGCTGCCACAAGACCTCCTTCTGGACCATCCTCCTGCACAAAAGGCACCTGTCGTTGCAAAGCCAGGTTGTGCAGTATACAGCAGGCCACGATGATCTGGCACTTCTTTGGTGAGTAGTAGAGAGAACCACCTGTCATATGGAGGCACCGGAACCTGGCCTTCAGGAGGCCGAAGGTCCTTTCGATCACTCTACTAGTTCACCCATGTGCCTCATTGTAGCGTTCCTCTGCCCTTGTCCTGGGATTTCTCACTGGGGTCAGTAGCCATGACAGGTTGGGGTACCCAGAGTCACCTTCAAATGTCGAGGGACAACTGTTAGACACACACTAACCCTTAGGGACAACCCCAGACCCAGACAACTATTCACACGGTTTAGGGTCCTTGTCCTCACCTATTAGCCACACACGGTGCCTCTGGAGTTGCCCCATCACATAAGGGATGCTGCTATTCCTCAAAATGTAAGCGTCATGCACTGAGCCTGGAAACTTGGCATTCACATGGGAGATGTACTAGTCGGCCAAACACACCATCTGCACATTCATTGAATGGTAGCTCTTCCGGTTCCTGTACACCTGTTCACTCCTGCGGGGGGTACCAAGGCCACATGTGTACCATCAATGGCACAAATGATGTTGGGGATATGTCCCAGGGCATAGGAGTCACCTTTCACTGTGGACAAATCCTCCACTTGAGGGAAAACTATGTACCTGCGCATGTGTTTCAGCAGGGCAGACAACACTCTGGACAACACGTTTGAGAACATAGGCTGGGACATCCCTGATGCAATGGCCACTGTTATTTGAAAAGACCCACTTGCCAGGAAATGAAGTACTGACAGGACTTGGACTAGAGGGGGGATCCCTGTGGGATGGCGGATAGCTGACATCAGATCTGGCTCCAACTAGGCACACAGTTCATGGATTGTTTCATGTTCAAGTCTGTAGGTGATTATTACGTGTCTCTCTTCCATTGTCGACAGGTCCACCAGCGGTCGAGAACAGCGAGCAGAGAGTCAGCCAACACTGAGGTATTAAAAAAAATATTTATTGCACACATTTGTCAATCTGCAATGTGCCTGTCACTGTGTGTATGCAAGGCCTAGATAGGTGTGACGCATTTAAAAATAATGCCATGTGGCCCCCTGAAATGGCGGCTGCCTGACCTGTAAGGTGGGACAAGGGGATATGAGGTAACTGCGCTGGCGTTGTACACCGTTGCGGTAGGCGGTCAAAGACCGCAGCGCAATCCTGCATTGGTTAACTTTGGACCCTATGAGTCCCAGAAGCCAATGACGATGTATGCCGGCGGTGACGGTACGCACCACCGTGGACGTGACCGCCATTTTCTGGCTGTTCACTCACTTGATACCTGACCTTCGACAGGAGAGGCCCTACACTGCAAGTGCTGCTGTGACCTCAGTCTGGAAGCGACAATGGCTCATGTGTCTGGGGAAAGGGCCCCTGCCTTCACTTTGGAGGAGTTAGAGAAGTTAGTGGATGGGGTCCTCCCCCAGTACACGCTACCCTATGGTCCTCCAGACAAACAGGTGAGTACACTGTGAGCATGCTGTATGCGCTATGCCTGTTTGGAGTGGTGTGGATGGAAGATACGGGGGGGACTGAGGCCTGCATGAGCGGACGGTGAGTGTATGTGCGTCAGGGCAAGGGTGGGAACGTGGGTCAATGACTGTGACGGTCCGGACTGTTAAAGATTATCCTTTTCCCCTGTACTATTCCTCTAGGTCATCGCTCACCAGAGAAGGATATTTGGAGTGCCATCGCCAAGGATGTCCAGACCCTGGGGCTCCACCACAGATAGAGCACCCACTGCCGTAAAAGATGGGAGGACATTCGCCGCTGGAGCAAGAAGACGGCGGAGGCCCAGCTGGGGATGGCCTCCCAATGTGGGAGGGGTGCCCGTCGCACCATGACCCCCCTGATGTTCCGGATCCTGGCGGTGGCCTATCCGGATTTGGATGGGCGCTTGAGGGCATCACAGCAGCCACAAGGGGGTGAGTACAGTCACATCCATCTGACTCTGTGCGCATTACAAGGTGTCTGGGTGGGGAAGGTGGGCTGTGGGTTACCCTAGGCCAGGGCGAGTTTTGTAGGCAAGGTCCGTTTGTGAGGCAGGCTATGTGGCACCCTAACCCCACCAGTGGTAAGAGCCAACTACACCTAGTCAGGCTCCTGTGACTTCCATGTGTGCTACAATCGGGCATAGGCCTTGTACCCCATGTCCCTGTGATTAATTAGGGAACTCTAAGTGCATGGCGTAGTGCAGAGGGCTGCTGTGTCTGTAGTGTCCGCCAACGGTAGCCGTATTGCATGCACTGAACATGTCTTTCTTCTGTCTTCCTCCCCCCTTTTTGTGGTCACCCTGTTCTTGTGTGCATTAGCATCATCAGGCGGAGGAGCAGTGGCACCGCAGCAGGAGCGAGCTGCGTCCCACATGGCATTGAAGGACGAGGCAACGGAGTCTGAAGCCACCAGTGGGACGGAGGGCGAGGGGAGCTCCACGGCGGGGACAAGAGGTGACATCAGCGACAGCGACTCTTCCTCTGATGGGAGCTCCCTTGTGGTGGCGGGCCCCTCTATGCCCCCTGCATCAACAGGTACAGCCACCACCCCCCCCCCACCAGCACCACCCTCCCAGAAGCCCCTCAGCGTGTGTCCCGTGGCCGCTCACCCAGGAGGGTGGGCATCTCCTTCGCCCCAGGCACCTCAGGCCCTGCCCCAGTCAGCCCTGCTGCCCTTAGTGAGGAGGCTATTGACCTCCCAAGATCCCTCACTGTTGGCCATTCTACCATTCTGAATGCCATCCAGGGTGTTGAGAGGCATTTGCAACAAACAAATGCATACCTGGAGGGCATTCATTCTGGCCAGGCAGCCCAACAGAGAGCATTTCAGGCTCTGGCCTCAGCACTGATGGCAGTTATTTTCTCTGTGTCCAGCCTCTCCCCTCCAACTTCCTCCACCCAGACCCAATTCCCTGTACCTCAGCCTATCCCAAGCACACCATCAAAGCAGCATGCACACACCTCAACACACAAGGGTGGCTCTGGCAAACATAAGCACCACACATCCCACAGGCACTCACACAGCATCATACCCATGCACACATATCAACATCCACTGCCTCCACTGTGTTCCCCTCCTCCAGGTCGTCCTCCTCCCTCCCTGTCTCGTCTCCACTCACACCTGCATGCACTACATCTTCAGCCACTACCTCCATCACCAGCACACCCATCACCACACACCGCTCACGTGCACTCACCACCCCCACTAACTTTCACACATCCCCTGTGTCCTCTACCAGTGGGTCTGTGAGCCCTCCTCCCAAAGTACACAAATGCAGCAACACCCCCACCCAACAGCCATCTACCTCACAACAGCCTCCAGCCCATGCACCTTCACCCAAAGTCAGCAAATGTACAACTCCTACAACCACTACCTCTTCCTCCACTCCCAAACCCCCTCCATCTACCCGCCCCAGTGTGTCTAAAAAGCTTTTCATAACTAATGTTGACCTCTTCCCTACACCTCCCCCCCCGTCCGTCCCCTAGGGCCCGCCTTTCCAGGTCCCAACCCAGCACCTCAGCCACCACATCACCGGGCACAGTGGTGCCAGCAACTGCGGGCTTTTGGAGTGCGCCAAGAAACAGGGCTGCCAGTGTTCCACAGAGCGAGGGCAAGGACATTCTGCTACCTTCAAAAGTAAAAAAGTTGTCCACATCCCGGAGAGAGAAGGCGAAAACACCTGCCACCAAGGGCTCAGGCAAAACAAAAGTGGATAGTGGCAAGACAGCTGCACCACCATCCAAGGTGGGGAAGGGCCAGAAAATCAACGGCAGGTCCACGTCGACGCCAACCTTTACGGCGGACAAGACCGTCACCAGCACCGCCACCTGCACTGTCACACGCTCGACACCAGCACCGCAGTCACTGAGCCCGCCACCAGCACCGCAGTCACTGAGCCCGCCACCAGCAGCGCAGTCACTGAGTCCTCCACCAGCACCGATGCCACAGAGCCCGCCGCCACAAAGACCGCCGCCAGCACCGCCGCCACAAAGACCGCCACCAGCACTGATGCCACAGAGCCCGCCACCAGCACCGCTGCCACAAAGACCGCCGCCAGCAATGCCGCCACAAAGACCACCACCAGCACCGATGCCACATAGCCCACCGCCAGCACCGATGCCACAGAGCCCACTGCCAGCACCGATGGCACAGAGCCCTCTGCCAGCACCGATGTCACAGAGGCTGCCGCCAGCACCACCGCAACTGACACCACGGCCAGCACCGATGCCACTGAGGCAGCTGCAAGCACCACCGCTACTGACACCACCGCCAGCACGGCCAGCGGCCCCGCGACATCCTGACCCAGTGGCACCACCGCAGACATGGTTGCCATCCCCAGTGGTCAGTCATCCGAGGCTGGTGGTCAGTTCCAGGAGCCTGGGCAGCTTGCATGTTGCACCACCGTCAGTGGAGTATCACATCCACTACCTCAGTCCTTGGCAGGATGAAGCACTCTGGGCACCAAGCCCCCTCCAGAACCAGTGGAGAAAGACATCCACTACCTCAGTCCTTGGCAGGATGAAGCACTCTGGGTACCATGCCCCCTCCAGAACCAGTGGAGTATCACATCCACTACCTCAGTCCTTGGCAGGATGAAGCACTCTGGCCTCCAAGCCCCCTCCATAACCAGTGGAGAGAAACATCCACTACCTCATTCCTTGGCAGGATGAAACACTCTGGGCACTAAGCCCCCTCTAGAACCAGTGGAGTATCACATCCACTACCTCAGTCCTTGGCAGGATGAAGCACTCTTGGCACCAAGCCCCCTCCAGAACCAGTGGAGGCTGTTATCCACTTGAGAGACTGTGGCTTTGCCCTCCCCAGGATAGAGCAGTGGGCAAACCACCCACTGGAGAGACTTGAGAGACTGTGGCTTTGCACTCCCCAGGACCAAGCAGTGGGCAACCCAACCACTGGAGAGACTTGAGAGACTGTGGCTATGCACTCCCCAGGATACATCAATGGGCATGGAGCCCCCTTGTGGAGCTGACGCCGTGCACTCATCCGGCTGAGGTGCCCCCCCTTCCCTTCCCCCTGAGGTGCCTGTTTCATTTCGATCTGATGCCCCTGCAGTGTTCTCTCCATTTGGAGTCTGGTATCAAGTGTGGGCTTCACCCATACATTTTGGGCCCAGTGGTCCACGGACTATGAATGGTGCACTATCCGGACTTGTGTAGTTGGTGTACATAATTGTTTATACTGTATTTCAAGTTTTGACTAATGGATTTTTATTTATTACAGTTGTTCAACTCATTTCCTTTTGTCCTTGCGTTCTTCCAGAGGGGTTGTAAATGTAATGTTGCAGCATGTATTTGTGTGTATGTTGTTGTGGGTGAGGGTGGGGGTTTTGCGTGTTGCGTGTGTGTGTCAATCTTTTTTCCCTTCCCTCCCCCTCTCCTGTGTTGTAGGTGCAGTACTCACCGTGGTTGTCGCCGCCATCTTTCGTGCTCCTGGTAGAGGAGCAGGAATACTATCGCAGGGAGTATTTGGAGTTCTGGCTCCATGTCGTCCTGGTTCCTCGTGGAATGTGTAGGGGTGGGTTTTTTCCATTCCAAGTCCTGTTTCCGCCGTGTTTTTGTTCGTGTTGGTCCCGCCCCAGAAAAGGTGGCAGATTGGCCTCTCATAATAGTGTGGGCGGTACATTGTCTTCCGCCTCTCTGTTGATGGTGACCGGCAAGCTGTTTGTTTGTACCGCCGTGGCGGTCGGAGAGTTAAAGTGGTTGTCTATGTTGTAGGTTTCCGCCATGGTCGTAATTCCATTTGTTTTACAGCCGGCCTGTTGGCGGTCTTACCACCGCTTTAACACCGACCGCCAGGGTTGTAATGAGGGCCTGTGTGTGCATTGTTCATGTCACATACAATATTCTTAAGTTCTCAAATAGTTACCCTGCCATAAGGATAGGAAGACAACCTCCAGTGTACTGCCCACTAGTAGACCTGCACACCATGGAGGACATACTATTCAGACATATCGCCTGAATAAGAATACAATAATGGATCTTTGTGATCATTTGGAGCCAAATCTGATGCCTGCCATTGGCAATCCCTATAGCATACCTCTCATTGTTCAAGTGATGTCAGTGCTACACTTCCTGGCCACTGGGTCCTTTCAGAATACAGTGGCCGTAACTGCAGGGATGCCTCAACCCATCTTCAGTCTGGTTTTGAAAGATGTACTGTGTGCATTGTTGAAACACCTGGACAGCTACATCAGTTTTCCCCAATGTGCAGATTTGGCCTATGTGAAGGCACAGTTTTATGCTATCGGACACATTCCAAATGTGGTTGGAGCCATTGATGGTACCCATGTAGCCTTGGTTTCCCCCAATGCCAATGAACAGGTATATAGGAACAGGAAAAACTACCGCTCCATCAGCTTTCAAGTGGTATGTTTGGCAGACCAGTACATTTCACAAGTCAATGCAGAGTATCCTTGATCAGTCCATGATTCCTTCATCATGCGGAACGAAAATATCCCACTGCTGATGACACAACTCTACACAGAGGGAGCCTGGAAGGTTGGTAAGTCGGATTTGACATCTGTGTTTGTCTCCTGCTATCACATTTGTGCATGTCCTCAATATATGTTTGTGTTGTTCTACCTATTTCTTTATAGGGGACTCTGGCTATACAAAGCGTCATTGGTTGCTGACACCAATGAGGTACCCAACCACAACAGGGGAAGTCTGCTACAATGAAACCCACGGAAGGCCAAAGTCTGTTGTGAAGCGGACTTTTGAGATCTGAAGACAAGATTTTGCTGCCCGGGCATATCAGGAGGAGCCCTCCTCTACTCACTGAACAAGGTATGTCAAATAATTGTTGCATGCTGCATGCTATACAAAATTGCCCTGAGGTGTCAGATGTCATTCCTACCAGATGAGGGGGAGGCAGCAGAACCTGTGGGATTGGTTTCAGATCAGTCAACAGGGTATATCTGTGGCACAAAAGGGGAGCCAGTCAAAAGAGGTCCACTTACTGGCAGTGGGTTTGGTTTTGGCACTTGCTCGTCCTGGATGTCTGGGTGGATGTCCACATTTGCAAAGAGGGTTCCTCTGCTATAGAGGATGGTGTGTCTGAGGCATGTCTTTCCCCTGGCAGGGCCTCAATTCTCCTAGCAGCCACAGCTGATGAAGGGCCTGATGACTAATTACGAGAGGTAGAGACCTGATGTGTGGCAGACCTACTCAGGGTAGTGTTTATATCCCTCTGCACACCAGCAATTGAAGCCAGGATGGCATTTTGTGCCTGCCACTGCTGCATGACTTCCTGGTAGTTGTCCCTCTAAAGCTTTTAGATTTCCCCCATCGTGGTGATTACGTGTCCCATCAAGCCTTGGGAATTTTGATAGGCTCCAAAGACTTGGGAAATGGTGTCCTGGTCAGTATTGTCCCTTTGAGCCCCAATTCTCTAGCCCACAGCATCCCTCCCACGCACCCTACCACCACATGCCTGTGCCAGGCACAGTGTGTCCACTCCCAGTTGTGGCAGGGCCATCATTGTCAGGGGTGACAAGAGGAGGTTCAGGGGGTAGTGACAGTCACTGGTATCCTGTCCATGGTGACAATGGCAAGGTTATCTGTGTGAGAAGTGGAATACAGAGTTGCAGTTACATTTAGGATATCATTGATGTTGTGTGAGATGCAGTAAGTGTTGTAACATGATCCCTAGTAATGACAATGACAGCTGTTGCACATTCTTACTTAGTACAACATGAGGCTCTGTAGTTTCAATACCATACACCATACTTAAAGATGTAAACTATGTTGGTAGTGATTGGACTGCTGATACCATCTTATGTTGTGTGATTATTGACATGGGTGTTCATTTTTCTTGCCTAATGAATTGTCTGGCATGATACATAGCACAAAAAGATCTGTACAATACAGAGTAGTGTCAGAGTAGGGACACAGTATGGGAGTAAGGAATAGACATTGACCTGTGTCCGGATGTACTGCATGTGCATCCACTTTGGCATCTAAAATCCCAACCCAAGTGAGTACATTTCAAACTTAGGAATCTTTTTTCTAAAGGCATTAGGATTGGGCATTAACGGTTTCACACTTGAACATTTAAGATGTGTTAGACTGATAGTCTCACATACATGGCATCTCACATTTGGTGCACTGTTCAGGTTTGCACAATGGTGGTATATTGCATTCTGGGAGTTGTAGTGCAATGAGTTGCCAGTACTTCATGTGATGTTTCCAAGGGCTGTGGAGCCAGGTGAGTTTAGTGAACATGTGGCATGCCAGAGAGGGAGGGGTATTAGGTCATTTGGGCAGTGGTGTAGTGGGTGGTATGTTAATTGGGGTGGGAAAAGGTGGTGAAGGAGCATGTAGGACATGAAAATTGGGTGACATGGATTATGTGGGGACTTACCCAACTCCACTCCCCCATGTCTTCCTGTCAGGCCCTCAGGATGCAGTATATCCAAGACCTTCTCCTTCCAAGATGTGAAAGTAGGATGAGGAAAACTGCCCAACAACAGTTTTCATTACTGCCAGCTGATGCCTGGATCCATGGAGCGTACCTTTACTCTGAGGTCATTCCACCTCTTCCTGATGTCCTTCCTTGTGCATCGAGCTGTCTACATAATTGACCCTGTCGACTATTCTTTGCCACAACTCCAATTTTCCTGCCAAATGATATTTGCTGGATTTGTGCTCCAAACAGGTGTGGTTCTACCCTGACAATTTCATCCACCATGACCCTTAACTCATTATCCATGAAACGTGGGTGTTTTTGTGGGGACAAGGTAGTGGAGGTGAAGACGGTGTGGTAGTATTCGAAGAAAAAGGTTGCAGAAAAAGCAAAATGGTGAGGTGTAGGTGCTGTGATGTGAGTGGGTGATAGTTGTATTGGATTGTGTGTGGTAGTAAAATGTGTGTTGTGTATGTTTTTCAGGTGTGGGATGTATCTGTGGTGAAATGTGTATGGATGCATATTGTTGGTTTTTCTATGTCAGAAAAGAATTTGCTTGTCTGTGGCTGTGTGTGGCATTCTGGTTGCAAAGCATTGTGGGTTGTGTAGGGGTGCTGGTGTGTGGATGTGTATCAGGTGTGGCATATTCAAACTATGCAATGTGGTGTTGTGTTCAGTGTGATGTGAATTGAGACCGCCCCGGTTCGCACTGCCAATGGTTTTCCGCAATGGAAGAACCAATGTGGTTATTTGTGTATCATAATTTGATTGGTAGAATTTTGTCGGGCTGGCGGTGCTGGTGGTAGAACCTCCTCTTTTTCATCCTCCAGTGTCCTAACGATTTTGGAAATTTGGTCTTTTTTTGGCAGACTTCACAGTGTGACTCTTAATATGGCAGTCGGATTACTGCCAACATGATGGGCTTTTGGCCGCTACCACTGCGGTAGACTTCCCAAAAGAGTGCCAAACTTGTAAAGAGGCCCACAGTGTTACATTGACTGGTACTTCCAGCAGAAACTCTTGCATTCACTGATACACTAATTAAACTAAGATATAGGGCCTGATTACAACTTTGGTGGCTGGTGTTAATCCATCCCAAATGTGACTGATATACCACCTGCTGTATTACGAGTCCATTATATCCTATGCAACTCATACGGTGGGCGGAATATCCGTAACATTTGAGAGGGATTAAAACCCTCCGCCAAAGGTGTAATCAGGCCTATAGTCTCACAAATACTGGTACACACTGATGTAGTGTATGTTTGTAAATTTTACTATCAAATACATTTTGTATTAGAAAATGTTGTTCTTAACTTTTTCCCAAATGGGTAAATACATTCTTTATTTTGTTTTCAAGTATTGATTTCTAACTAAATAAGACAATTCACAATGTCCCACAAAAGAGAAACAAGGGAAAAAGACACAACAGTACTACCTGCTTAAAACTGACTTTAAAAAACAAAATAAGGCAGAAAATGTGCAGAAGAAGAAAACAGGCACTGGTAAGAGTACTAAGGATTTAAAAAAAAAATATCCTGTAAAATTCAAAATGATCGAAAGACGTCAATTAAAAGTGGAAATTTGGAATGTAGTGATAAACTGGAATGAGTGGGTGTTATAAGGATTAGGGAATCCAATAAGAAGCCACAGACTTTCAGACAGCAACAATTTAAGGAGTTAAGAGTAAAAATGCTTCGAAACAGAGCATTTCAAAGTTTGTGGAAGAAGACCAAGAAGTATAAGATGAGAAGTGCTATTATAAAACAAAAGCATCATATTGAGCGCGTAACTGAGAGAGCATTTGTTGTAAAGAGGAATCTTTATATTTTAATATTGAACAGAATGAAGACACTAGATAAAACAGTCATGTCCATGAGGAAGAGAAGTTTAAAAAATAGAATTATTAACAAAACAAATTTTTGTAAACTTCTTAAAGATGAATGGGTGCACACATCTAGTACAGACCAGTTATTTAATAAAGATAGTTATTTGCGGGAGAATACATTACATGCAGTTGACACAACTGGTCGTTGTTATGAAGTAAAGGATGGTAGTCCTGTAGAAAAAGAACAGATAGTTGCTGGGAATGTAGAAGAAATGATAGCTAAAGAACTACAAGAAAGACATAAACAGGCTACTGTGTACAAGTAGAAGTGCAGTAGTATTTGTAGTATCTGTCAGGAATCAATTAATAAATTGAAAAAATGATTAAGCACATTTTTATGGAGATTTCTGAAGACAAAAATTAAAATGCTTCAAGAATTAAATCCTTGCATTGTTAGAAAATACACTAACTTACAAGGGCATTCATAGGCATGTTGTTCAAAGAAAGTGTGTCAGAGTACTTTTAATCACTTTAAAATGCTAGCTGTACATCATTCAAGAAGGCAAAATTGTGTTTTATGTGAAGACTCCAGCTTTATATTTATGAGATTTGAAAAGAGCTCTCTTACATGGTTCTATAGCAGAGATTGAGAAGGTTTCTTAAGACATTAAATTCCGTTTCTTTGGCCCTGAAGAAGAGAACATCGAGAATGATAACGTCCTGATTGCAGCTGTAGAGGAAATAGGCACATAAATTAATATTGAAAAATGTAGAAAAGAAATAGACAAGTTCAATTTAGTGTGTTCTGAGAAACAAGAGTATGTTTGCGTTTCTTGTCGATGTACTCACTACAAAAACCAAACTCATTATGTAGATGTATTTTCTATAACTGAAGAAAATGATAATGAAAAGTGGCAGGAATTACAAGAGAATAAAATGCCAGCCACAGCTATTCATAACAAATTAGAGTTGGTAGCCATGCCACATGAACTTAATTAATTAAATGTGTATGAATCAATTTTAATACAAACTGTACATTCATTTCCAGGAATTGTTTGAATGGAGCCAAAAACAGGGAAACTGTCATTAACAGAACTACAAAAAGGACTAAAGGGAAGAGAAGTGTATTTACCTCTAAATTTTTTTTTTTTTTTGATACTGTGGGTGTTGAAAAAGGTGGAAATTAACCACTGATTATTCCAGTAAATGGAGTTTCCACGAAAAGTGCAGCACCACTTTCCTTGCGGCCCTTAGCTCCCCCCTAACACCACTATGTATTTGGCGCTTCTAAGATAGGGCGCACCATGGAGCTAGTTAAAGAAGTTGCATCAAAATTTTTGATGCTAGGTTGGAGCTTTACAGGATTGAAGTCAAACATTTTGACGCTAATCCTGCAAAGCCCATTGAGGCCCATTGAAATAAATGGTGTGCCTCTTTTTAAGGCCTGCTCTGAGTAGGCTTTAAAAATGCCGTAAAAAATGACACAAAGACATTTTTTCGCCCACCCAAAGAGGGAACACCCCCTTTGCATACATTATGCCTGACAATATAAGACATAATGTTGCGTAAAAAGTTACAAAGTGGCACAGTGCATGTGCTGCACCACTGTGTAAATTTGGAGGGGCAATTTTGGCCTCATTGGGCCACATTTACATAATAAAATTAAGCTAATGTGGCCCAAGGAGGAGCTAGGGAGTCTTAAATCTGCCACACAGTTTGTTGCTGACAATTATATTACTGTCGCTCGCTATGACACTTCATACATCACTAAGTCAGAGAAAACATAGATGAAGGAAACATTGGAGGGCCTTTCTGCTAAAAAGTCTATTGTAGAAATTATACAGTTTTAGCTTGCAAATACTGTCACACAGAGAGATAAGCTCATATGAGTGCTGTGAAAGAATAGACCATGGATTACTGCACAAAAAGAATCAATGTAACTGTTCAAGTTTTAAACCAATTCTTTTGTATGCCAGTGGACAAATGGGCACTAGAAAAAGCTTTTTAATACAAGGTCTAACAACATGTCTACAGAAGACTACAGACTCAATTTTGTTGTGTACAGTAACAGCTCCTACATGATTAGCTGCACACGATATCAAAGGAATTACCTTGCATTGTCTACTAATGCTTCCTGTTTAACACAACAATAAACTTGAATACCAAAAGTTACCTGGTGAAGCTTGCCAAAAGGTTTCCAGCGTTTTGAAGAAACTAAAGCTTTTTATTATTGATGAGGTGAGCATGGTCTCAAACTTAATGCTTGCCTTTGTGCATTTTAGAATGTAACAGATATTAAAGACTGACTATGAAGTGCTCTTTAGAGGAAAGCATGTCATTGGTTTTGGGGATTTAATATAACTTACCCTGTGAAAGGACAACCTATATTTAAGACTGTATCACATGAAAAAACTCATTGTTCTTTAGGAAGCATTGGAAATGTAAACATATGGATGAATTTCCAACACAAGGAAGTGATTACAAACATGCGTCAAGCATCTGATAAGCAAAATGGAAGTATTTTGAAGGATATTAGAGTTTGAATACTTTCAAAAGAAAGAAAATGTTGTCTGGAAACATGACTTGTAGGAAACATATTTCCTTCAAGAAAAAGTGTAGCAGAGCTAATATTTGAATTTAATCAACAAGAAAAGTCAATTCTGTACTTAATGCAATACGATTCAAGAATGCACAAACTTTAATGAACAATAACTACAACTACAGAATGAGCAAATAGTAGAATGGATATCAATGGATAAAATGGAACACCAAGGAGTAACAATACTATTGAATGATAACCTACCGTCACAACTGGATTCTTTGGAAAAATCTGTTTGCAAAACTGCAGGATTAGAAAAGTGCCCTGGTGTTTGTAAGAATTGTAGAGTCATTTTGCAGTGTAATGTAAATGTTGAAGAAGGATTAGCTAATGGAGCTACTGGAAAAATAATAGATTTTGTTCTATATCCAAACAGAAATTAAGTTCAGTATCTAGCTAATAAATTTGATGATGAGATGTAGAACAGATAGCAAGATCTGTTAGGTGTTCCTTACTTGTGAAAGACCTGTATGTACGTAGAAAGCAGATTCCAATATCTCTAGCACATGCTTTAAAAATACATAAGTCTCAAGCTTTTTGTGTAGATGCAGCTTTTATTAATATTAATAGCACTGTATTTCAGGAAGGTATATCAGGCATAAGAACTGTGTCTGGTTTGTATTTAATAGACTGTGATGACAGTAAAGTAAATGCTGATTCCAGTTGTGTATTGGAGTACAACCATCTGAGAACCCTGTGTGCTCTCCATCTAGAACAGTATCCAGTTCACAAAAAGCCTACTATCTTACCAAAATGAAACAATTCCAAAGATCTAAGTGATGTTCTAGAGAAAAGACAAAAAAAGAAAAGAAAGAAGTATCAGAGCAAAACTAAAGTAAAAGTGGTGGTACAAATTGTAGGTTACCAATTATCAAATTTATATGGAATCAACTGCTACGCTAATGTAGTTTTTAATGCACTGTTCTGCTTACCTCTCTGGCCATACTCTGCATCTTGTATTAGATATATTGCAGATGCACACAAATTTGTGATGGTCCTACTAGATATTTTAGAAGAAGAGATGGTGCCTTTGATGACCTGTTTGGACTAAGTTACACATGGCAGCATAACTGTTAAAATTGTTCCTTTTGTTCAATAACAGAAATAGATTCAGAATGATATATCTACCCTGCTGTACCAGATTCTAAAACTGTCAGTTTTGAAAAGTTGCTTAAAGATTCTTCACAAGAAAATACATGCATGGAACACAACTCAGAACTCCTTTCAAGTTTAAGCATGAGAAAAACTGGAAAGTGTATCATCTGAATGCTGCAATGATGCAAAGCAGAGGGAACTAAATTGGAAACTTAAATTGCATATTTTAAAGAAGGGCAAAATTGAATTTGTAGTAAAACAGATATCCGCATAGCCATTATTTTTCATGAGGGAGTAAGTGTTACTTCTGGCCATTATACCATTTACATAAAGAATACAACTGGATGGACAGAGTGTAATGATAATAAGCTTACATTTAAGCAGATATTACTATATAAAGTACCAAATTCTTAACTTCTGTTTCTTCAACCAGAGTTCTATGGAGGATTTCTACTGGAGACATGGAATAGTACATGGATGGGGTTTTTAATAGTAGAACGTAAGGCATAACAAGAGTGATAGTTTTAGGGACTCTAAATGTAGAAATACTCTTTGTATTGGATGGAAATTGGAGACATAGGCGGTCATTATGAACATGGCGGTCCAGACAGCATGACGATGGCGGAGTTCTCTATCCGACAGGGCAGCGTTGCAACCATGTGGCGCCATCTGCAATGTTCAGGCCCACCATTTTCGCTGGGCCGGCTGGCAGAAACACTCCACCAGCCCAGCGGAATGTTGTTAATGCAGCCAGCGGGGTCTTCAACGGGCTGGCATCTGTGTTCAGACCGCCAGCATGAACACGGCAGGGATTCACGCCGTGTTCATAATGACCCCCATAGTAGTGAAGTGAAGATGGTGATCACAATCTGTGAACTACAGTGTACATCATATTGAAGATAAAACGAAAAATTGGTGACCTACTATAGTCTTCTTTAATGGGTGAGTGTACTTTATGACATCATGCAGCCTACCAAGGGTAATGTCTTCAGACACTTTTAAACTACTAGTATGATTTAAACACATTAATTGCATTAAAAAGCTGTAATATTCCTTATATAATTTGACAACTATAGCTGAAAGAGTTTGGTTAATATTCCTACTGAGTACCACACATAGTAATGTTGATTTGAAATAACTTGCTATGTACTTGTGGGTTTTATTTAACGTTGATATGACTGCCTCCCCCCATTCAAGGATGAGTATAAGTATAGAAGCTGAGAACAGTGGATTAAGAAATTTAACATGTTTAAAAAAATATCTAATCTCAATTTCTACAGTAATAAATATTTGTTATGTTTTAAATTTGCTATATTATTTTTATTACAGATTGAAAATTTCGAATGAATAACTTAATACAATCAAACTTCAACTTATAATTATGTTTTGTCTATTTGTATATATGTAAAATGATGATTTTACTGCACTAATGTAGGTAACTAAGTACATCACTCTCTGTCCATAAATATACCCATAAATATGCCCATGATACTATACAGCAACACATTAATGTAAATACAGCTGTTTATATGTATGTATACCCTAACTGCTGCAAAGTGGATTATTGGTAAGGGCAGGTAAGTACCTACACTTAGCAATAGGCCACTAACATTCACTTAGGTCCAGTTGAGTCACAATAAATTAAACCCAGTTCAACCCTTAGTAGCTTGGCAACGAGGGACAAGGCTTAACTTAGGAGACAAGTGTGTAAAGCATTTAAAATCACAGAACAGTAAATAGGTAAAAGACAAAACACAATAAAAATCCAACACTAATTTATAAAAATAGATTATATTATTATCTATAACATGACACCAGAATTAATAAAATCAGATAAGGGGCAAGAGAGAGTTGATTTTCTAAAGAATTAGTGTTTTTTAGCGCATAGAAACGAATAGCGCCAATCTGGTTATCTGGTCGTACCTCGACAGGGGCAAAGTCAAAGTTTAAGGCCTATGGTTATGGAGCCCTGCTTCGGACTTGGTCGTTTTCATGATGATTTTCTTCAGTCGGACAAAGTCACCACTTCAATGCGATCTCCCTGAAGCCCTTCCTCGAATACGTGTCGCAGGAGACCTCGGTGAAGATTTCTACATTCAGACTTAGACAATTTTTCAAGATGAAAATCCTTTCACTGGGCCAAACCAAAATCTTGATCATTTCCCTGGAGCACTCTTCGGATACATTGCGCTGGAGGTCCCGGTCAGCTTTCTATGTTCGGATGTAGTCACTTTTTGGGAGATTTATTTCAGCTGGACGAACCTGCAAGTCAGGCCGGGTCGCAGTTGAGGCAAGCCGGCTAGAATCACTGCAATGGGTCAGTCACTCTATGGAGCTGTACCTGAAAAATTGAAGGTCATTTAGGATTCCACAGCTCACCCCAAGGTTCCAAAAGCTCTGAGTTGCTCCTTGAGGGTACAGACTCAAACTCCCAGAATGCACCTGGCTCAGACTCCAAAATGGCCACTGGACAGTGGTCCGCTGGTCAGTTTCTTCAGGATTTGATGCAGGACTCTGGTTAGCTATTTTCCACCTGTAGCAAACAGGGAGTCCCTCCTTGAGCCAGTTGAAGCCAGGCAAAGTCCTTCTTGTGGTGAAAACCAAGTGTGCAGATGGTGCAGTCCTTCGGAGTGCAGTGTCCAGTGTATCAGGGGTCCAGCAGGGTAGTCTTTCTTCTTCTGATGTTCTTCCTTGTAGGGATTTGAGGTGTAAGTGCAGCTCTTCCATATTTATCCTTGCTCCTGGGTGAAAAACAGAGGGGTCCTGGGTTTCCATTCACAGGCAGACTCCTTCCCCCTTTGATGACCACTTCCTGGGAAGTGTGGCAAAAAGCAATACCAGGGAGCAACATTCCTCAAAATTCTAACATGGCTGACAGTGATTTTTGGAGGTTCAATCTGGCTGAGCCCACCCACTGGTGTGGCTAAAAATCCTAAACACACCCCTCTCCTGCCCTCTCCTAATCTAATCAAGAGGACACCTAATTGTCTGGGGTAGCAGGATGTGAGGGAGGTGCTGGGCTGCTCTAAATGTCCTTCCCTGCCTTTGAAGACCAGTTTGGCTGCCCTCCCCCTGCCTGCTTCCCCATCTGCTGAAGCGGATCTGCTCCACACAGGCACATCCTTTGTGTTCAGTCCAGGCCACTTCACACCTCATCAAGGCAGCCTGGCCAGGCTGTCAGAGGCTGGCCAATCAGAGAAGGGCACTACAGAGTTGAAGTAGGCAACTTTCAGGTAGAGTTTTAAAACACTTTACCTGAACTAGCTATAATAAATCTAACAATTGCCAGCTGTGGGATTTCTTATAACAATTAATTTGAAACCATATTCAAGGTATCTGACACTACAGGGGACTTTATTAATTAAAATAAATTCTCCCCATTTTTGACTATGAAGGCCATTCACCACAGTGAGGGAAAACAAATTTGGCTGTTTTACCTCACCCGGGCTTCTAAAACAATTTTTATAAGGTCCCTGCTTATAGTTATATCGCACCCAACCCTAGGGGCACATAAGGCACACTTTAGGGGTGACATATATAAAAATAAGGTAGTTTAAGACTTTGGAAGGACTTTTAATTCTGTAGTAGAATTTGCATATAACTTTAGTTGAAAAGCAGCCAGGAAGGCAGGCCTGCCTTTAAAATGACTTGAAGCACCTCAGCAGTGCACTTACGGGTGCCCTGTCTATGCATGGGTACCTAGACCTATGTGCCGTACCATGTGCTACGGACTTATAAGTAGGTTGATAGTGCCAATTATAATTAGCCTAATTTGCATACTCATTTTATACAGAGCACATGCCCTGGGATTGCTTAGCAGTACCCAGGGCACCATCAGAGTCAGGAAAACAACAGTACAAAGTGAAATGGGGGCACAAATTTAGGGGGCCTCTGCAATGAGCCCTGTTTTCTCACAACAATAGTTTAAGAAATATAATTAATACAATAAACAATTAATGTAAATTAATTAATTTATGTTTTACTTAAAAAACTTCCAACAAAATCCCCAATAATAAAACCAGAAATGAAAATGTGTTGATCAATTAATAACTTAGTTTAACATATAAAGTAATGTATATCAATTTAAAATAACATATTAGTAATTTCATTGTAGTTAATATAATTAAAATCACAATCCACGCAATCCACAATAAACCCCATAACCTTATTAAAATTTACTAAGCAATTTAAAACTTTATTAAAAAATTTCACAAATAAATAACAAATATATGATGAACACATTAATCAATTAACATCAAACACACTAGGCCTGATTATGTGTTTGGCGGACAGGAACAACCGTCTGCTAAACTCTTGATGGAGTGGTTGCCACTGTGCTGGCTACCTCCCCACCGGCCCCATTATGACTTTCCTCCTGGGCTGACCATCGGAAACTCAGCCCAGTGGGAAAGTGGTGGCAGCATTGTCGCCAGCTCGTAATCGAGCCAGTATCAAAGCTGTCGCCCTCAGAGGGCACCAACACCCTTGTAATTCACCTTGTGAATGTGCTGGGCAGGGGAACCCCTGCATCGACCATGCAATGGGCATAGGCAGTACAGGAGCCCCCTGTGCCCCCTGCACTTGTTCTCCTCCAGCGTTTTCATGGGGGTGAAAGTGCCATAAAAGGCTGCTGGAGAACCAGGTTGTAATCAACAGGGCGGTGCAGAGTTCAGCGCTGCCCTGGCGGATTCAAACCTGCACCGCCTTCAGCCCATCGTGATCTCCAGTCTGGCGGAGAAGGCGGTAGGTTGGTGGGGCTGCCCACCAACATAGTAATGTGGAGGCTGGGCCACCGCAAGCGCGGCGGTCTGATAGCCACCGAAAGTGTAACGGTCCAAGGACCTCCACACTCATAATTAGGCCCTCTAGTTTTTGAAAAAACTAGAAACCAAATCCTTCAACAAACCCAACAACCAAATACCAATTGTATTAATATTTAAAAATATCTAAAAAGAAATGTTTAAGTAACATAAGTAATGAAATAAACCATAGTACAATACAACACAATAAGACATAATAATAAAAAATCATATTGTAAACGTAATTTAGAATTTCACTATTATTGAAAAAACATAAAAAATATTTTTGAGTAGTTATTTTGGTGGAATGCCACAGAAACAAAATTAATTGGATTAAAAAGCAAAGATTTGTGAATAAAGAAATGTCTCAGATGGAAAATTTGCTAATTTGTACCTCAAGAGGAAGAGGTGGAAATAGACCAATACTAACTTCAGCCTCACCTTTTGTATCTCTTAAGGGTAAGGGCACACTGGAGAAAGTAAGATTAACTTTCTCAGTTTTTTTTCTTTTTTTTTGTGAGTGTGATGATTGCGCATTTCAATCTCCCATATTTACAAGTTCAAGGCGCCATAGCTCACATCAAAAACAGGCCATGGTGAGCCACAGTTAGTACTGAGGACCAGCAAGAAGCAAAACCATCTCAGACATATCCTGTGACCAGTAACAGGCAGGTGACTTCCAAAAAGGGTTCATGTAGTTAACATAGCTGCTGGAAGGGTTCTACAGGACTCTTTTTTCAAATCAGGCAGGCTCTACCGTTCTTTTCTTCCTTATGTTCAGAGCCTGAAGACAGAACTTTCAAAAGCCAGGATATTGCTCAAGCTGACCTTTCCTCACACTGGTTCCATTCTGCCTCCTAACAGGCATGGGGCAACATTACTAAAAATATATGAGTGGCCTTGCAGGTTTCTATCTTTAGAAATGCTACAGGATGCGTGCTTAGCATGTTGATGCAATTGTGACTGTGTGAGAGGGATGAAATGAAAACCGCATTCACATGTATGAAATACATGGATTTAACCCTTCTGTAGCACGTCTCCTCTGCAGCTGGTTTACAGGCTTTGAGCTGTTAACAGCCCTAGCCTCAGTAATGTAAACAGATAAATCAATAGTTCTGTAAATATTGTCCATTTGTATCTCTGAGACTCACAGTGCCAAATGGCTGTTTCTCTCAGCCCGTGGGACAGCGATTTACTACCCTGGTACACCAGCCACCACTGAAAAATATCAGAATCCAAAGTGATAAAAGACTTAAAATATGTCTTGAGGAAGCAGAAGTAATGTGACGGTTATTTGTTCGGAAATGTTACTTCATTTTTAGTAAAGTGCAAATACACTGTGGCCCAGATAAATGAAAAGTAGCGCTGCACCCAGTGCAGTGCCATTTTTCTTGCACCCTTTAGCACCCCCATAATTCCACCATGTGAACGCCGTATTTAAAATACTGTGCACTATGATGGTAGTCAGGGGGACTAGAGTCATCATTTTTTATGCTAGTCCGGCGTTTTGCAGGATTAGCATAAAAATGTTTGACGCTAATCCTGCAAAGCACCCAGAGGCCCACTGAGCACAATGGGAGCTGCATTTTAATGCCTACAGTTAGCAGGCATTAAAAAATGCTGATGAAAATGGCACAAAGGAATCTCAGAGATTCCTTTGCGTCATTTTTGTGGCCCCCCTAGTGCCTGGAACACCCCCCTTGCATACATTATGTCTTGTGCAGGCATAATGTGGCGCAAGGGGTTACAAAGCAGAACAATGCAAGCATTGAATTACTTTTTAAATATGCTGCTGCATTTTTGCCATTCCAACGCCATATTAGTGTTAAAAAATGATGCTAATGTGGCATTGGAATGGCACTAGGCCACCATAAATCTGGGCCTGCAGGTTTATAGTGCAAAATAGAGTCAACAGAACGTTTTCACCAGCAACAAAATCCTGGTGTGTGAAAAGCAATGTTTGTAGGCCTTTTTCAAAATTATAATAAAGAATGCAATCAGAGATATAACAGCATTGATTTCATGTTTTTGCTAGTGCCAACAAAAGAAAATGTTGCTTTTATTGTCTAGAAGAGTCTGGACTCTGTCGTTCACCATAGTTGTGTGGAGATGTGATTGAAGAAATAATACGATTATGTGGTGTGTATTAAGATGAAAAGGCAGTGACTTATCTCGGCGGTAAAATACATTGGCTATTCGAAGTAGGAAAAAAGATACTGCTCTACAACATCAACTCACTGTTTGTCGGAACGAAGTAAGCCATAGTGGAGTTGATTTTAAAAAGCTATCTGACATTCACCGCCTGTTGGTTGTTAGGCAGGATCTTAACCTAGTACACACAAATGGCTCACCTGTACATTGGGTGTTGATGGACAGTTTAAAGATCTGCTACACGCCATCAGCATAAACATAAAATCTAATACGCTTTCATTAAAAAATGTTGGCAATCGGCCACAAGAAGATGTAAAACAAGGGGGGGGGGGAGTGGAAAGTTTGGATCCCTCTGGGATGCCCCTTCTGAGTCCTTAGGGGTCTGAGCTATGCAGTGAAATGAGAGACCAGCTATGAGGTAGGAAAGGAAATGCAAAGACTGCAAATTCATCCTTGCATGGTTAGTGATAAAAAGTATTGGACTGATGCAACGTAAAAGACTCACAATAATGCGCATAGCACTAATGTATTCTAGGCCCACATTGGAACTACAGTGGAAATGTACTTGGGGTTGCACCATTTAATTTATGAAGAACATTGCATTCACAATACATGCACTCTCAGGAAACTAAGTTACATCACCGTGTACTGTGCTCTGCGAAAGGCTATGGGGATACACGCAGGGGGACATCAATTGGGAGGGGAATGAGCAGGAGCCAGATGAACAGAATATCAGATCAACATCCTTATTAATAAAAATGTGCCACAACTAAATCACAACATTAAACACACCTGTAAATTTCACATTAAAATAGTTTTAAGTGAAATGCTATTATTTCAGTATTTCAGTACTCCTATAATTCATCATAAAACCATTAGTACTCAAAACAAATTGTCATCCAAAATAGTACATTAGAAAAAACGTAAAAACCTCTAGGACACTTATGTCACTTCTGTCTAAAACCTAGACTTGACTCCCACGTGAATCAAAAACTACAAAAAAAAACAGATTGTCAGCTAGCAAAACTTTTAGTGACATCAAATAAAGTCAACACGCTCATCACCAGTACAATTGAAAAATTGTGATCCACACCAAGGTTTTATCCCTCATTGGCTAAGGAAATACTTTCTCTCTTTACTTTCTTCCCATCAAGTTCTAGCTTGGCCCCACTTAAGTAGATGTGAACTGATGTGTTAAGGTAAATCATGTTTGGTAAACTTCACTGACTACACACAGAGGAAAGAATTACATTCATATTTGCCGATATCACATTCAAATCTATCCACAATAACATCCTTCATATACCTAGCTGAAACAAAACATGAATCTGAGATAGAAACATAGAAACATTTCAAACAATCATTGACAAAGCCAATAGGTTTGGCCTTGGCAAGATAGTGTGATGGTTATTTTTGTATTTGTTATTTTAAGCCTGTACCACTAAAATAAAAAGGAAAAACGAAAATATAACTAAATGTGCCTGTCATATGTTTCCAATAAAGATTTTAAATAAAAAACAAAATCACTGATGAGACTGTTTTAATAGTTATACTTTTTGGTAAATAAAAAGCCTTTCAGAATTGCCATGAGTTTTATCATTTTTATTATTTTGTTAAGGACTCAAAAATTAAGGGCCTGATTATGCGTTTTGTGGAAATGGGACCGCCGTCAACCATGCGGCCTCACATCCAGTCGTATAGGCTCCTTTAACCCCTTGGGTGCCTTGGATGTAATGGTTACGTCCTTGGGCACAGCGCTCGGGTGCCGAGGACATAACCGTTACGTCCTGCACCTGGCCCACGGATGTAATGGTTACATCCTCGGCCACAGCGCTCAGGTGCCGAGCACATGACCATTACATCCTGCACCTGGCCCGTGGGGGGGCTGCTAGCCCTCCCCCGTTGAGCCTCCCACACCTCCCCAGGACAGGGATGGAAGGGGAATCGCTTCCCCTAACACACCCCGCCCCAACCAAGCCCATCCGAGCACTTTGGGACGCTGCCATCTAGAAAACTTTATGAGACCTAGACACATCTGAAAACTAAACATCTGGGTGAGTACAGGGTAGTGTGCTTCACATGCACCCAATGCCATTTTCTTACACACAATGCCCTGCAAACCTCCAACTTTGCTTGAAATCACACATTTTCCCTACATTATTGTGATGGAACCTTCCAGAATCTGCAGGAATCCACAAAATTCCTAACTCCCAGCATTGTGATAATGCTGGGAGTTAGGAATTTTGTGACATCAATACCAATAAAGATTCTGCCCCACTTGTCAGGCTAAAAACGTTTTTTTTTCAGACTGCCCTTTTGGACCTGCTTTGGTTCCTCCTCAATTTCGACAATTTTTTGTCTCTTCCCTGGCAAAGGCACTTGACACACCTGCACAAGTGAGGTATCATTTTTATTGGGAGACTGAATAGAACGTTGGGTGGTAGGAAATGTGTGCCGGTGTGATGAACCTGCACAGAAATGTGGGGAAAGTGTGATTTTTTAGCTACATTTGAGGTTTGCTGAGGATTCTGGGTAAGAAAACATGGAGGAATCCACGTAAGTCACACCTCCTTAGACTCCCTCAAGTGTTCAGTTTTTGGAAATGTCTGGGTTTGGTAGGTTTTCCTAGATGGCTGCTGTGCCCAGGATAAAAAATGCAGGTGCCCCCCCCCCTGCAAAAACAGGTAGTTTTGTACATGATCATTTTGATGTGTCCATGTAGTGTTTTGGGGCATTTCCTGTTGTGGGCACTAGGCCTACCCACACAAGTGAGGTGCCATTTTTATCGGGAGATGTGGAGCAGTGCTGAGTGGAAGGGAATCTGTGTCTCCTCTCTGATTCCATAACTCCATAACTTTCTATCACCGAAATGTGAGAAAAAAGTGTTTTTTTTGTGCCAGATTTTGAGGTTTACAAAGGATTCTGGGTAACAGAACCTGATGGGAGCACCACAAGTCACCCCATCCTGGATTACCCTAGGTGTTTAGTTATAAAAAATGTACAGGTTTGGTAGGTTTTCCTAGGTGACGGCTGAGCTACAGACCAAAATTCACAACTAGGCACTTTCAAAAACACAAGTCAATTTTCAATTTAATAATTTGATGTGTCCAGGTTGTGTTTTGGGGTGTTTCCTGTCCCAGGCACTAGGCCTACCAACACAAGTGAGGTACCATTTTTATAGGGAGATTCGGGGAAGTATTGGGTAGAAGGAAATTTGTGGCTCCTCTCTGATTCCAGTACTTTCTATCACCGAAATGTGATTATAAAGTGTTTTTTGCCAAGTTTTGAGGTTTGAAAAGGATTCTGGGTAACACAACCTGGTCAGAGCCCCACAAGTCACCCCATTCCGAATTTCCAGAGGTGTCTAGTTTTAAAAAAGGTATAGGTTTGCTAGGTTTCCCTAGATGCCAGCTGAGCTAGAGGCCAAAATCCACAGCTAGGCACTTTGCAAAAAACAGATCAGTTTTCTTTGCGAAAATATGATGTGTCCACGTTGTGTTTTGGGGCATTTCCTGTCGCAGGTACTAGGTCTACCCACAAAAGCAAGGTACCATTTTTATTGGGAGACTTGGGGGAATGCTGGGTGGAAGGAAGTTTGTGACTCCTGTCAAATTCCAGAACTTTGCAGCACTGAAATTTGAGGGAAAAGTGTTTTCTGCCACATTTTGACGTTTGCAAAGAGTCTGGGTAACAGAACCTGGTGAAAGCCCCACAAGTCACCCCATCATGGATTCCACTAGGAGTGTAGTTTTAAAAATGCACAGGCTTGGTTGGTTTCCCTAGGAGCCGGCTGAGCTAGACGCCAAAATCCACAGGTAACAAAAAACACTTTCCCAAAAAGAAGCTCAGATTCCAATGTAAAAATGTGATGTGACCATGTTGCATTTCCTGTCCCGGGCACTAGGCCTACCCACACAAGTGAGGTACCATTTGTATCGGGAGACTTGGAGAAACACAGAATAGAAGAAAAAGTGTTATTGCCAGTTGTCTTTCTCTACATTTTCTCCTTCCAAATGTAAGACAGTGTGTAGAAAACAAGTCTATTTGAGAAATGCCCAGCAATTCAGAGGCTGGTATGGGCACCCCGAAATTCAGAGAGTTGCAAATAACCACTGCTTCTCAGCACCTTATCTTGTGCCCATTTTGGAAACACAAAGGTTTCCTTGACACATTGTTAGAAATGTGATCTTTGGTTGGCAGTCAGGTTACCCCCTGTAAAAACAAGGACCCTCACTCTAGTCAGTGTAAAGGAGATTCACTCTCACTTAGCCCCCGCTCACCCCCTTGGTAGCTTGGCATGAGCAGGCAGGCTTAACTTCAGAAGCAATGTGTAAAGGATTTGTACCAACACACACAGTAATACAGTGAAAACACTACAAAATGGACACCAAACCAGGTTAGAAAAATAGTGACTATGTATCTTAATCAAACAAGACGAAAACAACAAAAAACCAACATACACAAGTCAAGTTATTAATTTTCAAAAGAATAAGAGTCTTAGGGGGTCATTTTGACCTCGGCTGTCTTTTTTAAAGACCGCCGAGGGACCGCCGTGCGGAAGACCGCCAGTGCAGGCGGTTTGCCGCTCGGCCTATTATGACCGTTGGCAGCTCCCCGTCCTTTTTCGGATGGAGAGCCGCCAACAGCCATACTGGCGGGAGGTGGGGAAGTGGAGGTTGCTCCACCTCCACCGCCACGCCAACAGAACACCGCCCAGCGAATCACGTCCTGTGATTCGCCGCGGCGGTGTTCTGTTGGCGGTGTGGTGTCGGCGGAGCTGCCCCCATGGCTCCCGTCCCCTCCCGGAGGATCGACGGAACAGGTAAGTCGATCGTCCGTTAGGGGAGGGGGGTGGGGGTCTGTTGTGTGTTGTGTGCGTGCATGGGGGTGTGCGTCTGAGTGTGTAGAGGGGGTGTGTGAGTGCGTGTATGCTTGTGGGGGTGATGCGTGCTTGGGAATGAGTGCGTGTATGTCTGTGGGTATGTCTGTATGGATGTGTACGTGTAAGTTTGAATGTGGGTGTGCGTGTCTGAGTGTGTGTGTGGATGTTGGCTTGTATGTTGGGGTGTTTGTGTTGGTGGTGCCTGCATGCGTGTCGGGTGTGTGTGAGTTATGTGATGTTGGGGGTCGGGGTGGGGAGGGGGGCCCTGCCACCTTTGTGGGGTGGCAGGGGTGGTGGGGGGTGTAGGGGAGGGAGTCGGGGTGGGGGTGGGGGAGACCCCTATCACTGCCAAGGAAGGAATTCCCTGGCGCTGATAGTGCTTACCGCCATGGATTTCATGGCGGTTCAAACCGCTGGAAATCCACAGCGGTAAGCCGGGTCCAAATACCGCCGGCGGTATTGTGACGACCGCCGGGCTGGAGACCCAGGTCTCCAGCATGACGGTCGTCTCCGCCCTGGCGGGCGGAACGGAGAACCAGCCGATGACCATGGCGGTAACCGCCATGGTCATGATCCCACAAGGTAAGACCGCCAGCCTGTTGGCGGTCTTACCGCCGGTCCTCCGCCTTCCGCCAGGGTCGTAATGACCCCCTTAATTCATAGAAAACAGGTAGAATGCTGTTGTTACACAAATTACCTGATTAGCGTAAAAAAAAAGCCTCACAGGTGAGCGTGCGTTGGAAAAGTCAGCAATGCGTAGATTACTTACTCGCAAGTGAGGCAGCGCGTTGTTTCCTTCACCGGTCGGCGGTGCATTGCTTTTCTCCCTAGCAAGAAAGCGATGCATCTATTTCCGAATGGGGCACCTCGGATCCGCGCAGAGTTGGGTTGACTTGGACGCCCATGGATGATGCGTGGAAAATCCAGTTGCACAGTGTTAGAAAACTGCACTATGTGGGGTTTGCATCATTATGAACCTGCATAAGCAGGTGTTGGGCATTGTTTCTCCATCCACGATGCGTCGATCTCCCAGCTGCGATGCAGGGGGACCATTGATTTCAGCTGCAAAGCCGGCAGTGAGTCGTTTCTCAGGCGTTTTGCAGAAGGTGCATCATAAATTTCCCTGCAAGCTGTTCTGTGCATGGATTTTCAGTTCTTGTCTGCCACCTTCACCTCTCAAAGGCCCAAGGGACCGGATAGGGCACCACTTGGCAAGGCAGGAGTCTCAGTAGAGAATCCAGGTGCTAGCAGGGGAAGTCTTTGATGGCCCTGAGACTTCAACAACAGGAGGCATGATCAATTCAAGCCCTTGGAGATTCTTCACAAGAAGGAATGCACAACAAGTCTAGTCTTTGTCCCCTTTCATAGGCAGAAGCAACAACTGCAGGATAGTCCTACAAAGCACAGTTACAGGCAGGGGCAGCACTTCTCCTCAACTCTTCAGCTCTTCTCCTTGGCAGAGATTCCTCTTGATTCCAGAAGTGGTCTAATGTTCAAGGTCTTGAGTCCACTACTTATACTCCTTTCTGCCTCTGAAGCAGGCAAACTTCAAAGGAAAGTCTCTCTTGTTTGTAAGATCCTGCCTCGCCCAGGCCAGGCCCATACCAGGGGGTTGGAGACTGTATTGTATGGAGGCAGGCACTACCCTTTCAGGTGTGACTGACCACTCCTCCCCCCTCCCAGCACAGATGGCTCATCAGGATAAGCATGCTACAGCCCAGCTCCCTTTGTGTCACTGTCTAGAGGAAAGGTACAAACACCCCCACTGTCAAACTGACCCAGACAGGGAATCCACAAACAGTCAGGGTCACAGAATGGTTTAAGTAAAGAAATCTCCCACTTTCTAAAAGTGGCATTTTCAAACAAACAATACAAAACAAAACTTCACTAAAAGATGTATTTTTAAATTGTGAGTTCAGAGACCCTAAACTCCACATTTCTATCTGCTCCCAAAGGGAATCTGTACTTTAATATTATTTAAAGGCAGCCCCCACGTTAACCTATGAGAGAGATAGGCCTTGCACAGTGAAAAATAAATTTGGCAGTATTTCACTGTCAGGACATGTAAAACACAGAAGTACATGTCCCATCTTTAACATACACTGCACCCTGCCCATTGAGCTACCTAGGGCCTACCTTAGGGGTGCCTTACATGTATAAAAAGGGAAGGCTTAGGCCTGGCAATGTCTCAAACCAGTTGAATTGGCAGTGCTAGACTGCACACACACACACACTTCAGTGGCAGGTCTGAGCCATGTTTACAGTACCAGTGCTGCAGGCCCACTAGTACCATTTGATTTACAGACCATGGACACCTCTAGTGCACTGTATTAGGGACTTACTAGTAAATCAAATATGACAATTGAGGAAAGCCAATTGCACTTACAATTTACATAGGAGCACCTGCACTTTAGCACTGGATAGCAGTCCAGCATACATCAACAACCTGAGAAACAGAGGCAAAAAGTTAGGGATGCCAAGTCCAACATACCTGTTTTTCACTCTTTATATTTCACCCAATGAATTGCTGTATACCAGGTATACAATGAAAACCCATTGCAAGGTGCAGCTCATTTACTGGCTCTGGGTAACTATGTTTTTTTATGAACCTTCAAGCCTTATATATCCCCACAACCAGAAGAATCCTGCAGATGTAACAGTATATTGCTTTAAACAATCCGCTATCGCTGGGAAAGGTTATAATAGAAAATGTGAACAGAAATAGTTCTTTTTTCACCTTAATTTCATTTTTATTTTTATTTTAGCTCTTACTTTCTGTAGGGAAACCTTAAAGGATCTACACAGATATCTCCTTGCTGAATTTAGTCTTTTGTCTACTTTTCAGAAATGATTAGCTGTCTGGAATCCAGCATTGGTTTCACATCCATTTCTGTCACTAACTGGAAGGAGGCTGAAAGAACAAAAAAGTAGTAAAAATGGGGTATGTCCCAGTAAAATGCCAAAATTGTGTTAAAAAATGTGGTTTTCTGATTCAAGTCTGCCTGTTCCTGAAAGCTGGGAAGATGGTGATTTAAGCACCACAAACCCTTTGCTGATGTAATTTTCGGGGATAAAAAACACATGCTTCCTTCTGCAGCACTTTTTCCTGATTTAAAAAAAAAATAAAATTGCTGTGTTTTGGCTAATTTCTTGGTCTCCTCCAGGGGAACCCACAAACTCTGGGTACCTCTGAAAACCCCTAGGATGTTGGAAAAAAAGGACGCAAGATTGGCGTGAGTAGCTTATGTTGACATACGTTATGATGGCCTAAGCGCAAACTACCCCAAATAGCCAAAAAAAGGCTCTGCATCTGAGGGGGAAAATGCCTGGCAGCAAAGGGGTTAAGGGAGCCAAGGCCAGTACCGTAGCACTCTCGTAATGCACACTGTCTTCAAAGCAGACGTTGCGCATTCCGAGGGTGCAGGGCAGGGGGCCCTGCACTGCCCACAACATGGTCGTGGGCAGTGCAGACGTCTCCCTGTGGCCCCCAGCACTTCCTTTCTGCCAGCCTTTTCATAGCAGTTAAACCACCATGAAAAGGTTAGTTGAAAGGTGACTCATGATCAGCATGGCAGTGCTGAACTCAACACCGCCATGGCTGACCACGAGTACGACCACCATCAGCCCGTCGGGAACCATGTTCCTGGTGGGGATGTCACTCATATTTCAGGCAGCTACAATGTTATAATATTAAACACTTAACACTTAAATCAATTAACCAATCAAAGATTTATTTGATTCAAAAGCAAACCATAAAACACAAATACATGAAAAAAGCTACGGAAAACCTATAAAATAAAATCATATAAACTTAAGAAAAGACCAAACAAGTCAAATATTTTACACAGCAGACCAGTATACCACCTACAAAAGTGTGAAGTGCAAGGTTAAAACCAATAACCATCCAAAACATAGGGCCTGAGATAGATCTGGGTGGAGGGAATAAACCATCACAATCCTCAGAGGATATACTGTGATCATAGTACTACGACACGATATCCATCACTTTTGTGTCAGAGTATTCCCCTCCGCCCAGATCTAAATCAGGACCATAGTCTAAATCAACGTTTAAATCATCAATTCCCCAAGTTGGAACAGCATATATAGTACATCGGTGACCTCATCTAACTAAAATACAGTGTGATAATGGAATTCTAGATGTTGGATACGGGTCAAATTCTCTCTTAATCATTAAAATCACTAACATTTTCAAGCTAAATGGCTGAGATGCCAGGGGTATTTGGAATGGTTAGTACAGTATGTTTGTGGGCACCGAAGTACGTTTTACAAACTGAAATAACACCTAGGAATTTCTCAGTATTGGGAAGCATCTGTAAAAGTAAAGGTGCCAAAATATGTCTAGAAAATTAGGTGCCTCTAAGGACCTGAAATCAAAACCTTGTAGTTCAACCACAATAAAACCTGCAGAAGAAAACAAAGTGTGCCAGTGTTTGCAGAGAATGCTCACCAGAGGGACAAACCAGAATGTATTTGGGATCAAACCGGCCTAGTTGGAAGGAAAGATGGTATCTAATCTTACCCTACCTAAATTTGGTTAATAGTGCACTGTTCCTAGCATATGACACCAACTCCAGATGCAGTTCCATTCCAAGAGTGGATTGAACCAGTATTGGCAGGCTTCCTCACCTCAAACTGTTCCCTTTCCCCTCTTCTGAATTCTCTGAAGCACTTTTTGAACCAGCTTTTGTACCTTACAATGATACCAGCAGGTAGGGAAAAGAAATCACATCTGCCTTAGTGCCGGTGTCCTTAATGTGCTTCAACCATGGAATGTGGAGACCATTATCACATGAGAGGAAATCCCTGATAATCTCTGTATTCTGGTAACCCTCGGGGTTACGCCAAATGGAGCACCAAAAAATCAGTGTGCCACATTAATATCATCGGCAACTTATGGTAAACCAAGTTCCTCATGAAATGCATATGTGGGTTACCTTGGCGACACACCATGAATACACCGACAGATAACAACCATAAGTTAGAGTGGGTACACATTTCCTTTAGTATATATCTCAACAAAGTGGGAGCTATGGGCTTGTTACCTATTTTGGAGGCCAGGCTGAATAGCTACCCCGTCGAGTAAAAAGCTTAGGGCCAGATGTATCAAAAAAGCCTTTTGCGATTTGGTAATAGCAATTTTTTAGAAATCGCTATTTCTGAATTGCAAAATGCTATGTATCATATTTGCGATTCGGTAATAGCGATTTCTTAAAAATCGCAAATGTTATTATCGAATCGCAAATTGCGATACCGGCCCCATTCTCACCTATGGGCCTGTAGGCCCATATTTGCAAATTTTTTGCATTTCCCAAATTGCGAATTCCTAACTGGAGTTCACAAATTTGGGAAATGCAAAACCCAGGGTGCTGGGGGTCTAAGGCCCCCTCTGCTGCACCCCAAGAATTTTTTCAAGGACATGTAAGGCGCACACATGCCAAAGGGGCATGTGTGCGTTACATGTCAATTTTAAAAATGCATTTTTAATGCATTTTTTAAATGTGCACATGGTTACCACCAAGTTCAACTTGGTGGTAATAGGGATTCCTTAATGCCCAATTCACATTAAGGAATTGCTTGCTACATGTGGTTTAGAAATCGTAAATAAGGATTCCTTATTTGCGATTTCTTATTTAGAGAATCGCAATGTGCGATTCTCTAAATGGGCTCACAATTTTATGGAATCGCTATTTTAGCGATTCTTTAAATTTGCGTTGCGAATGCCTTTAAAAAATACTGGAAGGCATTTTTGCATTCGCAAATGGCCATTCGCACCGTTTGCGAATGCAAAAATGGATGATACATCTGGCCCTTAATTCTTTTCAGTTTCTAAAAGGGGGCCCAAGATCCCGATATTTAAAAGTAACCTCCAGGTATGAAAATTCATGGATTCTACATATTTGGGTTCCCGAAAGCCTGATACTTTTGGATTTTTAGGGCGGAGTGCCATTATAAAATTTTTAGATAAAATCGTGTCTAGACCTAGACCATCCAAAAAAAACAACAAATGTGTTTAGCAATAGCTGGAGACCATTAGGTGTTTTTGACATTAACACAACATTGTCTGCATATAGAAGAATGGGGACTCCTGGGCCATTCATGGTTGCCATATCCTTCCCCTTTGCAACTAGGGTTTGACTCAAATCATTGCTGTAGAGGAGAAATAAGATTTGAGTCAAAATGCAACACTGCCGGACACCTTGACACAGGTAAATGCTCTTGGTGCATTCGCCATTTGGTCCAAATCTGATTGAGGTGCTGAGATCAAAATAAAGGGTTTACAAAAAAAAAACTGGGTCAAGCCCCAGTGATTTTAACACTACCCAAAGTTTGGATCTGACCATGCTATCAAAGAGCAGGTCCATGAAGTCAAGATGGACAGGTCTCCCTTTGGCCAAAGTGCATTTGTACTCAGTAAACATAGATTGAGACATTGTTCTTGGGTGTCAAGGCCATGTATAAAACTATACTGGACAGCCGAGATAAAAAAGGTTGTCGGTGATCTATGTTATGATTCTGTTGTGAATATCCCGGCCAATAACTTTCACTGAGAAGTGCCGTAGGAAAATGGGTCTATGACAAGAAGGAGATGGAACACTTTATAACAACTATAAAAGGAGATGGGAAATAACTCACCATCTACCCAGGCACCAGAAGCACAGAAAAAATGAATAACCAGATTTTAAAATTCATAAAAAAATATAGGCCCTCTATGAACAAGGACACATGCAACCCAAGACTGACTTTACCTAAGATGAGGCTTGTCAATCAGGTGCAACTTAGTTACAGTGGCAACAGTGAGCACGGGTCCCATGGCTGTACATACTTGTCATATTCAGGGCATCACACTGAAAGAAACCTAAAAGTGAAGAGTGGAATGCTTGAACTAGTCTCAGCTACTGATAACTACTTAGGCTGAAACCCAGTCCATCATTTTTTAGATTATATGGATATCAATCTTGGTCATGCTTCAGTAGGAACATTCCAGCCTGAACTACCAAACCAGTCCTGTCTGAACTGGAAAAAGAACAAGACTGGGTTCTCACTAGATAGGGCTCTTCAGTAAGGTGAAGTATGATTACATTGGCAGGGTGAGTTTGGGATCCATGTCTTGGTATACAGATCACACTTAGGGCATAGCATTGAAGTAAACAACAAAAGTAATTGATGCAATGATTGAATTAATTGCAGTCACTAGTAATTACTGGGCCTGCATGCCACTTCATCTTTTGCTTTCCCACCATGCTACCTTAGATTATACTCAGCCATACACAAAAAAGTCGTGGTCCTGCTCCAGTAGATACAGTACAAACCAAACTTCCTAGACAGGCCCTCTCTGAACTGGACCACAGGCAAACCAAGGAGTTGCTTCACCTTGGTTGTGTCTCTTCATCAGGTACTGATTGGTTCCAGTGGCACAGCGAGCATGGGACCCACATCTGAACATACCTGTCACTCTTAGGACATTGCACTGAAATGAAGAAAAAGGTGACGTGTGGAATGCATGAATTATCCTCAGCCACTGGTAATTGCTTGGGCCTCATCTAAGTCCATTGTTTTTTGCCCACAATGCCACGTCAAATTGGACCCAGCATATGCAAATCAACCTTAGCTCTTCTCCAATAGGAACAGTCCTGCCTGAAACGCCAAGTTAGACCCTCTCTGAACGGGATCAGAAGAAACCCCAAAATGGTTTCACCCTAGTTTGGGGTCTACGCTGAGGTGAAGGTTGATTCCAGTGAGAACGGTCAGCACAAGATGCATTTCTAGGCATGCCCATAACACTTACAGCATCAAAATGAAGTAAGCAAAAATTGACTGCCTAAGGGTGATTGATACAGCCAGATGTGGGGCTCATATTCACTGTGCCACTGAAACCAACCTACTTCTGAGTGAAGAGTCTCAATAGGGTGAAATTATTTTAGGGTTGTTTGTTTTCCAGTACAGGGATAACTTGGCCTGGCAGTTCGGCCAGACGGTTCCTATTTGAGCAGGGTCAAGAAAGCTGTGTCCAAACTGAGGTGACATGGTGTTCAATATAAGCATGGACAGAAATGTGGCCTGAGTAATTACCAGAGACTGAGATTAATTCAAACTTTCCACCTATCACTTTTTCTGTATACACATGTTGTGTACACCCACGTGTACGGCCAGCAATTCCATTATTAGCTTGATTCCCTATTTCCACCATACTGTAAATTAGGCACCCTCTACATATGACCCAAGTAAGAGGCTATAGTAAAAGGCACTCATAACATCACATCATAACATAATATAGCACTTGCAGGTATAAAACCAAAACGAAGTCTAGTGCTAACATGCAGCTTGCCACTAACGACCAAATTGAGCATTAAGCAGAGACGTAACTTTTACAAATAAGTACAATTAAAAAGGGCCTGTTTTAGTTACTAAAAAATAACTTCCCTTGAGAATATGTTGAAAGTAGTGGTTATGCTCTGTCAAGTTACATTAAGAAAAGAATCACGTTTCAGAGGATTTCACTGCTTTAAACTGCTTAATACTGAATTAAATTAAAGATTTTGTCAGATAATCCTTCATAGTTTTCCCATTAGTCATTCCGGTTTTATTTTAATAAATTACCGTGCTCAAAGAAGCCTGTTTCTTATTCTTTTTCCAATGGAATATCGTGACAGATAATATGATCGTACTGCAGATTCTCTATTTTAACTATATCTGTGGACAAAGGGAGTGCCATAAAGTGATGCCCAGTGAGCAAAAATAGGATGGTCTGGAAGGTAGTCAGAGGAATAATCAGTGGTTGAATACTTTTTTTTCAAAAAGAAACATCTTAAATGCGAGTAATATGCCCAGGAGAGGGTGCCGTGTTCACTGTGCTCTAAGATTAAAGGTGCACTTCACTATGGAGGAACAGCAATGCCGAAAACAATCTTGAGTTGATTATGTTGCTATCTAGAGGGAACTTGGAATAGCAGTTTAGGGTTGACTGTTCGTACTGAAGCACAATTTAGAATGATTTGCACGAGTGATGTCTCTGTGGGGTTCATTAATGAGCAATAAATGATGCGAATTAATGTAGTCCGGATCATTATCAATGAATCAGTTTTAAAACATAGGTCCCATCCTAAATGTGCCATAGGATTAAAGCTTCTCCTCACTGAGAAGGGGGGCCCAAAACGTCGGAATCCGGTATAGGGTTGTACCTGTTTCAATCTAGTGGGGACATGGGCACAACCAATTCAGATTTGTTTATGACTGGATCGTGTCTGTATAACACAACCAAGCTTCACCTTTGATCATGTACATAATGTTAGAAAATATAGACACTATTTATAGAGTTGTGTCTGATGAAGCTGCCTCCGTTTTTAGGAATAAAGGTTGGTACATTTTGTCAATTCTGACATAACACATGTCATCTTTGAATGATTGTACAAATTCTTTGTAGAATTAATTTGTATTGCTCCAGGAACAAAATGCATCAGAAGAGCAACCGACGTTAATATCTCAGCCTGGAAAGAAAATAGTTCAGAAAGTAAAACTAAGTTCCTGAAATCTAAGTCTAAAAAAAATAGTATTATAATCAAGAGAGCACTGCTAAAGGGCCTATCATGAACCTTTTAGTAGTAATGTAATCAAATAATGCCACGATACAGCTTACAGCTGAATTCTAAGTTTGGTATTACATTGTAAATTATTGGATCTAACCTTCTAAATTGACAGACTTTGTCAACTGCAAAAGGGTGCTGGAAAATCAAGTTCTGTAAATGGATTGTTGAGGGGATACACCAGTTTCAGAAATTATGGTGCATGCAAGCATTTAGACATCTTGTAGCAAGATGTGCAGTAGAGGAAAAAGCAATAAATGAAAGACCATCAATATGTGTCAAGAAAGACATGCTTTTACTATTCAAAGTTTCCATATTGTCCTTGTCACAAGAACAACAGATTCCAATGTCAGCTAGGAGCACTTACTGAAAACGTGCTTCATATCAAATGCAAGCACCCATTTTGGGATTTTTTTGTTTATGGCACAGTGGCTGAAAAACATGAACTGGAATGTGGTGGCTAAGATGAATTCAAGCATTCCTTCCATAACTTTGATATTTGTTACAAATGATACCTAAGTGTAATTGATGGAACTGGACATTGATCTCTTTCTAACTGTGCAATAGGACTGAAGCAATACCCCACCGATGAGGCTTAATGTAGGCCAAAACAAATGTGGTGTTCCTTGTGTTTCAACCTGAAGGGAACCTAGGCTTGCAGCTTGGGCTGGACTGTTGTCATTAAAGCAGGAAAAGGGCTGATTTGCATGGGGTTGGTTTCTCTCCAGATTGGCACAGTAAAAGAGGAATGGTTAACAGGATTGCAGACCAAGAGAGTCACTGGTGGCAGAGAATAATTCAAACATTCATCCACCTTTACACTGTTGTTTGTTGAAGTTGACAACATTAAGTGTGAAGGATATGCCCAGAAGTGGGTACCTTGCTCACTAAGACATAAAACTGAAGCTACACCTCACTAATGAGGTCTGACTGACTAGAACAAGATTCCCCTCACCTGGAGGTTCAGAGTTCTGTGGGAGCAAAGAAAGTCCACCCTAGCCCTTCGATGTGCCTCCTCAACAAACATCTTGAAATAGATGTTGGCAGATAACCCTGAAGGGAAAGGGGTTTGGGGATGGAACAAGAAAGATGATCTCCCACCTGTTGCTCAGGTTGTTGGATAAATGGTTAGTTGACTTTGGACATGTGGCTGACCCCAAGGTCGATCCTCATCAGAGTAATTTCCCAGCAGGTAGGCTAGGCAACAATAAACAACAGCTAGAGAATGTATGTGCCAATGAACATTCTGTTACATGTATTAACATCATACACCAAGGCAGGTACTCATCCATGTTTAATACGAGTGTAACCTCAAATGTACTTTCTATTAAATCATAAAATAAAATCTCCCTTGATGAGGTTGGGTGTTACCTTCTACAGGAGTCTTTATTCCCATTGCAAATAAGGATAGGCTATCCTTATGAACAGTTTGCAAGGATAATTCCTCTCATCCGTCATGTTATTCCACATTTGCTGGACCCCAAAATGAATGAAACCATGTCCATGTAAAACCAAGGGGATAAATTAAAATTTCAAGGATTCAGTTGATTGACATTGTTCAATGTGATGTCACTGACAAATATCTACTGCTCTTTCTTTATTCTTTCTTTCAGTCACAAGTACGAAGATGCTGAAGGTTTCAGGAAGTCTGACAGCTGTAGGCAGATGCACTGTATGCTAGCAGAGGTTAGCAAAAATGGGAGCAGGAGAACATTCCAGCCAAATGTCTCAAAACCAAGCAGAGCCTCAGGCTTAAGTACTATAAACATTGCACCCAAGATGGTCACCAAGTCTTGCAATAGAACAAAATATGTTGCATAGTCTGTGGCTGTAAATGGGAGAAAAGATGGAGGTCTTGAAATGAGGGGAAGGTGAGGAAAGACCAAACGGTTGATGGTAGCACCAATGTTGATTCTGGTGGGAATGTTTTGTTGTCAGTGAACAGGGGAGTAGAGGGAGAGGCCAGAGGTCATCAACTCTGGGGACGTCAGTTTTGATTAACATCCAATGGGAGCGAAGGGAGAAGCAGGGGGGTCACCATCTACAGGGGCTTTAGTGTTGATGACAATGGTGAGGAAAGTGGAGGGAAAGGCCAAACAGTCACCATCCAAGTCTCCTCGCAGCCCAGGTCTCATAAAGGGCACACATGGAGAGGGAAGAGGCCCAGGGCATGGCACGAGGTATGTTGAAACAATTCTGCGGTTCCTTTTGTTCCCATCTGAAGGGTCTTGGTCTGGAAGTTTAGGCGGGACTGTCATTATTGGAGGAGGAACATGGCTCATTTACGGGTCTCCATCTAGAGATGTGCAGTTGTGAAAAACAATCGACTGAAATGCAGCCTAGCTTGGTCGCTATTGGCTGGGATTAATTCAAGCACTCCTTTCATAACTTTTTTGTTGTTGCTACAATTCACACCCAAAGTGCACTGGCTATGCCCAGACGTGGGTCCCTTGCTCACTGCACCATAAGGCTCAATCTGTTCCTCACTGACAAGGTATACCTAGGACAAACCCAGTCTGGGCTTGCCTGTATTCCTATCTAGAGAGGCCCTGGTCTACCAGTTCACTCTGGACTGTTCATAGTGGAGCAGGAGCATTTTCTGCATATGTCAAGTCTCTGTTTAGAACGGCAGATTGGGTGAAAAAGGATGGACTAGAACGTGATCCTGAGAGATCATTAAAGGCTGAGATTAGTTTAAGAATTTCTTTCATTACTTTGTTGTTTGTTAAGTTAACACCCTAAGTGAAAAAGTTATGCCCACAGGTGGGTCCCTTGCTGACAGCACCACACAAATCAAGCTACACCAGCTGTACCTCAATAACTAGGCCAACAATGTTTCCATTTCAAAAGCATCTTTTTCTGACAAGGAAAGCTGCACAGTTCGTTTTGGAATAAGGCCATGGCTATTGTGCATATGGCCGACTCTATAGTATCATGAGAGTCTATAGTAGCACAGCGCGTGACTACCAATGGCTGAGAATAATTCATGCACTCCTTCCATCATTTTATTGCTTGTTACAGTTGATGCCCTAAATACAAAGGATATGCCCAAATGTTGGTCTCTTGCTCACTGTGCCACAAGACTCAAACTATACCTCCCTGGCAGGGCCTGCATATGCCAAACCTAGTCTGGGGTTTCTAGTATTCCCATCTGAATAGAATCTGGTCTGGCAGTTTAGGCTGAGCTGTTCCTACAGAACCAGGACCAAGGATGATTTTATCTGGTGTGTATCTGTTAAAGTGACACAGTAGGAGAAATATTATGGACTGGAATCCAGCTCAATCAATTTCCAGTGTATGACATTATTCTAGAATTCCTTTCAAAATCCTTGCTGCTTGGAATAGTTGAAAAGCTAAACTGGGCAGAAAATGGCCAACCAACCTGTAATGTAAATGATGGTGAGTGCAGATATTATCATCAAAATTGGTTATCAGTGTGTAGAACAGCCACATGCAGAATCCAAAAAAATAATATAGCATCTTCATTTGGATTGTTACCCTTTAAATATTTTTTGCTTACTTATACAAATATCAGTTATTATAGGACTTTGTGTTAGGAATACAATTTGTACCATGCCTGTACCATACTTTTAACTAATGTGTTAGATCTTGGCAAAATAGGTTACAGGTAGAGCAGAGCAAACTATAGTTAAAGACCTGACAATATAGTATATCTGGGAGGCAACTCCAGGACAATACCAATTTAATATTTTACTTGCACAACTGTAGTCAGTGCCCATTGTTTTTTAAAGCTAAACCTCCCAAAATAAATATGTGATATAAAAAAATCATAATAAGTATCATTGCGAATATGTTCCTTTGTGGCTATCCTGGGTTTCTGGTGATTTCATTGCCCAAGTGTTTTATGGTAAATCAACCAAGTTCACAACCTTTTGTACAAATGCTTGTTACACTTCATTTGTAGACTGACATATTTCCTAAATAACCAGTTTAAGGTGGCTATTGTTCTTTCAAATGTAGGAGGAACTACAGCATCATACTCCATCATCCTAGCAATGAGAGATAACCCCATTGGGTATACGTTTACCACATTTACAGTTGAGATGAAAAACATTTTTGATAAGCATGTTTATGCAGTCAGTAGGTACTGAAAGTTTGAGTAAAAAACACTAAATCTAAAGGATTTCTTCCCCATTTGACCTAGTGGTGGAGTCTTGCTGCCAGAAGGAAAGAAAAGCTCTCTTTTTTTATGGAGGCATAGAAGATGGACTTAAGAACCTCTTGAGCCAAGTGGTACACCCACCAGATTCTTGGGAAGACCTTATAGACCTGGTAGCAAAACTAGATCACTTGCTGAGTGCAGGAAATATCAAGGTAAAATGGTTTCCAAATCTTCTTTTGGAACTGGTTTATTGGAATAAATTGTCATGCCGTTCAGACTGTGCAAAACCCCTGCAGAATTCAAGTACTTCATTAATGAAGTACTAAAAGAATAAATGACAAAGGTGCAGTAGTCTGTTTAGAAACTCAGGAAGATCACATTAAGCATGTTCGAGCAATCTTTCAACACTGAGACAACATCATCTCTGTGATAAATTAGTGATACCACAAAGGTAGAATATAGAGGGTTTATCACCATGCAATTACAAATTCAAATGGACCCCAAGAACATTGAGACAACTGATGAATGGAAGGCCTACCAATGCTTAAAGGTGATACAGAGCCTTCTTGGAGTTACCAACATTTATCTGTAATTTATTGACCAGTTCTGATCTTCGGTAATACCAATCACCAGGGTCAGATGTGCAAAGTCATTTAGCATTTCTTAACGGTCTGAATTACAATTTTGGGCCATTAAGAAATGCTAAATTAGCTTTTCAGATGTACAAATCCCTTTAGGGAATCACAAACTGCATATTCTACCCAATAGAAATCACACGTTGCGATCCTATAAATAGGAATCGCAAATAGGGATTACCTATTTGCTATTCCTATTCAGATGTTCAAAGCATTAGGGCATTTGGGAAATGCAATTACCATCAACTTCAAGTTGACGGGAACTATGCACAATTAAAAAAAAACACCCAAAGATGCTTTTTTTAAAGTGCAATAGAGCACACACATTCCCCTAAGGCATATGTGTGTGCCACTATTTTTGGGGTGCATCAGGAGGGGCCCATAGCGATCCTTGGTTTATTTTTCGAAAATAGCTATTTTCTATTAGGAAATTGTTCTTTTTGAAATGCAAACCCATCCCATTATCACAAATGGCATGGGATTTCTTAATTGCAATTTCCTAATAGCGATGTAGGAATCGCTATTAGAAAATTCGTGTTTTGATACATATAATTTTGCATTTCCTAAATAGGGATTTCTATGGAGTCCCTATTTAGGAAATGCAAAATTGCGTGTAAGTACATCTGGGCCCAGGTC
This sequence comes from Pleurodeles waltl, assembly GCF_031143425.1. NCBI lineage: Eukaryota > Metazoa > Chordata > Amphibia > Caudata > Salamandridae > Pleurodeles > Pleurodeles waltl. Next base: position 1,086,571,079 of record NC_090444.1, on the reverse strand, counting down.
ACTAAGGAAAGATATAAAATGTCACTGTAAAATAGAGGTTGAGTTAGCGTTCCAAAAACTAAAGAAAAATGTTATGTCTGTCCTCACCTTACATTACCTAGATACAACTCAACCTTTTGTTGTAGAGGTTGATTCCTCTCAGGTGGCTGTGGGAGAGACAGTGGGGTGTGTCACAAGATGACCCTGTAACTGGGTAGTTGCACCCAGTTGTTTTTTGTCTCTAGGAAATTGAGTTTAGCAGAGACCAATAGCTGACAGTGACTTCCTGACTTTTAAGAGGCATTTGAAGAGTGGAGACAATACCTCCTCGGGGCATGCCATACAGTTGCCATTATGACAGACCTTCACAATTTATAGTTTTGAAAATCTGCTCATGCACTAACTACAATGCAATTGCACTGGACATAATTCTTTAGTGACTACAATTTTGTGGTCCAGTTTCAACTAGGGGAGTCAAATGGAAAGACAGATACCCTATCTATATATGGTTACGCAGTGAGAGAAAGTCCTCATAATTACCATTGATAAATCAGCTTAAAGAATTGTAGAGGCAACGTCCATCATTGAATTTTTGACTCAAATACAGAAAGGACATCAGCCGATGAAAGTAAAAGAAGTGGTCAACAATAATGGGCAGAATGGAGAATAATTTATATGATGATAAGGAAGCCTTAGATCTTCCAACTCTAACACTGCAAGAACAACGCATACATTGGTGCCACTCTAATCCCCTCGCAGGACATTGATAGAAAAATTCCTAGCATTCATTGGTGGCCAATTATTTCCAAAGATGCAAAGAGATTGGCAGATAAATGTACCCTGTGTGTGCTGAAGGCAAAAGCTCACATTTAGTTCCATGGCTTTTACAGCCACTACCAATACATCTGAAACCCTGGCACATTGCTTCATTGAATTTCATTGTCGAACTACCTCCTGCCAGTGACAGATATGAACCCATCTTAATCACAATGGATTACATAACCAAAATGGCCCATTTTACACTGTCGAAGAGCTTACCATCAGCTTATAAGTTGGGTACCATTTTCAAACAAGCAGCAGTTCTTGGAATTCCTTCTGTCTTGATTTCTGGTAAGGGACACACTGAATTTCCTGCTAGGAGAAATGGGAATTGAACTCTGTCTTTCATGTATTCATTACCCTGAGGCAGATGAAAGTGAGAGTAAGTCAGTGTATGCAGCAACATTTAAATTATCAGTTACTACAGGTTGGACATAATTGGCCAGAACTCTAATGGAATTCTAAACTTGCATACAATTCCATCAATGCTTTATTAGGTACTCTCCTTTCTACTGTACACACAATAGTCACCCACAGATGATGGCAAGAGAAATCAAACCCTCAGGTGATGTCACAGCAGCATAAAATTGCATGAATACTTATGAAAGATTTGAAAGTAAGTGCAAGAAAATAAAAAAAACAGCTAACATAAGCTATGAACGTTCTACTAATAAACATTCCAGTCAAGATATATGTACAATCCAGGAGATTGAGTTTGACTAGCTATGAAACATTTGTGTCTATAAGCAGACGTGGCCTGTCCTTTAGAGCGCAGGGGCCATGCCCCCGCCTTTTGCCACTCATGAAGAGTGCCTGTGAGGCTGAGCAAAGGTCAGACTGACAGACACTCTTCATGTTCAGCTCAGGCAGCCAGAAGCGAGACATGTACGGTTTGCGCAGACTCCTGGATGCATGAGCTGAACTTTGCTGGGCTGAAGAGGTCACAGCTCCTATGGGCGTGGCCTCCTTGGCTCAGCAAGGCCCTTCCCCTCGGTGACGAGGGGAAGCGTCACCCATTGACTTTGACCTGGGTGCTTCAGGTTTAAGCCCTGAAGTGCCCAGGCCGAGTGTCAATCAGTGACACCTCCTCACAGAGTGGGATGGGGTCAGAAGCCTCACTGACCCCATCCCACTCTGTGATGAAGTTGGGACTGCTGCCTTCCCTCATTGGCTGACCTAACGTCAGCAAGTGAGGTATGGGAGCAGTCCCAACCCTCCAGGGACCTCCGAGCTGAAGGTAAGTGTGTGTGTGTGCGTGTGTGTGCGAGGGTGTTTTTTAAATGAATGTTTGGTGCATGCATGTATGTTTGAATGTTGATGAGTGTTGTGAATGGATGTGCGTGCATGAGTGAATGAATGAGTGTGAGTGTGCCTTCCGCCTGCCCCCTCTCTCCACCTCCTAAAACTACCGGCCGCCACTGTCTGAAAGGTTAAAAGAAGTTTCAACCAAAATGTGTGGCACCCTTTACAATTGTAAAAGTAATCAATCTTGTGGCAGTAAAATTAGAAAAACCCACTACTATGCTCTTTTGTCCAGTGTTTCGAATTTCACTAATCAAAGCTCTGGTTGAGGGAAACGGCTTTTCTAGACCACTTATCCAGGTAGAGGATCACTTGGAAGGTCAATACTAGATTCCAAGAGTAAGGGAACAATTGTACTACTTAACTAATTGGAAAGGTCATGGTCCAGAAAATAAGCCATGGGATTCTTTTGGACATGTTCCTGACCAGGTTACTGTGTCAATTCCATGCCAAAAATCCAACCAAACCCAAGCTGGTGAGGAGGACTTTTGGAGGGGTGTACTGTTGGTAATACTTCATGGTATGGCCAGAAGACGCAAAGTCATTCCCCGAGCAATGGCCTTGAGCACAGCATATCCAGAGTCCATCAAAACAAAAGCGTTGCCGCTGTGAGTAGGGCATGGCTTGAATGTAATGCCCAGTTGACAAACAATATATGAAACTGATTAGTATGTTTCTATGTGACTTAGAGATCCCACAAGAGCGTTTTTAGTAGGTGTGATTTACTATTTAAACCGCACCCAGCCTTTGTATGATTACTTGTTCTTGAAGACGTAACTGCAGCGCTGTCTGGTGGCCTACATTGCAGCTGCAGGGTAAGCTATTCCTTGACTTCCTTAGTTTCAATTAATTTCGTTACGCCAGTGGTGCTATAAATAACACCCAGTAATACTGACCCATTCGGAAATGTAACTAACTTGCAAGCAGGATCTACGATTTACCAACAAAATGTATTATAGTCTCACAAAAAACCATGGCCAAGGCGTTGAAGCTTCCAGGTAGGTACTACAATCACTGCTTCTTGTGATTTCAGCAGCACTCCAACAAAAAAACAAAAAAAGTTCGAGTGGCGCTCAACAGACAGTGCAGCTTTCATTAACAACCGAGATTGGGACTCAGAAAAACTCTGTTAGATATTCAGAGCACGTTTTCAAGTGCAAACGACACGTCGACTGCTTTCATACCCACGATTCCGCCTCGCATATTCTTTTTAAGATCAAACATGAAGTGACAGATGTATGGAAATATCTGTGTCGTGCTCTCTGTAAACATAACAGCTCAAACAGCCACCTCTGCATGTCAGCTGACAGCGAAAACTCCCCGTCCTCCGGTGAGGTGCTCTGAATTTCATAACGTCTATCCAAGCGTTTCGGGGACGCGTCTAGAGATGAGGAAAGCTGTGAATTTTGAGATTTAAAGAGGAAATCACAGCTGCATGCTCGCAATGTATTTCTAGTATACTTTTGTATTTCATTTCAATTCCATCTTCAAACAAGCATTCCCTGGGCCACTATTGTTCTACCAGGCAGAGACCTGCTAAGACACAGGTAAAGTTGGTGAGTGCTCACCCATGTCAAACAGAATTACTTCAGAAGTCACATCATCAAGCTCTTGTAGTCATCAACAGAGTTTAGAAATTTGAGCCTGATGACTTGAAAATTAGTTTCTGATGACTCAACAAGATGTGATTGTTCCTGATGATCAGGGGACAGAGACTTGATGACTTCTTAAGATGAGGTTTTTCTGATGATTTGAGGATGATATAGAGATACGTATTTGAACACTTCACTATGGACTAAACTGGCCCTGGTGAATTGAGGAGGACTTATTATGCCAATAGCCTTTCTCTGTGTTGGTTCTATATTTGATAGAAACATTAAGCCTTATTGGCCATTTTATAAGTATTTGTTGATTAATGAACAATGAACACCATTTAGCGATTTCATAAATTTTCCTTTACCTACAAATAAGTATACAATGTTCTGGAGAACTGTAGGAAGGTTGATCACAAGATAACATTGTTATTGACTTCTTTTTTACTTTGAAATTGATTTTATAATGAATAAAAGCAAGCACCCTGTGTTGAATTATCAAGATACATTATAAATAAAGATATAAATTGAGAGTTATGTGCGGAGTCATTAGATTTAGGTGGCATATAAAGGCATATAGGCCCTCATTACAACCCTGGCGGTCAGTCATAAAGTAGCGGTAATTCTGCCACCTGCCTGGCAGTAACTATCGCCAGATTATGACCATGGCGGAAAGATCTCCGAAAGACAGCCAATGTACCACACCGACCGACAGGGTGGAAACAACAGCCACCACGGCGGTAGCCGCCTACAGCCGGGCGGAAGTCAATGTTCCACCCACCATATTAAGACCCTGCAAATCGCCAGCTTGTCCGGGGAGGTACCAATGACTTCAAAAGCGTGGTGGAAACTGAGCTCAAAACTGAAAGGACTCGCCATTGGAGACATAGGGAAGAAGCACGCCACCATGGAACCAGAACTGCCTGTTTTTCTGATGATATTCTATGTTCTGCTCCACCACGAACACCAACGCTGGCGAAGACGAAGACGGTGAGTACATCCGCCTAGCACACAAGGGAGGGGGGAGGAAAAAGAGAGTGACACGCACAACACACACCCCACACACATACAACATACACACAACCATGTGCATTACAAAAACAATTTGACCCCGTAACTCAGCTGAATAATGCAAGGACAAAACAATTTCACCAAAGTGTTTGGAGTATGATCAACACAGTAGAAATAATAATTTAGGCAACATAATAGATATGTACATATTTACAGAAAAAGGGACACAGCCCAGTCCTCAATTTGCGTGGGCCACATGGCCACAAGCCAAAGTCCAAGGCCACACATGTCACCTGCTTAAACACAGAGAGAACACTGCAGGGGCATCATTTGGTGCTTGACCCTGGGGAGTGATGGGCCACAGTCTCTCAGGTGGGTATCTTACCCACTGGTTCTGGAGGGGGCAACGTGCCCTGTGCTTGATCCTGGGGAGTGATGGGCCACAATCTCTCAGGTGGGTGTCTTACCCACTGGTCCTGGAGGGGCAACCTGCCCTGTGCTTGATCCTGGGGAGTGCAAGGCCACAGTCTCTCAGGTGGGTGTCTTACCCACTGGCTTTGGAGGGGGCAGGCCAGACAGCAGCCCATGGAGGCAGGATTACATACCATTGTCAAACCAGGGTACACCATAAAAGTCCATCCCTTCTTGTCGTAGATATCAAAAGACAGTAGTTTGAGGTAAGTATAAGATAGTAGTTTCTTTATTGTTCCTTCCAATAATTCATGAGGAAATCAGACATCATAAGTCCATGAATGCAACAGCCAACACGTATTTCATCAACAAGAGTTTTTTAAGGCTGTAAGGTATACATGCAAAAGAAAACATACGTTTCTTCAGTCTGATATGGCAAACAATGAGCAGAACATCTAGTTTACTCAAGTCCACAGAGATAAAGAGCCATGGGCCAGATGTAGGAAACTGTTTGCGACTCGCAAACGGCAAAATTTGCCGTTTGCGAGTCGCAAAAAGCAGTTTCCTATGCAGAAATGCATTTTGCGAGTCGGAACCGATTCGCAAAATGCATTTCCGACTCGCAAATAGGAAGGGGTGTTCCCTTCCTATTTGCGACTCGCAGTGGGATGCAATACCATTTGCGACCGCATACGCGGTCGCAAATGGCATCGCAGTTACCATCCACTTCAAGTGGATGGTAACCCACTCGCAAATTGGAAGGGGTCCCCATGGGACCCCTTCCAGTTTGTGACTGGACCCAAAAACATTTTTTTAGGGCAGGGAGTGGTCCAAGGGACCACTCCCTGCCCTGAAAAAATACCGACACAAAAGGTTTCGTTTTTTTTTTTAAGTGCAGCTCGTTTTACTGTAAGGAAAACGGGCTACACTTAAAAAAAAAAAAAACTGCTTTATTTAAAAGCAGGTCACGAACATGGAGGTCTGCTGACGTCAGCAGGCCTCCATGTTAGCGAGTGCCTATACTCGCTATGGGGCCGCAATTTGCGACCCACCTCTTGAATATTCATGAGGTGGGTCATTGCGACCCCATAGCGAGTCGCAGTCGGTGTCTGAGACACCGTACTGCATAGCAATTTGCGACTTGCAAATTGCGAGTCGCAGGGACTCGCAATTTGCAAGTCGCAAATTGCCGTTTTGCTACATCTGGCCCCATGTTTGGGATGCTGCAGGTGCAGAAAGCATGTGCATGCAAAAATTACAAAATCAGTGGATATACAAAAACCCACATGCATAGAGAAAAATCCCAAGTGATACCATAAAAGGCAGATAGAGTTAAGAAGAGCAGTGACCACAGTTCAAAAATTTGATATAGAAAAAATAATAAAGAGTAAAGCCGAGCATAGAAAGGTTGCGTCCCCTGAAATATGCATTTACAAATAAAAAAACAAATGTGACAACCACACAAAAGAGCAAGCATGTATCTTACCTTCAGGCATGAGAACCAATGCATGTATGGTACAAATCAGCTAAACGGGTGCTGGCTGGATGCTTACTAGTTATGGCACCCGCTATAGTACCTTTTCATATTGGTAAATTTTTCTGCTGTTTCTTAATTTGCTTCTTACAATAAGTTATGCAAACCTACTACACAGCCATCTTGTTCTTTGTAATTTGCAGGATTACATACCATCCGCAGGCGGTGACGGCTGCACAGTGGTGGTACTGCTGGTGGGGGAGGTTCCTGCCCATCCCCTGCAACCTCGGATGGCTGCACAGTGGTGGGGCTGCTGGTTGTGGGAGGCTCCTGCCCATTCCCTACACCCTCGGACGGCTGCACTGTGGTGGTGCTGCTGGTTGGGGGAGGCACCTGCCCATCCCTTGCACCCTCAGACAGATGCACAACTATGGTTGGTGGTGGGGGCTCAATCACAGTTCCTGGTCCAGGCTCCTTGCCCTTCCTATCTGCTGGTGCAGCATCCTTGCTCTTCTTGCCTACTGATGCAGGCTCCTTGCTCTTCCTGACTGCTGGTGCAAGCTCCTTGCACTTCCTGCCGGCTGGGGCAGTCTCCCTCCCCTTTAGGCAGGCTGGTGCAGGCTTTTTCCCTTTCAGTACATGTGGCCTAGATCCTTTTACACCACGAGTGGGTGCGGTTAGGACTGGGCGCGTGAACTGTGTGGCTGAGGTGCTTGGCTGGGTTCGTGATACTCTGCCCATGTGTGCAGGACGAGGTTTTTGGAGGTTTCTGTCTGCTGCTTTTGGGTGCAGGTGTATGGTGTTGTCAGGTGGATGGCTGTTGGGTGTCTGAGTGCTTGCTTTTGTGTACTTTAGGAGGAGGGGGACAGACACAGTGGGAAAGGACACAGGGGACGTGTGCATGGCGGTGTCTGCCAGTGAGGTGTGTGTTCTGGTTGGTGTGGCGATGATGCTGGTAGTGGATGATGATATAGCGCATGCAGGTGTGAGTGTAGACGTGGCTGGGAGGGAGGCGGTGGAGGGGGAGACAGTGGAAATGGTGGATGTTGTGTCTGCAACTGGATGGTGTTTGTGTGAGTACCTGTGGAATGAAGTGTGGTGCTTGTGTTTGCCTGTGACACTCTTGGGTGTTGTTTTGTGTGCATGCTCATCTGTATTTGTCCTTGGGGTAGGTTGGGGTTGAAGGGAATGGGACTGGGCAGTAGAAGTTGGAGGGGGGATGGTAGAAACAGGGACAATGGCTGCCATCAGAGAGGAGGCCAGAGTCTGAATCGATCTCTGTTGGTCGCCAATCCAGGTTGAATGCCCTCCAGGAATGCATTAGATTGTTGCATCTGGGCTGCCAGCCCCCAGGAAGGCATTCACTATGGTTGACTGCCCTACCGAGATGGATCTCAGGAGGTCAATAGCCTCCTCACTCAGGGCAGCAGGGCTTACTGGGACAGGGCATGAGGTGCCTGGGGCAAAGGAGATGCTCACCCTCCTGGGTGAGCTGGCATGGGCAACTCCCTGAGGGGCTGCTGAGAGAGCGGTGCTGGTACGGGGTGGCGGCTGTACCTGTAGCTGGGGTGGTCACAGAAGTGTCTGCCACAACCAGGGAGCTTCCATCAGTGGAGGTATCTGTGTCAGAAGTGTCCCTTTCAGTGTCTGCCGTGGTGCTCCCCTCACCCTCCGTCCCACTGGTGCCCTCACCGTCGGTGGACTCTGCCTCCTGGGTCCTGTGGGATGCAGCTTCCTCTGTCGCCGGTGCCTCTGCTCCTCCACCAGATGATGCTAATGCACATAAGGACAGGATGACAAAACAAGAAAGGGAGGTAAGAGACAAAGGATATACTGGGTCAATGGCTGCACCAACACCACCATTGGCGTACACACCACCCTCACACACAGGGAACATGCCTACGCAAAATGCATTGCACTACCAGAGAAATAGTTATCCACCAAGGAATGGGGAGGAGCACACACCGCCACATGCAGCACACCTGGGACCAATGCAGCCCTGACCAGTAGTGGATGCCTACGAGCTGGTAGCAAGATTTTCCCTTCTCAAACCTAGCCACCAGGGGACCTACGCTATGTTAGGCCAGGCCTAGGGGCACCCACTGACACACAACCCCCACCCGGATACCACCCTATCATGCGTAAGTTGTAATGATGGTGTAAAGAAATGGCTCCCTGTTGCAGTTACCCCCCACTTTTTGCCTGATACTGATGCTGACTTGACTGAGAAGTGTGCTGGGACCCTGCTAACCAGGCCCCAGCACCAGTGTTCTTTCACCTAAAATGTACCATTGTCTCCACAATTGGCACAGCCCTGGCACCCAGGTAAGTCCCTTGTAACTGGTACCCCTGGCACCAAGGGCCCTGATGCCAGGGAAGGTCTCTAAGGGCTGCAGAATGTCTTATGCCACCCTAGGAACCCTTCATTCAGCACAGACACACTGCTTGCCAGCTTGTGCGTGCTGGTGGGGAGAAAATGACTAAGTTGACATGGCACTCCCCTCAGGGTGCCATGCCAACCTCACACTGCCTATGGCATAGGCAAGTCACCCCTCTAGCACGCCTTTCAGCCCTAAGGCAGGGTGCGCTATACCACAGGTGAGGGCATAGGTACATGAGCACTATGCCCCTACAGTGTCTAAGCAAAACCTTGGACATTGTAAGTGCAGGGTAGCCATAAGAGTATATGGTCTGGGAGTCTATCAAAAACGAACTCCACAGCTCCATAATGGCTACACTGAATACTGGGAAGTTTGGTATCAAACTTCTCAGAATAATAAACCCACACTGATGCCAGTGTTGGATTTATTAAAAAATGCACAGAGAGGGCCTCTTAGAGATGCCCCCTGTATTTTACCCAATTGTTCAGTGCAGGACTGACTGGTCAGTGCCAGCCTGCTGCTTAGAGACGAGTTTCTGACCCCATGTGGTGAGGGCCTTTGTGCTCTCTGAGGACAGAAACAAAAGCCTGCTCTGGGTGGAGGTGCTTAACACCTCCCCCCTGCAGGAACTGTAACACCTAGCAGTGAGCTTCAAAGGCTCAGGCTTCGTGTTACAATGCCCCAGGGCACTCCAGCTAGTGGAGATGCCCGCCCCCTGGACACAGCCCCCACTTTTGGCGGCAAGTCCAGGAGAGATAATGAGAAAAACAAGGAGGAGTCACTGGCCAGTCAGGACAGCCCCTAAAGTGTCCTGAGCTGAGGTAACTCTGACTTTTAGAAATCCTCCATCTTGATTTTGGAGGATTCCCCCAATAGGAATAGGGATGTGCCCCCCTCCCCTCAGGGAGGAGGCACAAAGTGGGTGTAGCCACCCCCAAGGACAGTAGCCATTGGCTACTGCCCTCCCAGACCTAAACACACCCCTAAATTCAGTATTTAGTGGCTCCCCAGAACCTAGGAAACTAGATTCCTGCAACCTAAGAAGAAGAGGACTGCTAAGCTGAAAAACCCTGCAGAGAAGACAGAGACACCAACTGCTTTGGCCCCAGCTCTACCGGCCTGTCTCCCCACTTCTAAAGACACTGCTCCAGCGACGCTTTCCACAGGGACCAGCGACCTCTGAAGCCTCAGAGGACTACCCTGCATCTAGAGGGACCAAGAACTCCCAAGGACAGCGGCTCTGTTCACCAAAGACTGCAACTTTGCAACAAAGAAGCAACTTTGAAACAACACGCGTTTCCCGCCGGAAGCGTGAGACTTGGCACTCTGCACCCGACGCCCCCGGCTCGACTTGTGGAGAACAATCACTTCAGGGAAGACTCCCCGGTGACTGCGAGACCGTGAGTAGCCAGAGTTGACCCCCCTGAGCCCCCACAGTTACGCCTGCAGAGGGAATCCCGAGGCTCCCCCTGACCGCGACTGCCTGCTTCAAAGACCCGACACCTGGTAAAGGCACTGCATCCGCAGCCCTCAGGACCTGAAGGATCCGACCTCCAGTGCAGGAGCGACCCCCAGGTGGCCCTCTCCCTTGCCCAGGTGGTGGCTACCCTGAGGAGCCCCCCCTTTGCCTGCCTGCATCGCTGAAGAGACCCCTTGGCCTCCCATTGCTTTCTATTACTAACCAGACGTTTGTTTGCACAATGCACCCGGCCACCCCGTGCCGCTGAGGGTGTACTTTCTGTGTGGACTTGTGTCCCCCCCGGTGCCCTACAAAACCCCCCTGGTCTGCCCTTCAAAGACGCGGGTACTTACCTGCTGGCAGACTGGAACCGGGGCAACCCCTTCTCCATTGAAGCCTATGCGTTTTGGGCACCACTTTGAGCTCTGCACCTGACCGGCCCTGAGCTGCTGGTGTGGTAACTTTGGGGTTGCTCTGAACCCCCAACGGTGGGCTACCTAGGACCCAAACTTGAACCCCATAGGTGGTTTACTTACCTGCAAAAACTAAAAAACTCTTACTCCCCCCATGAACTGTTGAAAATTGCACTGTCTAGTTTTAAAATAGCTATATGTCATTTATGTGAAAACTGTATAGGCTATTTTGCTAATTCAAAGTTCCTAAAGTACCTACCTGCAATACCTTTCATTTGAAGTATTACATGTAAATCTTGAACCTGTGGTTCTTAAAATAAACTAAGAAAATATATTTTTCTATACAAAAACCTATTGGCCTGGAATTTTCTCTGAGTGTGTGTTCCTCATTTATTGCTTGTGTGTGTACAACAAATGCTTAACACTACCCTCTGATAAGCCTACTGCTCGACCACACTACCACAAAATAGAGCATTAGAATTATCTCTTTTTGGCACTATCTTACCTCTAAAGAGAACCCTTGGACTCTGTGCATACTATTCCTTACTTTGAAATAGTGCATACAGAGCCAACTTCCTACAGATGGGCACTGTACTCACCCCCTTGTGGCTGCTGTGATGCCCTCAAGCGCCCATCCAGCTCAGGATAGGCCACCGCCAGTATGCGGGCCATCAGGGGGGGTCAGAGTTCAACGGGCACCCCTTCCTCATTGGGAGGCTGTCCCCAGCAGGCCACTGCTGTCTTCCATGCCAAGTTTCTCAGGTCCTCCCATTGTTTGCGACAGTGGGTGCTCCACCTGCCATAAACCCCCAGGGTCTGCACCTCCTTGGCGATGGCACGCCATATACCCTTCTTTTGATGGGTGCTGACCTGCAGAGGCAATACACACTGGAAAAGAACATTAGACAAACAGTCCTACCTGTTACACATATGGCCACCATACCCCTTCACATCACCATTTCCACACACATGGCCCAGCACACAACCTGTATGCTGCCAAGAGGACATCCACCCACCCCCCTTACACAAGGCCTTCACACACACAACTCCATGCATTCATGCCATATGCATCATGCTCAAAGTGTACTCACCTATTGGTCTGGAGGCCCATACAGCAGTCCGTACTGGGGTAGAACCCCATCTCTAGTCTCTCCAAATTCTCCAAAGTGAAGACTGGGGCCCTTTCCTTAGTCACACAGTGTGAGAAAGTAGCCTCTTTCTAGCCTTGTTACCCCCACTTTTGGCCTGTTTGTGAGTGTATGTCAGGGTGTTTTCACTGTCTCACTGGTATCCTGCTAGCCAGGACCCAGTGCTCATAGTGAAAATCCTATGTTTTCAGTATGTTTGTTATGTGTCACTGGGACCCTGCTAGCCAGGACCACAGTGCTCATAAGTTTGTGACCTATAGGTATGTGTTCCCTGTGTGATGCCTAACTGTCTCACTGAGGCTCTGCTAACCAGAACCTCAGTGGTTATGCTCTCTCATTCCTTTCAAATTGTCACTAACAGGCTAGTGACCAATTTCACCAATTCAGATTGGCATACTGGAACACCCTTATAATTCCCTAGTATATGGTACTGAGGTACCCAGGGTATTGGGGTTCCAGGAGATCCCTATGGGCTGCAGCATTTCTTTTGCCACCCAAAGGGAGCTCTGACAATTCTTACACAGGCCTGCCACTGCAGCCTGAGTGAAATAACGTCCACATTATTTCACAGCCATTTTACACTGCACTTAAGTAACTTATAAGTCAGCTATATGTCTAACCTTTACCTGGTAAAGGTTGGGTGCTAAGTTACTTAGTGTGTGGGCACCCTGGCACTAGCCAAGGTGCCCCCACATTGTTCAGGGCAAATTCCCCGGACTTTGTGAGTGCGGGGACACCATTACACGCGTGCACTACACATAGGTCACTACCTATGTGTAGCTTCACAATGGTAACTCCGAATATGGCCATGTAACATGTCTAAGATCATGGAATTGCCCCCTCTATGCCATCCTGGCATTGTTGGCACAATCCCATGATCCCACGGGTCTGTAGCACAGACCCTGGTACTGCCAAACTGCCTTTTCAGGGGTTTCACTGCAGCTGCTGCTGCTGCCAACCCCTCAGACAGGTTTCTGCCCTCCTGGGGTCCAGCCAGGCTTGGCCCAGGATGGCAGAACAAAGGACTTCCTCAGAGAGAGTGTGTTACACCCCCTCCCTTTGGAAAAAAGTGTTAAGGCAGGGGAGGAGTAGCCTCCCCCAGCCTCTGGAAATGCTTTCATGGGCACAGATGGTGCCCATTTCTGCATAAGCCAGTCTACACCGGTTCAGGGACCCCTCAGCCCTGCTCTGGCGCGAAACTGGACAAAGGAAAGGGGAGTGACCACTCCCCTGACCTGCACCTCCCCTTGGAGGTGCCCAGAGCTCCTCCAGTGTGCTCCAGACCTCTGCCATCTTGGAAACAGAGGTGCTGCTGGCACACTGGACTGCTCTGAGTGGCCAGGGCCAGCAGGTGATGTCAGAGACTCCTTCTGATAGGCTCCTTCAGGTGTTGCTAGCCTATCCTCTCTCCTAAGTAGCCAAACCCTCTTTCCTGGCTATTTAGGGTCTCTGCTTTGGGGAATTCCTTAGATAACGAATGCAAGAGCTCATCAGAGTTCCTCTGCATCTCTCTCTTCACCTTCTGCCAAGGAATCGACTGCTGACCGCGCTGGAAGCCTGCAAAACTGCAACAAAGTAGCGAAGACGACTACTGCAACTCTGTAACGCTGATCCTGCCGCCTTCTCGACTGTTTTCCTGGTGGTGCATGCTGTGGGGGTAGTCTGCCTCCTCTCTGCACTAGAAGCTCCGAAGAAATCTCCTGTGGGTCAACGGAATCGTCCCCCTGCAACCGCAGGCAGCAAAGAACTGCATCACCGGTCCCCTGGGTCTCCTCTCAGCACGACGAGCGGGGTCCCTTGAATCCAGCAACTCTGTCCAAGTGACTCCCACAGTCCAGTGACTCTTCAGTCCAAGTTTGGTGGAGGTAAGTCCTTGCCTCCCCACGCCAGACTGCATTGCTGGGAACCCCGTCTTTTGCAGCTACTCCGGCTCCTGTGCACTTTCCGAGGGAATCCTTTGTGCACAGCCAAGCCTGGGTCCACAGCACTCTAACCTGCATTGCACGACCTCCTGAGTTGTCCTCCGGCGGCGTGGGACTCCTTTGTGCAACTTCGGGTGAGCACCGTTTCACTCCTCTTTGTAGTGCCTGTTCCGGCACTTCTGCGGGTGCTGCCTGCTTCTGAGAGGGCTCCTTGTCCTGCTGGGCGCCTCCTCTGTCCCCTAACGCAATTGGCGACATCCTGGTCCCTCCTGGGCCACAGCAGCATCCAAACCGCACGATTTGCAGCTAGCAAGGCTTGTTTGCGGTCTTTCTTCAGGAAAACACTTCTGCACGACTCTCCACGGCGTGGCGGATCCATCCTCTAAAGGGGAAGTCTCTAGCCCTTGTCGTTCCTGCAGAATCCTCAGCTTCTACTGTCCAGTAGCAGATTCTTTGCACCCACAGCTGGCATTTCCTGGGCATCTGCCCATCTCCGACTTGCTTGTGACTTTTGGACTTGGTCCCTTTGTTCCACAGGTACCCTCGTTTGGAAATCCATCGTTGTTGCATTGCTGGTTTGTGTCTTTCCTGCAGAATTCCCCTATCATGACTTCTGTGCTCTTTGGGGAACTTTGGGGAACTTTTCAGGGTCTTGGGATGGGCTATTTTTCTAACCCTCACTGTTTTCTTACAGTCCCAGCGACCCTCTACAAGGTCACATAGGTTTGGGGTCCATACGTGGTTCGCATTCCACTTTTGGAGTATATGGTTTGTGTTGCCCCATCCCTATGTTTCCCCATTGCATCCTATTGTAACTATACATTGTTTGCACTGTTTTCTAAGACTATACTGCATATTTTTGGTATTGTGTACATATATCTTGTGTATATTTGCTATCCTCATACTGAGGGTACTCACTGAGATACTTTGGCATATTGTCATAAAAATAAAGTACCTTTATTTTTAGTATATCTGTGTATTGTGTTTTCTTATGATATTGTGCATATGACACTTGTGGTACTGTAGGAGCTTCACTCCTCTCCTAGTTCAGCCTAAGCTGCTCTGCTAAGCTACCATTATCTATCAGCCTAAGCTGCTAGACACCCTATACACTAATAAGGGATACCTGCGCCTGGTGCAAGGTGTAAGTACCCCTTGGTACTCACTACAAGCCAGTCCAGCCTCCTACACACAGTCCATGGTAGGTTCCAGTCACAGATCACAGCAGCACATGCAGTCTAGGTCCTCTCCTATGGAAGGTCAGATAACAAGTGAGGAATCAGATAGAAAATGGCAGTCACGTCTGCGACGGTGCATACCGTCACTGCCAGCGTAGATCACCATTGGCCACTGTAACCCATAGGACCCAATGTTATCCAATGAGGAGTTGCACAGCGTTTCTTGACCGCCTCCCGCAATGGCGCACAATGTCAGCGGAATTACCTCACTTCCACCTGTCCATCCACACAGGACAGGCGGATGCCATTACAGGGTGATGCAGGCCCAGGAATAATGCTGTGTCACAGGAGATATTAGCACATACTGCACAAATCAGCATGACCCATTACATGTTTACAGGATGCAAAGTTCTGTTGTAGTTTCATTGGTCAGTTTGTTCAGTTTGTGACCGGATCTTCACTCTTCAGTCCCTGTCCTTTAGATTCCTACCGCTGCGGATGAACAGGAGATAGACACATGTGTACAGACCCCTGGTGGACTTGGCAACACTGGAGGACAGGCACATTATCCTTTCCTATAGACTTGACAGGGCCACAATCACTGAGATATTTGCCCAATTGGAGCCTGACCTGATATCTGCTATCCGTCACCCCACTGCGATCCCCCCTCTTGTGCAAGTGCTATCTGTACTCCATTTCCTGGCAGCTGGTTCTTTCCAAGTGACAGTGGGCTTGGCAGCAGGAATGTCACAGCCAATGTTCTCAATAGTGCTTATAAGAGTGTTGTCTGCCCTGATAAAACACATGTGCAGCTACATTGTTTTCCCCAGGATGAAGATCTGGCCACAGTGAAGGCCGACATTTATACAATGGGACATATCCCCAACATAATTTGGGCGATTGATGGAAACAATATTGCATCTGTTCCCCCCGCCATAATGAACAGGTGTTCAGGAATCGTAAGAGTTTCCACTCTATGAATGTTCAGATGGTGTGCTTGGTGAACCAGTACATCTCCCACATCAATGCTAAGTATCCTGGGTCTGTGCATGATGCCTTTGTCCTAAGGAATGTGATGGCCCATTTACAGAGGCACAGGCTGTGGCTAATAGGTGAGCCCCTCTTCCCACCCAGTATATGGAAAGGGTATGGGCCATATAGGATAGTGTGTGGCTAAATGTTGTCCCTCAATATGTTATAGTGGTGTGGGTGTGTGGGTGTGGTGTGTGAATGGGTGTTAGGTGTGTGTTGTTTGAATTGTCCAATGTAGTGTTGTTTTGTATGTGGGTGTCCATTGTGAGCGCGGCAGTATGTACCGCCAATGGTTTACCTCCGTTGAATGTCCGCCATGGTGATTCATGGTTCATAATGTGGTGTGCGTAGTTCTGTTGCCGTAATAGTGTGGGTTTGGATACCGCCAGTTTATCACTGACCTTTGGTGTGGCATATTTGTGTATGTGGCTGAATATTGACGGATTGGTGTGTGTGTGTCATAATATGGTGAACGGATATCCGCCGCCACGGCGATAAATTGGTGGCCGTTAGCATGGCAGTAAGTGAGATTTACTGCCAGTGTCATAATGAGGGCCATAATCCTGCTTGTTCTTTGCTGTATAGTGATGTTGACCTATTATCTAGAGGTGTGTCAACTTCATTTCTTATTTTAAAGTTTCAAAAGGGTAACATCAATTTCCATTTGAGAAATAAAAAAAAATATTTCTACTATGAGTTTCACTGGTGAACTGATGTCACTTGCCAGCTGGCTAGTAAGTGAGCCTACCACTGGAATGTCCCATATCACCATCCCTGTCCAGTCCTATTCCAGCCCTATTCCTCAAAATGCCACAGGGAGGAATAACCTGCAACTGGAAAACAGTTCAGTGTTCTGGAAACAAGTGATTTAAACTTCGTCTTCCTGAACTTGGACATAGTTGAGAATCTTTGCCTCCTTCACAGAAGGTAAAGTTTCTCCTATTTTTGGCACACAGAGTTATAAATACAAAGTATATGCCAAAACTATGCACATTCAAAAGATGTGCATTTCAGATAGGTTTCTTTTTATTGATGCAGATTTGAAACATGCTATTTATAATCTTCTACTTTCAAAATAGTTTCAGAATGTTCAAAATACTATCTAAGATAATAGCTTGCCAGATGAACCCTTCACCACTGGTGGCAATGTTGGGTCATGCGAATGGCCCCCCTAAATGTTTTCTCAGGTTTATGGCTATAGCCGCCCCCTGCCCAAAAGGTAGATAGCCATTGGATGGGACATATAATTAGATAATTCTGCTTATCTTTGCACCAGCCAGGACATTTAAAAAATGGTGTTTCTGGCAGAAAACCTGTCACATGTCAACCCCATGTAGTGCAGGGATTGTGGCAATTCCTTTAGGAGTAGTAGGAGTGAATGCTCACATCTCTACGAAAGTGGAGCAGGTTCAGCTGATGTGTGTGCTTTATTAGTTCAGAAGTGTGCATAGGAGCCTCACTGAATGGGATTGAATATCTGATTTCATTTTGAAAGAAGTGACAGTGGGATCTTGTGTCTTATAGCATGATCTTTTAATCTAGCTATTTGTTTGAGAGCCTTCTTCATCAAAGCTTTATCCCATTGTCATACCTAACACTTTATTATCTCGTATCAGGTATACCTATTGTGATGCCACAAAGCAGCTTTTGATGGCATAAAGTCTTAGCACAATAAATCACTAGTGTGCATCTTGTGCAGCACAGCTATGCATTGATGAGGCAGGCCTAAGATTGCTAAAGCCCTGTCACCCCTAAACATTTCATATTTAATTACTTTATATTTAATAAAGCAGAGGTGTACTCTTTCACGCTCTCCCTCACTATCTACTTATCTTCCTCCCCTTCTCACCTCACTCCTTACCTTCTCTCCATTCTCCTTTCCCTCTCTGTTTATTTCTGCATTTGCTCTTTCTCTCCATTTCAGCACGCTAACCCCTTATAATGTTTCACTTCCACTCTACTTTCACATGCTCCCCTCTCTCTACTCTTCTTCCCTTGCATCACTTTTCTCCTCTTTCCACTTTTCAGTCTCATCATGTTCCACGCCAATCTTGCACTCCTAATTTCTGCTTTCTCTTCACATTCTTTGTTAGTCGTATCTATCATTGCCTTCGGACCCCTCCTCCTATCTCACTCTCCCTTTTATGTTTTTCAATCTAGCACATATAACTTTCATGGTTTTCACCTGGCTGCTTCCTTCCACTGCAATCAACATCACTCTAATCTACTGTGCACCACTGCACTCTATGCCACAGCACTCTATGCCATTTCACTCTACACCTCTGTACTCTACTCTGCACCACTCTACCCCATGCCAGTGCACTCTTCTTTACTATTCAAAACTGCACTCTTTACCACTGCACTCTACACCACTCCATACACTAGGCCACTCAACTCTGCACCACTTGACTCTGCACCAGTGCACTCTATGCCACCAATTTATGTCACTCCACTCTACCCTGCACCACTCCACTTTCCACAGCAGCACTCCACACTATGCCCCTTAACTCTATTCTGAAACAATCCATTTTACACTAGTGCATTCTGTGCCACTCTACTCTATGCTGCAACACTCTACGCCACTGCACTCTACCCAACTCTAATCTAAACCATGCACTCTACCCAATGTACTCTACACCTCTTTACTAAAAACCAGTGTAATTTACTCCATTGCACTCTATCACAACTACTCTGTACCATTTCACTTTATGCCACTATACTCTACTCCAAAACACTTTGTGCCACTGCACTCTATACCCCTGCATGCTATGCAACTCTACACCATTTTGTTCTGTGCCACCCTATTGTACTATTCACCACTGAACTGTACACCACTGCTCTATAGCACTCTACTGTGCAACACTCTTCGCTACACCAATACACTCTACACCACTGCACTCTGAGACACTCTACTCTTCAAGACTGCACTCTCTGCCACTGCACTCAATGCTACTCTGCACCACTGCACTCTATGACACTATACTCTACTTTACACCCCTCATCTCATTGCCACTATACTCTATGCCACTTTTGTCTACTCTTCCCCACTGCACTCCATGCCACTGCACTCTATGCAACTCTACACCACTGTATGTTATGCCACTCAGTTCTGTACCTCTGCACTCTGTCCTGCAACACTCCACCTTACCCTGCACCACGTCACTCTACTCTGAAGCAATCTTCTCTATTCCACTGTGCTCTGCCCCACCCTACTTCACCCTGCACCTCTCTACCCCATTACAGCCTACACCACTGCAATCTATGCTGCACCACTCCACTCTACTCTGCCCCACTTTACTCTATGCCACTACCCTCCATACCACTTTACTCAAAGCCAATCCACTGTAAGCCACTGCACTATGCACATTTACTCTGCACCACTGCACTTTATGCCACTTCATTTTAGGCCACTCTATCCCACTCTGCAATACCCCACTCTGAGACTGTGCTCCATTAAACTCTAGTCGACTCTCACACACTACTCCACTCTATGACACTGCTCCACTGTACAACTCTCTAAGCAACTCTCTCTACACCACTTCATGCTACTTTATCCACTCCTTTCTTCGACACACCACTCCACTTTACTCCACTCCACTACATCACTCTACGCCACTCCAGCACTCCACTCAATGCTGCTCCAGTCCATGCCACTCCATTCTGACACTCTATGGCACTACTCCATTGTATGACAATCTACTGCACTCTGCACCACTCTACACCATACTACTCTACTCTGTGCCACTGTACCCTGCTTCACACCACTCCACAACACACTATGCCACTCCACTCTATTAAACCCTCCTCCACTCTGACACTCTACTCCAGTCTACACTACTCAATTCTATGACACTCTGCTCCACTCACTGCCCTTCCACTCTATGACACACTGCTCACACCACAACACCATGCCACTCAAATCTATGACACTCTAGTCCATTTTACTCAACTCTACTATACATCACCTCACACCACTCCAGGATTCTCCAAGTCACGCCATAACACACCACTCTACTCCTTGACACTCTAATTTACAACACTCCACTCCACACCTCTCTCCTTTATGCCACTAAATTTTAAGTCATGCTAAAGAGCTGCCAAGTCGGTGTACAACATGGCTAAAACATATTGACAAAGCCAATACCTCTCACATAGGGACGCCCTATTGGCTTTGCCAATGCTTGCTTTCTTTAGCACTCAACTAGAATGCCCACTTTTTCTTACTCTCTTCCTTGCTTACTGCCCTTCACCTGATGTACAGCTTTTCATCGGGTACTCATTCTTTCCTCTCTTCCACCACACACAGCTTGTCCATTGCTTGATTTCCACCCTTGTTTGTTTTTGCTTTTTATCTATTCCCCTGCCTCAAGCTCCTCTGTGTCTACTCTTTCCACTACCACTCACCCTTTGCATTTACTACTCCTACCATCTGCTATTCCATTGCTGTCACCCTGTCACAGTACTTACAAATTATTTTCATTTTATTGAGTGGCCCGCCAGCTCTCATTTGCTGGCTGGTCCTCTGTTTTCAACAGCTTCTTTGTGCACCTTATACAATATTTTTTTTTTATTTGCCTGCCCTCCAAGTGGATTCCCCATCTTGTAACTGTAAATAACACAATAATTAAAATGGTAGCTGTTTCATGCAGCATGGGTGTGCATGCATACTGATGCAAGCACACATACGTCATCCCTCTTGGCCACCATAGTGTTATTGTGTGTACACATGGCATTATCATACTCATTATCCCACTCTATTTGAGATTTTTTTTATTCTGCCAGTATGGCAGGCCATCGGCAAAAGACATTGGCAAGCATTATTGTAAAAAATGCAAGACCTATTGGCTTTGCCAATTCTTGTTTTTGTAGCAGTAATTGTCGCTGCCAACAAACTAATAAAATGGTTGATTTCTTAACTTCCTGGATATGTCAAGTATGGTCTCACCATTACCACTCAAGATCATTCTCTAGAATAACACATACCCATACTGAAATAGCCATACAGTAATTGTAGCCAGAAGCAATCACAGAGCAGTATATCCTCATCATGAAATCATCATAGCCTAGTGCAGTCCCATTCTTAAGATATCATGGGATCATCCTTGAGTAATAGAGCCTTACTCTGCAGTCATCTAAAGAACATTCTGTAATATTACAGGCCACTCATGATATACTCATAGGATTATCCTGGGGTGATATAACCTAATCCTGCATTCATCATGGGAACCATCCCACTGTAGTAAATGATCATCACATGTGTCCCACTGAAGTAATCAGGAACCCATCCTGGAGTAGTTTCTGTGATGATTCCAGAGTCATCATATTTAAATATCTCACCCTATACACATACTTAATGATGGTTTGGGATGACTTCCCCAGATAATTACAGGAATAACCCGACTGAAGTCATCAGATGACTTTAGAATAGCTCCAGGGTGTTCTTTCTTTTGACTTGGGCAGGGCCCCATCTTCCAAGGGGGCCCTGTGAAAGTGAACTTCCTGTTTGATATCCCTCTATTCTTTTTCTCTATCTAAACCATTCTCCCTCTCTGCCTACAATGCTACCACTGACTCTGCCTTTCTACCGTGTACATATTTCAACCATTTTTCAGTGACTCTGTTAAAGAGCCACTGAAAAACAGGCATGATAGTACTTTAGTTACCGTTAATATGCGGACAAAACGAAAGGAATGAACAAAGATAGAGCTCAATAGTGACACCTGTTCAAAGTATTTTGAGTTTGGTTTTTAGTTGCTGCGGGGGCAAATTTCCATGGAATTATGCTTTTAATGCCTGTAGTACATCCCAGAGAGGCTTAACAAAATGTTTGATCATCCACTAGAAAGTGCCCTAGATACAAGGGAGTGGGTTTTTGAGGACAAATGTTTATGTCATGCAAGACCATTTCCGAATTTTAGTCACAGAGTTTTGAACATATCTCATTACAGGTAGGACATGAGGGTAACCCCTCCCCCAGTATCATTTGAAAGGCCTCGCTATCCCCCACAGTTTGGGAAGAAATGTGTACAATCTGTTTATATCTCTACATTGGTGGCTTGGTCTATTATTACCAATCATTGGAAGTCTTCTGTGAATCCCACATTCGTGGAGTGGTTATGTAAGATGAGGAAAATTCAGTTCAAGTGAACACATGTATTTGCCCGGGTGAACAATATGCAATTTTGCAAAAAGATTTCAGGGGCATTGTCTATGCAAGATATGGCATAGGAGAAATGGATACAGATCTCACTCATCACCTTATAAATACTATTCTGGCTTTTGCACTGGCACTTTACTTTTGTGGCCTAGCAAGTAGTTAGCAATTAGATAGTTGGCCTCATAAGTATGTGCACTGTCATTTTATTAAGTTGACATCTGGTTGATACTGGCAGAAGGGTGAAAATGTAAAGAAGCAAGCAGGGATCACACACCAATGGATGTGTGAAGCCTTATAAGGACAGAAAATTAGTCATTTGAACGAGTGAAGGTGAAAGTCCTTATGAGGGGGTGACCAGGTGATCAATAGTGCAACAAGTGCAGTGGCAACAGTGCCCGGGGGAGTGAGGAGCACAATTCATTCCAATTAGTGGCTGTTTTTAACTACAAAACTGGGTGGCACTTTGATTACTTTAGTTTGGACTCCTGTTCGGGGTCGGACTGGCCTACATGGCAATTAGGCAGTGCCCGAAGGGCTCCTCTGATAGATCAGTGTGTGGGCTGGTCTTTTGGTTGTTTGTGTGCCTGTCATATCGGTTGCTGGGACAATATTTATTGTTTTATTGTTGATTTCCCTGATATTCAAGCAAATATTGTCTGCCCCAAGCTCAAATCCATACAATCTTCCATAGCTAGCAAAACACTTATAGGATGTGTCTTTACAAGCCAATAACTACCACAATTTGAAAACATGGGCCCATTTTAGCTATCTAAATAGTCAATGAGGGTCACTTTTATGTTGGCGCCCGGCCTAATTTCTGTCCCAGCCCGATCCTTCTCATGGTGCTCATGCTACACCACTGCATACAATAAGGGTGGGTTGATGTATGGATGGATGAATGGATGGACTGTAAGCACTGAGTTTGTACAAAATACTTTTAGAGTACAGTCTACCTGTATTCACCTGGTGAAATGGTACTCAGCCACACGTTTCATGCCCAGGTGACATTTGCTACCCTTCTGCCTGGCCACTCTCCAACAATGTGCTTCCAGAATAGGTGTGCTATCTGTGACATAAGGTTTCCATATATGCCATGCTGCCAATAGTAGCCAGAACTGTATTCCCAGCATTCAAAGTCCACTATCACCTGCAGACACTTAACAGAAAGAAATCACACCAGGAGAAGAAAAGTCCAATCGTAGTAAACACATAATTCAGGCACACTTAAGAAAACTGATGGAATAAGTAATGAAGACATCATCATGCCATACAGCAAGCAGTGTGTGAAATGTGGTTGTTGGTTGGCTGGGATGTGAGCCCTGGTCAAGTAACCACTATCCTTTGCATGGTGAACCACAAATAGTCACTAAATTAACATGTACATAATCCTGGGTAGCTTGGCACAAACAGCTGTCAGGCATAACTTAGAGGCAATATGTGTAGTATGTGTGCAGCACACAAACAGTAAAGAAGTGGAAGCACACCAGAAAAATCCCACATCAATTTAGAAAAATGGAAGACAGTTTAATACATTATTTGAAAGGGATAAAAATCCAATCATTAAATGTGGAGTTATGAATTTTCAAAGATTTTTGTGACAATAGGTCCCAAAACACAAAGGGCCTCATATACGAGGCCACTGCGCCACCAAAGTGTCACTTTTAGCAACACTTTGGTGACACAATACCCCGTGCCATGTTCACAAATCAGCCCCCTTACAGTCACCAGTTAAAGTGAAGGGGTCTTGCAATGAATGTTTGCTCTGGGCGTTCAACAGAAGCACCTATTGCATTTTTACCCTGCCCCAGACCTACAATGAATTGTAAACCTGAGGTAGTGCCAAAAACGAACGCCACCCCAACGGTGTCGTCAGCATGGTGCAACAAGGAGCAATACTTTTATTTCTGCTTGTTATTGCTTTTTCTATGTTTGCTGCATTCTGCAGCACACATAGAAATAGCAAAATATCATGAATGATTGTTTATGTGCTGGAAGGTGTCCCTTCCTGCACATAAATAATCATTAAATAATTATGATTTGCTACTTCTTTGTGTGCTGCAGCACACATAGAAGTAACAAATCACTATTATTGATTGTTTATGTGCAGGAAGGGACACCTACCTGCACATAAACATTCATTCCCTGCAAGGCATGCACCCTTGCACTATGGTGCAAA
Organism: Pleurodeles waltl; assembly: GCF_031143425.1. Classification (NCBI taxonomy): domain Eukaryota; kingdom Metazoa; phylum Chordata; class Amphibia; order Caudata; family Salamandridae; genus Pleurodeles; species Pleurodeles waltl. The sequence goes on along the minus strand of NC_090444.1, from coordinate 1,086,546,625 downwards.
GGTGCCTGCACTGGCGCTAAGCAGCTAATTTTAGCACCAGAACTAGGGGAATCCTGGGGTGCACCATATTATTGTAATTACGGCACATTCCTGCATTTCTGAAGTGACACAAGGCAGCGCTGCTAATTTTGGTGCAGGGTTGCACTGTGCCACTTTCTTGTAAATGAGGCCCAAAGTACCTACTATGGGTATCTGGTCACAGTGGACCAGGTCAAATACACAAGGTTAGGCCAAGTGTGATGGAGTTCAGGTCAACTAAAGTCACCAGATTAGAGGCAGCTGAAAGTTAACCTTCTCAAAACAGTACCAAGAGTCATGTTCATGGTGGAGGGGACCACAAGGAAAAGGAAAGGCATCACAGGAGGCTGCAGGAGTAGGTGGAAAAACATGCATATTGGACATACATTGCTGGAGCTTTGTGCTGAATTGTGGTGCAGTCAATAAGGTCTTGGCTCGAACAGGCCTGTTCACAGTTCCAGAGAGCCCAGGAACTTCAATTCAGCTCTCTGAAGCTACATGAAGGGTCTAGAACCTAAGGGGCACAACTTGGATGTTAGGACTTCACTTCAGCTAGGTAGTGGCATAACAAAAGCCCCTCCAGACCCCGCGGTGCAGGGGATCCCCTGAGCTCTGGGGGCCCCCCTCAGCACAGTACACCAGGCACAGGCGGGAGGCCCCTGACTGGGTCCAGGTGGGAGGCCCCCTGTAAGTTCTTTCAGGGTGACCCCCTTCAGTTTCGTTACACCACTGCAGCTGGATACAGGTGCTGTGCAGGATCTTGGGGAGCCTTTAATGTCCATGAGTCCTAAATCAGGGGGCCAGCAAGACTAGCCCTTGAGGTAGCTCTGGTAGGCCTGGGTTCCAAAAAAAGTTGCCTGTCAAATTTAGGCAGTGGCTTTGGAGTGCATGAAAATATCTAACTCCCCTCCCCTGGCTCCAAGATGGCTGCAGTAACAGTACAGAGATGATAGGTGCTTTGAGTGAGGCCAGAGCACTCTCTATTCAGTTGCAAGGGGGGCTGTGCTCAGCTCCACACCCCACTCACATTCTGCCAGGAGATGACCCATTATGGCACATCCCTCTGTTTGACTGTGAAGAATTCACAAAGTCTGATTATCAGTTACACCCAGTCATGTCACCCAAGACAGGAAAAAAAGAGATCAGAGCAGAAAAATGCTAACCTTCTAAAAGTGACATTTTCAGAATTTTGATAAAAAACCCACCTTTACCATTGAATAGGGCTTTTCATTGCAATTCCAAAGACAAGACACATAACATAGCCATCTGCTCCCAATTTGACGTTACAGCATTCACTACCAGGGCATTTACATTTTAAATGTACATGCCCAAACATTTAATTACACAGTCCCCTGTTCTTTGGGCTACCTAGGACCTACTCTAGGAGTGGTAGTTTAAGGATTGGCAAAGGGTTTAAATGCCTGAGGAATGCTTTTAGGGCTACTTAAATGGGTGCACAATCAGTGCTGCAGACCCACTAGTAGCATTTAATTTACAGGCCCTAGGTACATGTAGTACCGTTTTACTAGGGACTTATAAGTAAATTAAATATGCCAAGTGGGTGTGAGCCACTTTTACATGTTTACAGAGGAGAGCACAAACATTTTAGCACTGATTGGCGGTGGTAAATTACACAGAGTCCTAAGGCCAACAAAAATGAAATCAGTAAAAAAAGGAGGGGTGAAGGCAAAAAGTTTGGGTCTGACCCTGCAGAAAGTGCCAGGTACAACAAGAAGCATTTAAGAATGGAGGTTCATAGCCCTAAGCAAACCAAATTTAACTGAACCCATCAGGCATAAAAGTAAAAACGTCTATCAAAACACTAATAATGCCATAATTCCTGGGACTATCAATTCCATGGACCCAAGACGATTAATAATTTTAGTGGGAACTGCTATGTTTAAGTTGCTTATCAAAGTCAAGAAGGTCAAATATGAATTAACATGACTCAAAATTTGTGGCACAATGTGGGCACTAGGAGGTTAAATAATCTGCTATCTAATCTGCTTTATCCAGCACAGGAGATCAGTATTGCTTAGGGGACATAATAATGCATGCACTGGATTAGAATGACTGGCTAAAGTTATATAACATTAGTGACACAGAGAAATGTAAACATAATTCATGCTTCTGGGGGGCGAGGTAAGATTTAAACTGATTTGATTTTGGTTTCATTCAGAACTGAGATCTGACTGATTGGTGAGGCAAAGGGGCACCTTCCTGCACAAAAACAATCTTTAATGGTGATGGACTCCTTCTATGTGTGCTGCAGAATCTAGCAGATCAGCAGGAACCCCCAGCGTATGATATAGCTTGGGGCAGGGTACTAGATCAAAAGCAGAGCACAGATCAATGAATGCAACTTAAAGGCTACCACCTCCCAATACAACTGTTTTCCAATAAATTAGCTGGACTCTAAAAAGCTGGTTGAATGTGCTAATTCCTTCCCTAAATCCCGCTTGGAGATGGGTCAGGACTTAATTTTCATCCATTCACCTATCAAGAAGTATGGAGCTGAATAATTTTTGGGAGCAATCAAGTAAACGTATTGGCCTACAATTGCATAGGTTGGCCGGGTAACCCTTTTTACAAATGGGAATGATTTCAGCCCCTGACCATGTGGGGAAATGGGTACTCCAGCAAAGAGGTCCTCATGACTTAGTCCAACCTGGGGGCTAAATTGGGGGCTATTTTAGTAATTATTACTCTAACCTCCTCCTCTTAGATTGGGGTGTAAGTCTTACTATTGCCAAAAACTGTCCTTTGTTTCAAAAGTTTCCATCTGATTGCTTGAGGGGGTACACACCACCACTTGATGAGTGAAGATGAGAATAGTGGGCAATCTAATCAACTGCCAATACATTTGCCCCATGGAACAAGCCCCTTCCTTACTACTCACTGAGGCCAAGTTCTAAAACCCACGATTGCCCCCCTCCATTGCAGAATCTAACATATCCTCCTACTTTGCTGTTTCCCAGTCTTTTGTGGTGGCTGTAACAGTTTTTTTTTTTTTATAAAAGGCTCTCTGTGTCTAAATTCCACCTCTGTCCTGTTGTTTAATTGCAGATATCAAATCATCTCTTGCAACCCTACATGCTTTATTGTACCAGGAGCACAGAGCCCTCCTACAGGGGGAACATCTGGCAGTCACAAAAAAGATGTCCTTTAAATTAGTGGAATATTATGGATACAAAAATAAATTCCCTCTCAGCCCCCTGGCTGGGCCTCCCCTCCCCCGAGGAGGTCCCCAATACTCTCTGTGACCAGAGAATAAATATCTCCCAACGATCCCTGTGATATGACCAAATTAGCCCACTTTGCTCTTTCCATATAACTGGTTAAGTGTAAACCATGGTCAGGTAACTCTCCACACTAGGGGCCAGATGTAGCAAAACGGCAATTTGCGACTTGCAAATTGCGAGTCCCTGCGACTCGCAAGTTGCAAGTCGCAAATTGCTATGCAGAATATTCATGAGGTGGGTCGCAAATTGCGGCCCCATAGCGAGTATAGGCACTCGCTAACATGGAGGCCTGCTGTCGTCAGCAGACCTCCATGTTCGTGACTGCTTGAACAATAAAGCAGTTTTTTTTTTTTTTAAGTGTAGCCCGTTTTCCTTACAGGAAAACGAGCTGCACTTAAAAAAAAAACCGAAACCTTTAGTTTCGGAATTTTTTCAGGGCAGGGAATGGTCCCTTGGACCACTCCCTGCCCTGAAAAAATATTTGTGGGTCCAGTCACAAACTGGAAGGGGTCCCATAGGGACCCCTTCCAATTTGCGAGTGGGTTACCATCCACTTGAAGTGGATGGTAACTGCGATGCCATTGCATCCCACTGCGAGTCGCAAATAGGAAGGGAACACCCCTTCCTATTTGCGAGTCGGAAATGCATTTTGCGAGTCGGTTCCGACTCGCAAAATGCATTTCTGCATAGGAAACTGCGTTTTGCGACTTGGAAACAGCAAATTTTGCCGTTTGCGAGTCGCAAACAGTTTCCTACATACGGCCCTAAGTTCCCTATTCACAAAGGGAATGTCCACTTATAGGACCAGAGTATTATGGTCACTATCTTGGCATGGTATAACAGATGTATCAGTCAGTTGCGACCAGATCCTTACATCCACTGGGATATAGTTAATAAGATTTTGTGTCAGGGACTTAATTAAAGGTTTGACTCCCCTCTTTGTCGGACCCTGTTCTCCCATTCTCAGCTCATGTGCCTACTTCATAGTAAGGCATTAGTTTGAAAGCCTGGGCAGACCATTTCCTAATTGGTGCTACAGCCAACTTAGGGATGCTCTAACCAATATCATCTTCTAGGGTAATAGCTACATCACTGTCATCCAGGGGTTCAAACTGACAATTATACTCTACACCCATGATCTTCATAACACCCTCTGGAGCTTTTGACATACGCGTATCCAATATCTCAATGAAGGGAGACTCTGGATTTACTCCACCAGGCCTGAGAAACACATTATATACATTAAAGGTTTGAGGAGCAAATGCTTAATGCAACATATAAAATATCTGGTGTGGGCACCAGAACTTCTTTGACCTGGCAAGATAGGCCAGTGTACGCCCAAGTTGTTAAACCCCCAGACCGGCGGCCACTTCCAATGGAACTAGCTTCTTTACTAAATTTTGCAAACCCAGGCCGATACAGTGGGTGAACTAACCAGGTTTCCCTAAAATGCTAATATTAGACCTGGCATCCTTGACGTAGTCTCCCCTGTCTTTTTTGCCTCTGATTCCCATGTTTTGACTGTGCTGGACCCTGTTTTTGCTGTTTTTGGTACTCTGGGCACTTTAACCACTGCTGACCAGTGCTTAAGTGCAGTTGCTCCCCGTGTAAAATGATGTGTAAATAGATTTTCCATGATTGGCACATCTGATATACTAGTCAGTCTCTAGTAAAGTGCACTAGAGGTGCCCAGAGCTTGTAAATCAAATGCTACTAGTGGGCCTTCAGCACTGGTTGTGCTACCTATATGAGAAGCCCTTTAAACATGTCCCAGGCCTGCCACTGCAGTGTCTGTGTGTGCAGTCTTGCACTGCCGATTCAACCTACCTTCGCTTTTTATACATGTAATACATGTAAGACACCACTAAGGTGGGTCTTAGGTAGCCCCATGAGCAGCGTGCAGTGTATGTTAAAGGTGGGACATGTACTGATGTGTTTTACATGTCCTAACAGTGAAATACCGCCAAATTTGGTTTGCGGTGTTGGAAGCCTATTTCTATCATAGGTTAAGATGGGGGCTGCCTTTAAATATCTTTTAAGTACAGTTTCCCTTTGGGAGCAGATGTAAAATTGAGTTTGGTGTCTTTGAGGTCACAATGTAAGAATACACATTTTGGTAAAGTTGTTTTCTAAATTGTCAGTTTGAAAATACCACTTTTAGAAATTGGGCTTTTTCTTGCTTAAACCCTCTAGAGAGTGACACAAAGGGAGTTGTGGTTTATCCTGCATGTCCTGTTGGGCCATCAGGGGCTAGAGTGGCAGGAGGAGTTGTCACTTACACCTGTATGAGCTGTGCCTGCCCTCACACAATACAGTCTCCAAACCCCTGGTGTGAGTCTGGAGCCAGGCCTGGGCAAGGCAAGATCTCTGCCTATTTCAAAGGCAACAGGGGTATAAGTACTGGACCCAATGCCCCAGCTTTCTAGATCACTCCTGGAATCAAGAGGAACTTCTGCCAATGAGAAGTGCTGAAGAGCTGGAGGAAGAGTACTGCCCCTTTGGCAGTGACTGTGCTTTGCTAGGTTGGCTTGCAGTTGCAGCTTCTACCTGAAAGAGGACTAAGACTGGTCTTTGTGGTATCTTCCTGTTTGTGAAGAATGTCCAAGGGCTTGGACTGAGCTTGCCTCCTGTTTTGAAATCTCAGAGCCATCAAAGACTCCCTCTGCCAGCATCTGGGCTCACTGCTGAGGCTTCTGCCCTGCCAAGTGGTGCCCTATCCAGTCCCTAGGCCCTTGAGAGGTGAAGTTGGAGAACAAGGACTGGAATCCACACACAGAACACTGTGCGGAGAAATTTTTGAGGTGCCAACTGTTTCGTGGCAAAAATCAATGCTCCACCTGCATCGCAGCTAGGAGATTAATTCATTGCGGCTGGAGAAACTACGCAGGACCCGCTTGCAGCTACTGATAATGACGCAAACTCCATCCAGCGTGGTCTTCCAACACCATGCAGATGGATTTCTCACGCATCATCGATGGGCGTCAAACCTGAGTGGATCTGAGATGGAGATGCTCGTCTGGAAATCGACACATCGCTCTCCTGCGGGAAAGAAAAACGACGCATCACCGACACGACCGGAGAAGAAAATGACACACGGCCTCACTTGCGAGTAAGGAATCGATGCATCTCTGACTTGTCAGATGCACGCTCGCCTGTGTGGTTGTATTTTTGACGCAAACTAGGTACTTTGTGTAAAATCAAAATTTCCATTGTTTCCTATAGAGTAAGACTCTTACTCCATTGAAAATTAATATCTTGACTAGTGTATGTTGGATTTGTGCCATTTTGGTCTTGTTTGATGTAGACAAATATTGTCTATTCTTCTAAACTGGTGTGGTGTCCATTTTGTAGTGTATTTACCATATTACTGTGTGTGTTCGTACAAATTCTTTACAGATTGCCTATGAGATAAGCCTGACTGCTTGTGCCAAGCTACCAAGGGTGTGAGCAGGGGTTATCTTAAGTATGTATCTCCACTGCCCTAGCTAGAGTGAGAGTCCCCGCTTAGACAGAGTGCAAACTGACCCCCAACCAGAGACTCAATTTCTAACATTGGTGATCAGCGGTGACATAGGACTTGTATTTGTATTTGACATACAGTGATTAAGTGTATACTACTGTTTTAAGTGCAGACCATTATGTGATCATAGACTCATTGTCCATGCTTTCTCTCTTTTCAGACTTTTTCTTGATTCCATATTTTTAGTGATTTTTTAACTTCTCTTGTGAACTCTCTGTTCTTTTTGCAACTTTTCATCTTTGAGTAAACCTTATCAACATGTCTTGATCTGGGGATGCACCACCTGTGTCTTCAAAGGCTGTTTTTGAGTTGGAGAAACTGGAGGAGTACACAATAGCTCAACTGAAGCAGTTTTGTAAGGATCTTGCCAGTCCAATCAGGAGCTCTGCCAGGAAGGAGGAGCTGCAAAAGGCATTGAAGGCCTTGGAGGCAGCCAAGAAGGCCGGTGGGCACAGTGAGGAGGAGGAGGGTGAGGAGGTGCAAAATGTTCATAATGTGGTAGTGGATGTACCTGTTCTGCCTGGGGGGAGGGTCTCCAGGGCAGGTAGCAGTTTGTCATCCAAGGGTCTGACTCCTGATGAGTTGCAGGACAGACAGGCAGAGAGGGTTCACCCGTTGGAGTTAGAGAAGCTTAAAATGGAGATGGAATAGAGAAGGTTGGCCATAGAGGAGAAAAATGTGTTTTTGGCTCAAAAGCTCAGTTTAAGGGAGCATAATCAGATGAGCCAGTCTAGTAGAGATGGTGGCAAAAGTACCTCAGTGCAGCCTGAGAGGAAGGTTCTAAAGGACTTAGTAAAGGATTACAAAAGAGAGGATGATTTCTATCTGTGTTTTAAGGGGTATGGGCCATCTCTCCACATGAACATGGTCCCTGAAGCAGATTGTGGGGTCGGCCTGTAGAAGCACTTTGAGGTAGAGGGGAGGGACACTCTCACATCCTTAGGGGATCCTCAGGGACTCACCTACTCTATTATGAAGGACACCCTATTCACAAGGTATGGTCTCACTCCTGAACAGTTTAAGGAAACGTTTAGGTTCTACAAGAAAAAAGATTTCCTATCTTTGTTGGAGTGTGTAGACTCTTTTTGCAGGTCACTGGATGGTTGGATGAAGGGCAGTAAGGGAACTACTTATGAGGGGCTTTACAACTTAATTGCTTGGGAGCACTTGTACAGTCTTGTTTTCCAGAGCTGTGCTAGCACCTAAATAACAGCAAGCTAACTGACCTGAGACGGCTTGCTCAGTAAGGGGAAGGTGGGAGAGCACCAGGGTCTAGAGGAGAAATGGAGGGACCATGCCAAGGGTGGGCAGGACAGGGTCCCCATCAGAAGAGTTGGGGGGGGGTTTAAGGGTGAACGGGGGAGTTCTCTAAAGGGCCCCAACCTATTTCCCAGGTTAAGGATTCCCCACCCCTAGTACAAAAGAGACCATGGGTCTCTACATGGAAACATGCCAAGAAGAGTCTCCGCAAGTGCTTTGCATGTTATCAGGTGGGTCACATGAGGGGGGGTCCCAAATGTCCCAGGGGGACACAGGCAACCACTGGTGCTCAGTTGCAGGGTTTGGCCAGTTTAGGTCTTGGGGATGAGTTGTTTCCAAGTAGGTGGGAGCCAGTTGAGATGACCCGTGTCTCAATAGCGTACAGTGAGATGGTCCAGAAGACTATTGTGCCTGAGAACACTAAAAAGTACAGGCAATAGGTGACCACCAAATTGACAGAGGGTGGAGGCTCTGAGAGACACACGAGCTAGTGTGACTACTGGGAGAAGTCACCTGGTATCAGAAGAGCAGGTAGTTCCCCATGCACTTCACCAATTAGATGTGGTAGACAACTCAGAGCACCTGTGCAGAGTGGTGCAGGTTCCCCTTGAATAGGGGGGGTCTCAGGTGCCTTGGGAATAGCTGTGAGTCCAACTATGCCTGTTGATTGTCTGATTGGAAATGACTTGGAGGATTCCCCTTGGAAGGAGGTGGAACACAGGTCTCACTTAGAGATGTTGGGCTTGCCTGGGTGGGTGTGCATGTCCACCCAGTGAATGGCAGCCCATCAGGGTGATCAGGAGACCCTGGAGCCTGAAAGAGTGGCCCAGGTATCTGCCAAAAGGAGAAAGGGCAAGGGGAGCAGGAAATCGGCCCCAGGCGTTCCGACAGTCAGGGGGAGGAGGCTCAACCTGAGGAGGGTGCTACAGAGCCTACTGGGGAACAGGTGGCTGAGCTGGGGGAGGTCCCTGAGGTGACTCAATGGCAGCAGGAAGGGGGACACACCTGGTAAACATTCTGTGAGGCACAGAAGACATGCTCTACTCTGGAGGGTTTGCAGCAGCAGGCTTCAGACCAGGCATCTGGCAAGACGTCTGAGTCAGATCTGATTTTTTGGGAGGATGGCCTCCTCAATATTGAGCCTGAGGTTTCTGAGCCTGTGACAGCCTGTGTGCTGGTGGTACCCCAGTGCTTCAGAGCCTTCCTACTGGCTTCTGGCTTGTGATGTGCCTTTAGCTGGACATTTGGAGCAGGACAAGATCTTTTAGAGGCTTGTTACCCACTTTTACTGGCCCCAAATGTACAGGCACTCTGATGCATATTGTAGGTCTTTCCAAACTTGTCAGGCAAGTGACAAGAGTGGGGGGAAATGTAAGGCTCCCCTCCAACCTTTTCCTGTTGTCAGCACCCACTTGGAAAGAGTTGGTATTGACATTGTGGGGCCTCTGGACCAAGACAGCCATGAGCAACAGGTTTAGCCTGATCTTGGTGGACCATGCCACCAGGTACCCAGAAGCTATAACTCTGAGATCAATCTCAGCCCCTGTGGTGGGAAGGGCATTGATGGGGGATTTTGCCAGCATGGGGTTCCCCAAGGAGGTGGTATCTGATGTTGGTACCAACTTCATATCTACCTACATGAAGTCTCTGTGGAAGGAGTGTGGGATGACATAGAAGTTCACCACTCCTTACCACCCCCACAGAAATGGTCTGGTTGAAACCGCACCTTGAAAGGCATGATTTTGGGCCTGTCAGAGCTCTTGAGGTATAAATGGGAAGTCCTCTTGCCATGCCTTCTGTTTGCTTACAGGGACTTGGTTTTAGCCCCTTTGAATTGTTATATGGAAACCCTGTGAGAGAACCTGGGCAAGTTAAAAGATGCATCATAGGTCCTGGTGTATGGGGAAACTACTTCTGCACACGTAGGTACAGGAGAGATGTTTCAACATAGGACAACATATCATATACCATTATGAGAAAAGATAGTGCTCAGAAGGACTGCATTGGCCCATTAATGTGTGCAGGGATTGCGGAAGTGACATCCCAGAACACACCACTTTAGTTGGCAGAAAATCCAGACACATGAAGAACAAATCAAACTCACATGCATGTCAAATCATTACAAATGTCTGTCTACCACATTACAAACCATGTTCTCAGGATAACATGAATCCCCTCTCCCCACAATCTTGCATGACAGCCTGCACTCTGCACTTTAGGATGTTGAACATAATCCATGATGTGTACAAGTCTACATGTAAATATACAGACTATATTTCATGTCAAGTTCATGCCATCTCTCTGGGTGTAGTGGGCATTGGAACGACCTGACAACATAATTTTAGCACCTGAAGCACATATACGTAGTTCACATGTACAAAAATTAAATAAAGTGTTGCCTTAGAATTTACATATCCTTGTAAGGCATGTACCATCATCCCTGTAAACTGTTAACACATACATTAGACACATGTAGAGAGCAGTATGTGCCATGAACATATTTATAAGCAGGACAAAAATTCACATCACTGGAAAAATGTTAACATGTGTACAACATGACCAAATGCATGTTTTTTAAACCTGTTGCACGTTAAAAATCTGGCACATAACATGCAACTCAAATTAACTTCCCTATGTTTTACTATCATGGCAACATGGGATAATGACGCATCAGAGCACAGGGTAAAAAAAATGGCACATTGCAGAAAACGTGCCTCATATGAACAGTGAGTGAGGTAATGGATCTGCCACACTGCACACCTGGAACTACAAAGTTACTTTAACTTTCCTTTTAACTCACCGTCTTTTTGTTTGTCTTGGAGGGAGGTTGTGTTGTCTGGAGCTGAGATGTAGAGTGCTGTTGGAGTATGCTGCATTGTGTCCCTGAACCGCTTATTGAGTGAATTTGGTATTTAAAAGTTGTTTAATGTACTGTTTTGTGATTGTATTGTAGTAGTTAGTTGGTTCAGGTGGGGCTAGAGCAGAGTATTTTTTTGGGAATTTGAAAGTGCTGTAGAAATGTAGAATGTCAGTGAAAGGCAAGTTCTTTCTTTTTGGAGCAGATAGGTGGGGGGATTTATCTGGTTGGTCTTTCACTACCTTCCCCATGATGGCCCACGGTGGCAGGGTGATACAGGGGTACAGCACCAAGGTCCTGTCCCATTTGAACAGGATATGTAAGTATTTAAGGCAGAGAGGACTGTCCGGCATAATAAACCTTGTTGGGCTGTCCTGATTGCACATGAGCAGGACCTACTGGACGTACTTGATATTGAGGTTGGCAGAATAGTTGGTGAGTATAAAATCTTTGTGAGTAACTCCTGTTGTGAGAATGCTACTGCATGTCTGTGTGACATAGGCCAACATTTAGAAAGTGAAGCATCAGGGCAGGCTAGCGGTTTGGGTTTATTTGGAAAATATATGTTATGAAAAGACCAGTGAAGCACCACACTGTAGGCAAATAGCACATTCCTCAACTTATCTTCAGTATAGTATGCATGATATGTTTTAGATAAATATAATTTGCAGCATTGTTGGAACAATTGTGTCATGGATGTATAGAAAGAATTTCACAGGAAGAATTGTCCTTGACCACTAAGGAATTGACAGATGTTGTCTGTTGCATAGTCATGTACATGTGATGATGGAACTGTGGCAGGGCTAAAGGAAATCTTGCCTGAGTGTGTCCATTGAGTCACGTATGTGCTGAGTGACATGACGAATGTCTATGATTGGATAAAAATGCACTAATGAGACATTTGCACCATGTGAACAATGTGGCTGAGACACGTATGTATTATCTCTACACAGATGTTAGCATGTAAAGCTTGCCTACCAATGTATGTCACAAAGACATTTCAATTGGCCTTTTTGAGTTATCACTAACCTAAGTCCCCTATGTACAGTAGGAAAATCTGTGTGATGTGCAATATGTGTCCATGATGTTCACCGGTCAACATTCACAATGCAATGTCACATGTTTTCTCTTGCAGGTGGTCCCCATCCCTATACCACTGGAGAGGTCTCCACTTTTGCTGACCCCGAATCTGCCAGTAAGTGTCAATCTGTTAACATAATCTGTTGTGAAAGTATGGTGTGAGATGTGCTATGGTTATCTGTGATGCCGTTTAACAATTGCATGTATGCCATTACAGCCCTCACATGAAAAACATGGATGTGGACTGATTTGTTGCACATGTGTTTAAGATGTGAATCCCTAGTATGCAATGCACTGGTGTCAACATGTACAGGAAGGGTATTGAAAATATTTTTCATGGCATAAGTGTTCCAAAATCAGTGTAGATAATTGGCAAATTTGCTTTAATTTGAGGATCAGACACATGTATGGACTTTGTGAGTATGTGGTTTGCTAAACATGAGACTGCACTGTGTGCCCCACATAGCACATGTCAACTCTGTTCATGGTGAGATATATCACCATGTCATTACTTCCCCCATTATGCTGTGTAATGGGCAATGTACAATGATTCAGAACCACCCAAGTCTCAACCAGCATGAAGGTGTCATACCCCATACTCAGTGTCACATACATTTTCCTTATAGCAATGTTGTCAGACACCATCCTTGCTACTGTTGTGAGCCTACCTGTCAACAGCGCAATTCGCTCAGATGGGTTTTGTACATGCACTTATAGCAGGGGTAGATGGTGCACAAATGGGGGACATGGAACAGATATCCCACATGATGTGAATAACATACCATGGTCACATGGTTTATGTGTATGTCAATCGATCAATGGTGTCATGGTCCTTAGTAGATGTACAAGGATGGTGATTTTGGATTGTTCTACATTGTTCTACAATAGATAGCTGTGAAATATTGGCCAATATTCTGGAAATGTTGAAGATGGGTCAATGTGTATACACCTTTCCCATAAGGGCTACCTAATCAAATGTGCATAGCACTGTCGGAGGTTTGCAATTCCTGTTTTCACTGCATGCCTGTTGGTCTTTTACCTGACAGACATTTGCCTAACATATGCTATTTTTCATGCAGCTGCCAACAAGACCCCTGCAGAAAAAATACAAAATGCAAACTGTGCGGAATGTTATTGCCACATTAGGCAGGTCCACAGGGACTACAGGCACATGGAGCCTGTCTACGGCTGAGAAAAGACCTCTAGGAGCGGAAGGGCATTCACGTAATGGGGGCCAACTAGAGAAGATTCTACTTTCACCCCCCACTCAGTAGGCAGGTCAGCTACACCTGATGTTACTGGACCATCAGGAGCGGGACCATCGTCTGCACATAGACCACCTGCTATATATCCACCACCTGCAGGATCCTAGGGAGGCTAGCACTATGTTGAGTCACCTTATGTGCAGGAGCTCAGTAGGGAACTGTCCGACCAGATGTATTGGATTGCTCTGATTGAGCATAAAATTTTACAAATCTTAACAATTGTGAAGCACAACCTTTGCAACCAGAGGAAATAATGAGCTGGACATTGTGTGATTGGGACAATTTACCCTTTCCCTGGTTCTAACTTTCGTTTTCAGATGTTTTTTTTTTTATGATAGATTAAGATAGTTTAGTTAGCATAGTATAGCGAGTTTTATGCCATAGTTGTATCATAGTAGGGGGGTGAGGTTGGTGGGAATTAGAGTGATAGTTGAAGGAGAGATGTTTTAGATCTATGTTACAGGTATAAAAAATAGAAACCAAAATAAAAGTAAAATGTTCCAAAAATTCAAAACATTTATATATTTGGTCAGCCTACATGTTTAGTTAGTCAATGTTTAGCTGGAGTCACTGTTGTCCTTGTCAATGGATGGATCTTAAATGGGTTGGGGGGCTGATGTGTAATTGTGGTGTCTGATGTTTAGAATAGGTTAAAATAAGCTAAGTCAGTTGTAATTTTAAGATAGGATAATATAGTGTAGGATAGCATAGTTTAGTTAGGTTATTTAGTTAGTGTTTATTTAAGACTTAAGTTTATAGTTCAATAAATAGTGATAAACCACACAGCTTGGTCTCCATCATGTCTATTCTGTAGCTGATATCATGTTTATACAGGTTATGTTAAACACATTCCAGTGACTTGAGCAGCAGTACTTTGTGACATATGTGACAAATATGTATCGTCTATGCTTAGGTTCCCATCAGGTTGACAGTTCTGTTGAAACAGCTAATCAAGACAAATTTCTGCAAGGCACATGCCACTCTGATTGTAGATTGATAAACATCCTGACACTGGTAATCTAAATGGATATTATTGTGTTATGAAGGTATGTGACTTGTGCTGTCAATTGAATAATACACTCCCTCTAAATCAAAGTTTTGGTACAGAGTCACTCATGCCTGCCCCTCTCA